>NC_088649.1:10339024-10811524 GCF_964019385.1 Sycon ciliatum | reverse complement strand
TTGTCTCTCCTTGTCCATGATGATGCCAAGCAGCTCACAGTTATGCTCCCTGTTGCTCTGGTACCTATCTGGGCGTATCAGCTTGTCGATGTTGTGGTCCGTGAGCAAACCTTGCGTCTGCGCTGCTTCACGGATGTCATCCGCGGGGATGCTCTGCAGCCACACGTGAATGTCTGGCATGAAGGACGGGTGGTTGAACGGATTGTCCAGGAACGCATCTGTACGTAGTAAAAGTCATAGATACAATGCTGCTGTATTGGAGATCCTTCAATAGGTACATTGCAATCCGAAAGAACATCAAAGAAGAAAGAAGCATTAACAAAATACTGCGGCCAGCGATGATCCCTGAGGCAGTCACAAAGAGCCAATATGTTCACAACCTGAAATATATAGATGAGCAGTGAAGACGGACAATGGCCACTTAACCCTTTGTGTATGGACTGTACAACTTTCGATCCCCTGGGATCGAAACTTTTCAAAATTTCAATCGATCGGAACTCAGTCATTCCTGGGTTATTTCCAAAATCTAAAATATGTACGTCGAAGAGAAAATTCTCAGCTGTCCATTAAACACCACCAAAGTTGAACACATTGCAGTAAAAGTATAGCAACAACGTACCTGTGTGGGACAAAATGGAGAGCATTTCCTTGCTCTTGTCCACATACCCAAGTTCCTCAATGACAACACCGAGATCACGATAAGTCTTTAGGCCACCAGCTCTGAGCAACTGGATGAGCTCCTCATTATGATCAGATACTCCATCCCGGGACCGAATTCTCTTTAGTCTCTCTATTGATGCGCTGTCAGTTATGAGATGTTTCTTGACCACCATCCGCCGCAGTACATCTGCGTCAACTTTGTTCAACCATGGTTGAATGTCACACACAAACCTCTCCAGGTCAAACGGATTGTCTGTTGCGAAAGCAGAAAAATACAGAAGGCACAGATGACACATGAACACACAACTACACACAACTACATGTCCAGAAACAAAAAAATGGAATTGCACAACACCGATAATACATGGAAAGGAATTTGAGTGGACACACCCATTCCAAGAGCGCTGCACATCCGAACAAGTTCCGTTATTTTACGTTTCGGCACTTGGCCATCATCAGGTGATAAGAACAATGGACACACACACACACACACACACACACACTCACGCACACACACACACGCACACACACGCATGCACACGCACACACACATTCCCAGAACCGCACATCGGAGCGCTTCAGCGATTGTTTCAATGGACAGCTGGGAGTTTTCTCTTCGACCTACATATCTTAGTTTTTGAAAATAACTAAGTTACGATCGATTGAAATCTTGAAAAGTTTCGATCCCAGGGGATCGAAAGTTGTACAGTCCGTACACAAAGGGTTAATCAACAAGAGTCCAAGAGTGTCTAAGCATACCCAACCCTTACAAAATGTGGGAAAAAATAAAATTAATAGAGAAGGACGGAGAGAAAGAGAAATTGAGAGAGAAAGAAGTATACACATAGAGATAGTCATGCATGCATAGAAAGATAGATAGACAGACAGACAGACAGACAGATAGACAGGGAGGGGTAGCCCTTTCCCAAAGATGCCATAATTTTTCGCAACTTACACTTTTCGCAACAATACCAAAACAAGTGTGAGTTGCTGAAATCGCATCCATATTTTCAGAAAAAGCTCAAAGGTTGCTAACATTGCAACTTAAAATTGGAGAGTTCTCATGCAAAACCACTAAAAATGGAGCAGAAATAGCAGAAGTGCAGCGACAGCAAAATCTACACCCCTCTTGCTGTGAACCACCACTTTACATAGTGCCAGTAACCTGTTGCATGTATCCTTTATCAATCATTCCAGTGCACGGAAAAGGGAATGCACATATCGTAACTTCTGCTGATCTACTGTTTCTCTGAAATGAAATGAGCGAGTATACATTTGTCCGATAGGCCTTTGGACCCCATGCCAAGGGGCCAAGGTTGCGGAAAAGTTGCAAAGTAGTTCGGGAAAATGAAGAAGGTTGCGAAAGTTGCAATTTCTTCAAAAACAACGAAAAGTTGAGGAAATGGTGGCGAGCATCTTTGGGAAAGGGCTAGAGATGGGAAAGGTGAGAAAGAGAGAGAGCGAGAGAGAGAGAGAGAGAGAGAGAGAGAGAGAGAGAGAGAGAGAGAGAATAGTAAGCGAAAGAGACAGCATTAAAGAGACAGCAAGGCAGTGGGCAGTGGGAACAGTTCCCAGGAGTTCTAGGAATAGGGTTCTTGTTACAACACAGGTAGCAGAACAATGAGGTCAGTGATGAATGATCTTAACCAAATCATACAAAACTCACCAGATGATGCCGAACACTGCATGCCAGAACTCACCCCAACATCTATAGACAAGACAGCATACAAAACAAACACATACGCACACAGAAAACAGACGGACGGACGGACACACATACACACAATACTATTTTTATCAATCAGATATGTCAGGAACAAACACGTGGGCATAACACCTTTTCACTCATGGATATACAATCCTTCTTTTCATAGCATCAGCCACGATGTTGCCCAAACAACAGCCCTTGCAAAACAGTAGTGATGCCCTACGTTACGGGAATACGGCGCGAAGAATTCCGGGAACTCTTCGCGGGCCCGTAACGTGAAGAACATACAGGTCAAGCCTCCCGGTTTTCGCGTGAAAATCCCGGAAAAACATCAATACTCCCGGGGTCCCGGAGATTTCAAGCAAACTCCAGGAAAAGTCACATTTTTTGCCTGACCCAGGTTTTTCCTGAAAGCTCCAGCGACTCGCCTCCATTATCCCGTTTTTCCAAATAATATTATACCCCGTATGTACGGTGCATTCACGAAGTTCGAACTCTGCACAGTTCTTTCCCATACTTGACCAGCCTAGCCTGCATGATCTGCACCGACAGGCGCGCTAGGCACCCGCCGACTGATCGAACTGTGCTGTACGCGGAGTCCAGAATCATGTGCCGTTGAACCTTTTTTGGGCGGGAATAGCTCTTTTTCACGTGTTTTATGCCATCCAAGCGTTTTGAGAGAATTCCAGGGATTCTGCATGTCTTATCAAGGGATTGAGATGTTCGTGGTTGGTCGGTATGAAAGAAAACCTGTTCTGCTCTACGTTCACGTAGAGAAATCACGTTGAATGTGTACTGGGAATTTCCCCGTCCATATTTGGCAGTTTTCTGCCTGTATTTGAATGATATCCAGCAGACCCATGTGAATTTTCTTCACGTGTGCCTCAATGTAGAAAACCTCATCAGCGTAGAAATCTTGACCCAAAACACGCGAAGCCGTAGACTCTAACCCAAACACCTGCTTTCCACGTGATTTCTCTACGTTTCTTGTGAAGCAGAACCTCTCTGATACCAAACATGAACATTTTTTATTTTAGTGTCCATCGAACCGTGAACTCGGCAAACCTGCAAGAAAGCACGACTCCCTACTCTATACACAGTATTTCGGGGAATTCACCCCTCGTCATGTCACGAGTCAGTTGAGCTTTAGTAGGCTGAGGAAGATTGTGCCTGAGGAGCATCACTCATATAGTGCTCTCCAGGCCCGAACATCACCAGTGATACAAACGTACAGAGATGCTCCGTTTGCAGAACGACAAACACTAGGAATATGGTACTTGTTACAACACAGGAACACCAGATAGCAGCATAAGTCAGTGTCGCTCCTGGACGGTGACAACAAGCGTCGAGGACCCTCGGTCATTCACAACGTCGGTCACCTGCAAACCAGCTAGTTGCAAGCCCGTGCTGGGCACAACGGAACGAGTCCTCAGGCTGGTCAACCTTGATCTTGATTTTTTTATGCCAAGCAAAGGTCCGATTACACTCAGAGTAAATATTAAAACACAGGTCGCAAGCCTCTATCTATGTATACGGGTACTAGCGTTTCCCTTTACAAAGCGAATATTGGCATTCCGAGAAAAATCATAAATTTATGAAACAGATATCATATCTTACCGGCCGCATGAGTATGATGAGGAGGTATTTTGCACTTTGAGTACCCAGGACAGTGTTTCACCGCCCTGTAGACAGTGTTTGCAGCCGGTAGTTCGGGTAGCACATCGTCCACCAGGCTCAACACTACACTGTCAGGTAAGTCGCAAATGCCCTGGCGGAACATGTCGGCGGCATCACTCGGGCGATGTTCCCTGACCTTCTCATCGACGTCATCCTTGAAGGCTTCCTTCAACTTTCCTCTCTGGTTCAGCCTCCGCAAGCACTCGACCAGAGGGAAGTCTTGGTTAAGCAAGATACGGTGCTGATAGAGAGCAGAGCAAAGACGAGAGGCTCGACGACGTTCTTCAATCGTACCTTCAGCACAAGAAAGCAGACATGCAAGTAAAAATATACACCATGCAGTATAAGTTTGTTTAGATAGTTTTGGTCAGTCCATGGCTTGATTAGCACAGAATTTACACACACACACACACACACACACACACACACACACACACACACACACACACACACACACACAAACACACACACACACACATACACACACACATATACACTCACACACACAAACACACACACACATTTACACACACACAAGTGATACACACGCACACACGTGCACGCACACAAACACATATACACACAGGAGAGCACACACACACACACATACACACACACACACACACACATGCACGCACGCACAAGCACACACACACACACCCATGATAAACATTGCAAACTTACTGGCATTCTGGCAATCAGCTGAGCCAGCATACTCGTGTGTCAAGCGTGGGTCTTTGCGACGTTGATCAGCGCCAACATCCTTCGCAGCAGGAGGAAAGAGATGCGTGGCACGGATGTGGTCGCTAGCAAGAAATGCCATCGCGGCATTGAGCTCTCCTTGCTGGTCTAGCTTCCGAAGATGCCCACTGCTACTTAGCTGCTCATCATCTTCAAACACCATGTCGACTCTAGAGCCGGGTGACAATTGCTGTGGCAGCTTCAAGATGTGATGCCAGACCATCTCCTGAAAGAACGCGACGTCTTTCTTGTCGTAACCACGTGTCACGACGTTGAGTGCCAGCTGTCCGGCGGGGATCTCTACCAGCGTGTCGACCTGTGGATAGCGATTCATGACGACACGTATGCCACCTTGCCAAACTGGGCATCTATCTCCGCTCTCACAGAGCTCGGTCAGGATGGAGTGCTGGATGGCTGGCATCAAGGCTGCACTCATGGCGATCCCGGATCTGCAGTGCAGGCGGCGACCGGTGTACATGTAGTGGCGGTGAATCTTCTCATCGGCAACTGGCCAGTGGGCAGCTGTGCGGCTCTCTGCCTGGGCCGGCAGTATCATCACCTCATTGCCGTGATCCGTTAGATGACACATTCCCAGCTGCTGAGCAATCTCAAGCACCTTATCCCCGGGTAACTTTACCGTAGAGTTGGTACAGTTGCCCAGAACCTGCTCGACATTGCTGCGCTTCGCAAAGCCAAACTCATTACAAGTGATGAACGATGATGGCTGATAGGTGGGTGTGTAAAGTTTGCTGTAGATGTCACTCATCAGCCAGGTTGGTTCCAGCACCACAAGCTGCACGTGGGCGAAAAAGAAAACCTGCATGCAAATATGCACATGTACCCACCCAGAACATAATACATACACATACACATAAATTATAGTCATACACCCAGGCTGACACAACAATCATGGACACACACATACACTCAAATGCGAATAGGTACCCATAGGACAAACAGACACTCACACACACACTCATACACACACATACGCACACACACATACACACACACACACACACACACCAAGACACACGAAGACAGACAGACAGACAGACAGACAGACAGAGAGGACAGACAGACAGAGTGACAGACACAGAAACAAAGAAAACAGATAACCAGGAAAACATACATCGACTCTTGTGAATGCCATCTGATCTATTCGGAGCCACAAATTCATCTTTCAGTTCTTTGTACTTCGTACTTGTAGGTACACGTTTCAATTCTGTGCACCTTATAAACTCACGCATATTTTTCTTAGCACACACACACTATTGAACCCTCCACAGATGATGTGACCTATATAATGTGGTTTACATTAATATCATTTTTCCTGTCCACTGTTGCACTCGCTGCACTGTGAATATTGCTACGCGGTACGTTTTCTGCTACCCACTTGACATGTGGGTGGCAGAAAACGTAACACGTAGTATTCCTGCTGATGCTGTACACACGACACCCTCACAGCACATGCTGCTGCTACACACACATGCTCACATACATTGCCAGGGGCGTCGCACACGGTACGGTCACTACGGTATTGACCGTACCACTATTCGCCCCAAGTACCCTGTGAATCAATAAAATGCACTGATTTGGACTCTAAATTCCCAAAATTTTCGGCTCAGCCATCCCTTCCCCACGAGTAAAATTGTACTTCAGATGGCTGACCGTACCACACTAAAATACCTTCCAACGCTCTTGATTGCAGCTCTCACCTTGTGAATACCTTCAGTTTATTTTGGTCACAAAGAAACTGGGCCCAACAATGGATCGCTAGCTGAAGTGTTTTGTGAAATGCATGGGTTTAGTCTCAACATTTAAAAGTAAGGGACTGATTCTCGAGATGATGACACACCAGCAATTGTCAAGCTAGAGAATCAATCACAGACACCAGTTGTAGATAGCTCTCGGCCACACAACAGGAAAGCATCAGTGCAACTAAAGGTGCCGTGCTCCCCAAAATGTCTCAATGTCTACAAGTAGAGTTCGCTTGTACACTAGCACTCTTTTTCGTTTGAGTCCTGGTGATGACAGTCAACTTTTGCTCCAGACTTTTCCCGTTTGCATCTTTCCCTCAAACCAGTGAATACTCTTTTTTAAAATGTTTCTTTTAAAAACATACCAGAGGCCAAGCTAATATTTTCCTTTCTTTACCCGATGTGCACACTCGAGCTGGATTCAAATCTATTTTCATTCCTTGGTGCTTACTGCTTTAACGGCTTCCGGAATCCTTCGCTAGGCATTTCCCAAATTGGGCGGCCGAAACATTCGCCGAAATCAGTGGGTTTGAAGAAATCACCGATCGTTTTGCCGGATATGCAATTTTTGCACTGAATACGCCGAAAATCGATCTTTTTCTCTACAGCATGCAAATAAAATTTCTGTAACCATTATCTGCGAAAAGTGACTGCGACTTTAGGCATTTCTGAGATCGGTCAGCAGGAAAAGAAACCGAAATCAATGGCTATCAAGAAATCCCCGATAATTGCGCCAAATTTACAAAATCTCGCGATGAAATCGCCAAAAATTGATGTTTCAGTGCCTCTATAACGTGCATGTACATGTACATGTATGTGTATACAGTAAGATCGGGCGCCGAAGAACGCAGGGGCTCGAGGGTAGCCTAGGAAAGTTCTTAAATTTTTGATTCTAGCCAGACCGTTCTTATTCACACGCGCGCGGCGAGTCGAGTGACGTCATGACGTTTGTCATGTACATGTACATGTACATGTACATGTAGTGCAATGTAGTACATGACTGTACTTCTAAACTAGTGGGTGTCGTAAATGGGAATGAATGTTCACCTCCCATACATGTACAATGTTCCAAATTTTAAAAGTGTTCTTAAATCTGATAATTCTAGCCTGGACTGTTCTTAAATTTTGCCGGTTTTCCAGCCTGGGTGTTCTTCGGCGAGGTGTTCTTCGGCGCCCGATCTTACTGTACTGCGATAGGTAACTTCAAGTACTGCTTTGAGCCGAATTCTGACTTTGGGGCTTATATAATATGGCCGAATTTGGACATTCCCTCAGCCGATCGAGAAGCCGGTTAGGCGAAAAATCGGGCCGATTTGGGAAATGCCTACCCTACCCATTCGCACTACTCGTATCCCCAATTCATTTCGCCAGGAACTTCGCACATTTATTCATCTTGGGCATCCTGTACGAAGACCTCAGGGCCTGTTCGAAATGCCCAAGTAAAAATAATAAAATACAATACCATGCAAGGGTTCTACCCAAAGGAGGGTAGGGGGCACAGCGTCCCTCTTTTCTTATTGACCGCCTGCCTCCCTGTGAAGAAGTGGCGCCCCTTACTCATTTGTCCATTTTGGTGTGTTTGCTGGCAATTCAACGAAAATGTGGACGATAATATCAGATGGTTCATAAAGGCACACGTATCTGGTGTGAAGTCGGGGTACGTTGCATTTCGGGTGACAAGTCTATTTTGGAAAATGGAAAAAATGGGCTACAGGGTGTTTCCTAGGCCCCCCCCCCCCCCCTACTATTTTCTCCTGCTAGAAACCTGAATAGCAATGAATAAAACTAATTATGAACTCATAACCATGACTTGTGTGAAACAATTATTATTATTAAAATGAAAAATGTCCAGGACGTTTTCTCGTGATTATCATCAGTGGAACATCGTCACATAGTGAGAATGACTAAAACATCCAGTTATGTAGCTAGAATAATATGACAAGGAGCGGAAGAATGTAGCAGCTCACGGTGGTTATGAGTTCACAATTAGTTTTATTCATTGCTATTTTACGACTGTTGTCTCTTCATTGGTTATTAGAAACCTGCATACAATACAATACATGCGTGCGTGTGTGCACGCACAAATACGCACACATACATACTACATATGTGCACATGCACACATTTACCTCGGCTTTCTGGTGTAGATCATGGAGATCTTGCTCCAGGTCGACTGCAATGGCTACCATTCTGTTCACCAGTTTCCAATCTTCTGCTTCGAACCTTTCACCTAAGATGAGATTGGCTAGTACCGTAGTGAATTCCTCCAGGCTGACAGCAGGTGTATCCTTGAACTTAAGGCGGATATCTTCCAGGAAGTACTCGACTATGGACATGGGAGTATCTGGTTCCTGTTGCACGTCACAGCATGTCAAAACAGAATGCACAAAATTGGCACGATTTAATAACAAAAAATCAACAAGCCCTAAATGAAATCCTAAGAGACGGATAGACAGTAACAGCAGTAGAGCCATGTGCAAATAATTCCCAAAATCATAACTGGTAGTGTAATAAATGTTGTGTGCCACAGCAACCAGAATGGGTGTCTTTAGTGCAAAATGGCGCAGCACTCTTAGGACATTAGTATACCTTATGGGAATATTTAAAAAGGCGACGTGGGGACAATAATTTTAAAACTAATGCAATGAATAGAACTATATGCGCACTAATATCACGATCGTAGCAACGAATAAAGTGTTTCAGAACGGTTTCTTGTCACAATTATCAATAGAATTTGTGACTGAAAGGAATGATGAAACTACAATAGGATTTATACACTTGGACTTCACTTCGAGAATCACTTTGCAATCACACACACTTGCATATGCATGTACATTGTGACACTGCACTTGCTGAATTTCCTATCATTTCTCACCTGCATAGTTTTATTACCAGTGCATTTTTACGAAGTTTGTGCTATTTTTCTTACTATTCTAGTATCTAAATACTCGACAAGGAGACAAAAATGTTGATATGGCAAAAAGGAGGACGGGCATAAGTGACATTTGTTTTCTGCACACTTTTTGAGAGAAATCACACCTCGATAGTTTAGTGCTGTCATTGTATCCTGCTACCCTACCTTATTATTATTTCTTTTGTTCCTATTTTGTTCTTTAGTACAACGGTAATTCCTGAAGAGTGCTATACGAAAACTTGTTCGAATCACCTTTTTTTTTCCATCGCTTCATTTCCTTACACATATTTCTCCTTACCTTTTAGATTGTTTTTGCATCGTCTCCATCGCTTTGTTTATTAAAGTGATCCAAATGTCATTTCAGCTCGTCCTCCTTATTGCCACATTAAGTTAAAATTATTCCAGTTTGGACACGGATCGAGAGCCAAGGATAAATTATTTTTTACGAGAAAGAAAAAGGACCAAGGAACTACAAGTCACGCTATAATGTCCACTAACACCACCAGTTACTAAACAATCACCAGGCTGTTGGAGTGCGCATCCAAGATGTGCTAGAGTTGTTAGCCAGTTAGTTGTAGAACGTCAGTATCGTCGGTCAGTGTCGTGCTATGTTATCGCATGAGCTGATTGTTTAGTAACTGGTGGTGTTAGTGGACATTACAGCGTGACGTGTAGTTCCTTGGTCCTTTTTCTTTCCTATAAATTGTTCTAGTATCCTCGCTTTTTCACTCCAAGTGTATAAATCCTATTGTAGTTTCACCGTTCCTTTTAGTCACGAATTCCATGCAAGAAAACCTTGTGGAACACTTTAGTCGTTGCTATGGTTGTGATGTGAGTGCGCATATAGCGTTATTCATTGCATTATGGGAATATTGTTAATGTTGCCCAGGAGTTTGTTGATCTGCGGATTACTTTCAGAGAGAAGATGCTACATTACAAACAAAGTATTCCACTTGGACCAGTGCCTTCAGAGTGTAATAAATCCTTTAAAACAATACAGTTCTCACCTTCACCTCTCTCTTCATTTCCTCGATGATGTCTCGCACCTTTGCCACACCATCGCAATTCTCGTCAACACCATTGACAAAGATCACAGGCTGGTCCATGAACTGAAGATGATCGCCCATTGTATCCTTCAGAAGCTCACATTCGGCGCTGACTACATCACGCTGCGATTCTCCAGCTTTGTCTCGCCGGGAAGCTACCATGAGCACCTTGTTGGCTGTCTTGCCGCTCCCTCCTTCCCCATTGCCTTTCTCCTCACCATCTTCACAGCTGCATGCTATGAAGTTACACCACTGGCGAGCCGAATGACGTACACATACCTTCGTCTCCACGCTGGAAACAGTGATGATATTCACTGCTGGGACGGTGGAAAACTTTGTCAGGCGTTGGTGATTACTCATATATCGGTATTGGCCACCTAGATCGAGAAAAACGATGCCTTCGTGGTAAAAGCGCTCGATTCCGCGGGTTCGCGCACTCTCGATTCGGTCCCCCTGATCACGCCAAACGAAGTAGACCAACCTGTCGTAGAACGTGTGACGCTTGTGCAACGACTTGAGTAGTGACGTTTTTCCACTGCCTGGGGGGCCAAGCAGACGCACCACTAGATGTGTCTTGCGTTTGCAGTTCTCCATACGTCGTTTGACCAGTATTTGCTGAAACACAGGATACGACGCATCCACATACCCATGCAATAACACAGATACACAAATGCAAGCATACGGTTGGCATGTGCTTCCCACCAGCGGTTGTCTATAATTGCTAGCGATTAACTTGAGTATGGAATTTATTGCTCCTCCATGCTTCAAAGAGCGTTAGATTATGAGGATCCCATGGCCATGGACATATCCCGTCAACCAAGGAAAATAGCACACTATAAAAGCCAACGGTTTCCCAGTGTTCGGGGGTTATCCATTGTTTTCTTTTTCTCAAAACAAAAAGGATTCAACTCGGATGGTGAGCCAATTCAATTAACTCGTAACATTTTGTCCAAAAATATTTCAAAAATTTCAAAAATATAGATGCGTGATTTGAAAAAACCGTTAGGCCAGCATCTATACCACATAAAATCTGTGATCACTTTGTGCATAAAATATTCGAAATTGGGTGTTTGATATCCGATCGCTTAAAATCTATAAGAGAGTAATTGGGGGAAGGGACCTGAGCAATATTCGAAAGAAATTCTCGAAAAGCTCCAGGCAAATTTGAAATATTTCAAAAAAACCATGCGCCTATATTTTTGAAATGGACTGTAAGACTTTCTTTTCCCTGTAGTTTTGGCCCAATCAGTACCTAACAGCTTGAAGATGGCCCTAAACCAGAACATGGATCTGACACTGCTCATGCATTTACCACTCCACAAGCTGGCGCAGCAAACTGTCAATCGAGAAATGGAGCTCATTACCCCGCCCGGACCTTGTTGGAACTTCGGAAATAGAACACATTTGCCACTCCATGGCTGTCCAGGCATGGATGCTCCCAAAAGTATAATAAATAATCTGTCCACTACATTTTCCACTCTAATTGCCGAAGTGGCTTCTGAGAGAACAGAATAAGGATCAAGAAATGACATACATGAAGACAACAATAATTGATGAGCTCACAGCGAAAGTTATCCAACTGAAAGAGGGTGCGACTCGACAACAGCAGTATGTTACACCTCTAACCTGCTCAATGAGAAACATACCGGAGTCCCCCATACCAGACCTATGGCGTACTCTTGTGTAGCATTACATGGCACAAGTGGAGTTCAGCACGTCACATCTTCAAATTGAGACACAGACCACAGCCCAGTGGCTGCATCACTCACCAATGGCGGTATTGGAACTAGTTGAAATCAAATTGGTACTGGTACGTGTTCGAATCTTAACAAAGCTCCAGCAGACACCGAAAGGCAAACTGGAAACTACCGAAAGAGCAAACCCTCTACACAAAGTAGTACGAGGCTGTGAAGCACAGCGTATGGTACACACACAGATATTCGTTTGGCGGAAGGGAATGGCCCAAGCGCCGGATCTGTAACGTCGAGCTACATGTACCGTAAAGTACCGCCAGAGCGCCCCGCCATCTCGTCCCTCCGTGGTCGTATTGTGGAGGTGGTATCCTGCCTGTAGGTCATACAACATGAACTTTGTACACATAGTGCACGTTGTGCAGACAATCTGTACCTTCGAGCGGACACGAGCTCCACACAAAAACCTGATAAGTGTGACCTTACAAAAATGGTTCTCACACCGTACAAACTAACTTCGTTGCATTCTGCCATACGATATTCTTTTCCCTGGCTGTAAAATCAAAGTGGGGCGCTCTCGCGAGACGGGGCGCTCTGGCGGTACTTACGGTACATGTTTATGAAACCAACATCAGTAAACGAATCACAAAAAATGCTCATCGGTGCTGGCGCCAGTGGGTGGGAAGTATATTCTTGGTTGGGAATGTAGCTATTGGCCCCAGAGCAGCATCAATACTTATTATAGTAAAGTCGCGCAATGACAGGGATGTGGTTGTTCAGTGCAGAGTGGTGGGGTGCTGCAATGTATTGATGTAAAAGTTCGTCAAAGTCCAAATTTGAAACAGACTCTAAGTTGCATTTTTCCATTGCAACATAATAATGAGGCTTACTACTAATGTCGCCCGAAGCTTGTGCTGTTGAGCCGCCATCTGTGACAATAAGCAGACAATGAGAGAATGGGCTGTACATGGTGACCAGACATGAGACAGAAATTCTGAGGCAACAGTCAAAGTATTCAGTAGTTGAGGGAATGGAAAAGGGAAAATACTGTAGTCAAAGCAATGACGTCACAGATGCGTTAAGCCCATGGATCCTTCCATGAGTGAAAGCGAATTGTAACTATTATTATTATTTAACGCAATAAATAGAGTAAGCTGCCCAGCTTACTCTATTTATTGCGTTAATTACATTTTTATCTCCACGTAAGCTTTTTAATTATTATTAGTATTATAAAAGTGTGAGTTAAGACGTCTGAAGAAAATGTTGAACGGTGTCTGCTGGGATGACGACTACACCATAGCTCAGTGGTTAGAGCATCGCTGGCTACAAGCGAGGGTCCCTGGTTCGAGTCCTGGTGGTGACAGTCAATTTTTTCTTCAGACTTTTCCTGTTTGTCTCTTTCCCTCAAACCAGTTAATATAATTTTTTTCTTCAGACTTTTCCCGTTTGTCTCTTTCCCTCAAACTAGTGAAGATTATTATTATTAAAGCAATGTTGAGTCACCTCCACCATTAAACTGCGCTCTTTAGCCGACTAGACCCTCCTGCACACAACCATCACCACTGCGAGGACACTTCCGTAGACGATATTGATAAACTCCTTCAGACAGCTGTTTCGCTAATACAAAGCTCATCAGTGAAGGTAGATGTTGAATGATTGAAAATATAGACCAAACTGCTATTATATAGGGGGTTTCCACATGCAAAACTGGCATAGCTGAGGTGATAACGCAGGAAAAAGGAAAGTGTGAAGTACTGTTGACTTGCATTGGACATGCATGCAGCGTCCAATGTCCAATACGCGTCAACAATATTCCACCAGCATTGAGTTAGTGCTTACCCTCACACTTCCATTCACACCTTATCCCCACACTTACATCATCTTCACTTGCATTGTGTTAGTTATCACCTATGCTCTCCCCCCCCCCCTATATATACCATGCTATCTACTCCCATTGGGTATCTATTCCTTGACTCATCAAGCTGTTACATGGTGTCAGAAGTCGGATGCTGCGGATTCTGCAGATTCAAGGACCATGGACCAGCTCAAGCCGCCAGAACAGCTCCTCATCAACTGTCCCAATAAGGCGGACGCGTGGAGGCGGTTCAAACAGGCGTTTGAATTTTATTCAATTGCCGCTGGACTCAAGGACAAGGATGGTGTCATCCAAGCCGCGGTATTTCTCCATGTCATAGGAGAAGATAGCCAGAAAGTGTACCAAACATTGCAGTTTGACACAGAGGAGGACAAGAAGGACATTGACAAGCTGAAGGAGAAATTCGAAGAGTTCTGCATCCCGAAAGCAAATGCAACAATGGAACGATACTTATTGCTCACCCGGAAACAGGAAGAAAATGAAGACATTGACTCGTATACCATGGAGCTCCGTAGAATGGCGGAGAGGTGCGAGTTTCCAGCCACGAAGGACAGCATCTTACGGGATTGCATCGTTCTGGGTGTGCGGGATGACGGACTTCGCAAGGAACTTCTTCGACAAGACGAGAGTCTAGAAAAAGTGCTGTCCTCCTGCAGATGCAGAGAAGCTGCTCAACGACATATTAGACATTTGACCCACGAAGCGGTTGGTTCAGAGACAGACAAACGAGACATCGACGCTGTTAGGTCACAGAAGAAAATACAAGCCAGACCTCCAGTGAAGTCCTGCGGATACTGTGGGGGAACACATCCTCCAAGGCAGTGTCCGGCGTACGGTAAAACATGCACGAAGTGTAGCAAGGTCGGCCACTTTGCTAAGGTGTGCAGAAGTCAGCAAAAGTCACCAGCAGTCACAGCAATAGAGCAGACAGCAGTACAAGAGCAAGCCGTTCAGACGCGGTTGTTTGGAACGATCCTAGTCGGTGAACTATCAGCGGACAGATGGAAGGAGACCATTATCCTGGATCAACAACCAACGTTGTTCAAGCTGGACACCGGTGCAATGGCATCCGTACTGCCATTGTCAGTCTTCAGGAGCAAACGGCCGGACCAGCAGCTTGAAACAACTACTACCATACTCTCTGGCTTTGATCACAGCACGGTTCGACCAGAGGGAACGGCTACTATCAAGACAACTTACCAAGAAAAAAGCATACCAGTTACCTATTATGTCAGCCGGAAAGTATCTTGCCCAATTCTTGGGCAGAATGAATGCGAAGCTCTACACCTCGTTCAACGCATATTCCAATCAAGCTCGAAAGCTGACAACCGGGAGAATGTCATCGAGCAATACCAGGACGTATTTACTGGGCAGGGGACGTTCGGTGAAAGCTACCACATTCAGATCGAGGCTGACGTTGTCCCTGTCGCACAGCCACCAAGGAAAATCCCGCACAGCCGTCTTCACAAGTTGAAGGAGGCACTAGATGAAATGAAGAAAGGCGGAATCATCACGGATATGAGAGAGCCAGCGAAATGGGTCAGCAACTTGGTGATGTCTGAAAAGAAAAATGGCAAACTCAGAATATGTCTGGATCCGAAGCCGCTGAACAAAGCCATCATCCGTGAGCCATTTCCAACCCCTACACTTGACTACGTCCAAAGCAAGCTGGCGGGCAAGAAAGTATTTTCTGTGCTTGACCAATCATCATCATTCTGGCAAGTCAAGCTCAGCGAAGAGTCATCAAAGCTTTGCACATTCAACACCCCATGGGGCCGAATGAGATTTCTCCGAATGCCTTTCGGGATACGCTCCGCCAGTGACATTTTGCAGAGACGGAACTACGAGACATTTGGAGACATCGAAGACACGCACATAATGATAGACGACACGGTTGTCGCTGGAGAGACAGATGGTGAACATGATGAAGTACTTGAGACTGTACTCGGACGAGCACGAGAGAAAGGAGTCAAATTCAATCCTGACAAGTTTCAATACAAAGTATCGGAAGTCAGCTACATGGGCCACCTAATTGGAGAGGAGGGCATTCGAGCTGATCCTGGGAAGGTCAATGCGATCAAGTCTCTACGATCACCAACGAATGCCGCTGAGCTGAGACAAATCCTGGGGATGGTCAACTTTCTAGCACAGTACATTCCTAATGAGTCGGCCATTACAGCACCACTCCGGCAGCTACTCAAGGATAACACAGACTGGCTGTGGTGTGAAGAACATACTATAGCCTTCCAGACAATCAATGAAATGCTGACGACGGCTCCCGTGCTGAAACTATTTGACCCGAAAGAAGACGTCGTGATTCAAGCAGATGCATCCAAGGACGGACTGGGTGCTTGCCTACTCCAAGCAGGTAGACCAGTCGCATATGCATCAAAGGCACTTACTAAGTCTGAAGAGAACTACGCGCAAATTGAGAAGGAGCTACTTGATATCTGCTTTGCGTGCAATAGATTCCGACAGTACATCCTGGGGCAGGATGTCGTGGTTGAAACAGATCACAAGCCGCTAGAAATCATCCTGAGGAAGCCACTTCATGAAGCTCCTCTGCGCCTGCAGAAAATGATGCTACGGTTGCAGCAGTACCAGCTGGATGTCCAGTACAAGAAAGGCGTGGACATGGTACTTGCAGACCCTCTATCACGAGCTACAGTAGACTCGGCCTCGCAAACCCTAGAGGACGGCGTCCTGGTCTATGATATGGGCGAGCTCACAGACACCACAGAGGAGAGACTCAACCAGCTAATTGCAGAGAAAAAGAAAGACAGTGAGCTGCAACTACTGAAGAAGGTCGTCGAGGATGGTTGGCCGGAAACGTTCAAGGCTACACCGCCCTGTGTCAGACGATTCTGGAGCATGAGGGACAGAATCTCATATTTGGATGGCATCCTCTTTGTGGGCGAACGGTATATTGTGCCAGCCAGCATGCAACAATATGTTCTACGGATTCTCCACGAATCACACCAAGGCGTGGAGAAGTGCAAATACCGTGCATCGGAATGTGTTTACTGGCCTAGAATCCAGCAAGATATTGAAGACATGGTCAAGCGATGCCCAGTGTGTCAGCGATTCCAACCAAGCAACTGCCGTGAACCAATGCTACCACATGAGATACCAAAACTACCTTGGACCAAGCTTGGGAGTGACATACTGGAGTTCAATGGACGCTACTACCTGGTCGTAGCTGACTACACTTCAAAGTACCCAGAAGTCAACTGTCTAGGCACGACCAAAACCTCGGCAGCTGTCATTACCAAGCTGAAGAACATCTTCTCTCGCCACGGCATACCGGAAGTCATGATAGCAGACAACATGCCATACGCGAGCAAAGAGATGAAGGAATTTGCAAAAGAGTGGCAATTCAAAATAGTCACAAGCTCACCGACATACAGCCAAAGCAATGGAAAAAGTGAAAGTGTGGTGAAAATAGTGAAACGAATTCTGAAAAAAGCGCTGGAAGACCACTCAATGGATCCAGAGTTGGCGCTGCTGAACTATCGGAACACCAGAATCTCCGGCACGGAATACAGCCCTGCACAGGTGCTCATGGGACGCAGGCTGCGGGACCGACTGCCAATGCCAGCGAAAAAGCTGGAACCCAAGACGGTGGACCCTGCGGCAGGTCTTCAAAAGCAACAAGCTCGCCAGGAGTACTACTATAACCGAACCGCAAAAGAACGACCAGAATTCAGGCCAGGTGACGATGTGCTGGTTCGTGAACGAGGGAAATGGACACCTAGCAGTATTAGAGAACAACACGAAGCGCCAAGATCATACATACTGACAGATGGAAGAAGGCGCACATCCCGTCATCTACGCACCAACTACGGACCTAAAAATGATGACAAGCAGGAGTCGGCAGCGCGCATGCCGGATACGAGTGATGACAACGTTCCCTCTGGCCCGGAGAGTGTGGGTGACGGCATGACCCCTCCGGAAGCAACATATGACGCGGATAAATTGGACAGTCCGGCAGAGCCTCGCTATCCGCAGCGCAATAGAAAAGAAAAGAAGGCAGATGACTATGTTTACTACTAGTACAACATGATTGAGCATCTAGACACGCATGCGCAGCTTGACCTCCATGCATCAGCCTATTGGACTTCTAATATTCCCTACATAGTTCATCTTTTACTAGACCTTGCCTGTATGCCTACTCTTAACAAGGTACACTCCTATTCATTAGGGAAAGGAGAGATGTGACAAATTCCACCAGCATTGAGTTAGTGCTTACCCTCACACTTCCATTCACACCTTATCCCCACACTTGCATTGTGTTAGTTATCACCTATGCTCTCCCCCCCCCTATATATACCATGCTATCTACTCCCATTGGGTATCTATTCCTTGACTCATCAAGTTGTTACACTATACTGTCCACTAACACCACCAGTTACTAAACAATCAGCTCATGGGATAACATTGCATGCCCACTGACCGACGGTACTGACGTTCTACAACTAACTGGCTAACAGGTCTAGCACATCTTGGATGCACACTCCAACAGCCTTCCAACTTGGACATCCAATACAGCAAGAAACTATGGTACACAGCACTAATAATGCGATACAACCAACCCTAAAGCTACCAAAGGCAAGTCCATAATGCAACCTATTTATGTACCTCTATTCCTCCTTGTGATTAACTTAGCATTTCAGATGTGTAGGTACGGTAAGGTTCATAACGCCTCCATTCTACAGTGTTCCATTTGTGTTAGTTTGTGACATGTGTGAGTTATTTGAGTACACACGTCTTGCACCAGTGTATTGTATAGTTAACCGATTCTCCTCTAATCAGCACCCTTGATCCTTTCGCGGCATGAAGCAAACTTTCGATTTGTGGAAGAGAACCAGCGATAATTATGTCAGAGTTTGCAACGTTTAAGCTTGTTCTTTTCCCACTGACTTTGCCCAACACCATAAATAGGTGGATGTCATGCTGAAAACAGAATGTCTCAGAAAATTGGTATTCATTGTAGTGCTTTTGCCTGTAGAGCACAAGTGGTGCTTTCATGAAGATTTTTCGAGGCGATGGTTTGATTGAGTTCTTGTGTGCTCCTGATAGCAGCGTAAGCCAGTCAATTTACAGATCAAGTAGGTTGGTAAAGCGCAAGCTCGAACGTTGCGAGCAACCAACTGTCTTACAAGTATAATTTCCTCAGAGGCCATTTCCACTTTTTCGGACTGTTATTCTCAGCGCAGACTGGGGATTTGCTGGTTTGGAAATGGAAATACTGCAAATGACGATCTGTCCTCTCCACTTGTTGTACACCTCCATGAGGGACACTGACTCATGCTGCTATCTAGTGTTCTCGAGGTGTTTGTCGCACTTGAAATGGAGTGTCTCTGAAAGTTTGTATCCCTGGTGATGTTCTGGCCTGGTGAACTCTTTGTTAGTGGTGCTCTCCAGGAACAATCTTCCTCAGCCTGCTCAACTCCAGCTGATGAGAGAACTTCTCCAAGCACTATATCCAGTGGTCCTTTATAATCCGGCACTATTTTTGCTATGGAAATTCTGCTGGATTAGGGAGGTTGTTGGATTAAAAATCTAAATTACTGCCGCAATGTGCATGAAAAGGACATTTAAGTTGCTGATAATTACCGTACTCGCGAGATCAGAGCCCTCTCTTGAACAGTGCCCTATCTCGATGGATGACGTGAACGTACAAGCATTTGAAAAACAGTGCCCTCTCTTGAATAGTGCCCCATCTGTGATGGACATTGAAAAAAATAGTGCCCCAAGGGCACTTATCGCGCGAGTACGGCATGCTGGTTTATAGAGGGTGCTGGATTATAAGGTACTGGATTGAAGAGGGGCGACTGTACTACTATTGATTAACGGACAGACCAAATCAAAATGACATCCGCGGACTAAGAACATATTTTTATCGCAGACTTGCTTAGCGATACCGATAGAGGTCAGGCGGACTCGCATCAGGAAGTCATAAAATGACTACATGTAAGTAGTGCAAGCATAGGAATGGTTTTTCCTAGTGTGGTGAAACTTCTTCTTGGTCTGGAGACAGTGGAGAATATTCGGGTTTCTGCTGAATGGTGAAACGTTCTTAGTGTGACACGACTACACTGATTATATTCCGTTGAATGTTTTCTTGTAATGGAGCATTGTGAAGAAGTCTGTGAGTATCACGAGGCCAGCTGATACAGTTCTAAATTCTGAGGTTTTTCCTGAGAATTTCATTTTTGATAACGCCAATGCGCCTCACTTGCAATCGGTTGGTTAAAAACAGCAGCCTCTCACCTTGATGAGTTGTCGGATACAGTCATAACTGAGTGCGGAAAATGCTCCAACCCAGCCTTCCATATCCAACAACTTGACGGACACATTGCTAATGCAATCGAGAATGGTCTCCTGTAAGAAAGAGGGAACCAAAGCACAACAGCAATTGACCACTGTAATGGTATAACGGTCTCGGCTTGGATTACAGCTACACAATCGCTCAGTGGTTAGAGCGGATGGTAGGGTGAAGGGGTGGGGTGGAGGGGGGGGGGGGGTGGGGGGGGGGGGTGGAGGGGAGGGAGAGGGTGTTTGGACGGCAATGGCATCGGGACCATAACACATTTTCGGCCCCTAGCGGTCAACTTCCTAGGCGTAACCGCAATTGTCACCTAACTTCCACTCTGAATTTTCATTGAAAATAGCACCGGCTCTCTGCTTTTTTTGCTCAGTATCGAGATGGTGAGGTCCAGTAGGCATGGTAAGCTTACCCCGAAGGAAACTCGGCGTGTTGCGCGAGTATGCGCCTGTTTGAAAGGTTTAGCGACACCTTAGAAAGCAAGTGCTCGTCCTCCAACTCAACGTGTTCAGTACGAATTTGATGGCAAGGGAGGGATGTGGCCGGTGCAGCGCAGAGTGCAGCGACCGAATGTAGGTCTACGCACCGGAACTGTGGCTGGCAAAACGGAAGTGACCGAGAGGGTGATCGTGAATGATGCTGACTATCGCAAAATGCTGCTCCAGATGGACGGTGTTTTTTATGTAATGAGAACAAAGATATGGTGGTTCAAGCGAAGTTCAGGGCAACCTGAGGCGGGGACGACCTAGTACTACCAGCACGATGGAGCTAGAGCCCACACCGGCAAATTCAACCAAAAACAATGGGCTTGACACGGAGCAAAAGCCGCCTTCAAAATAGCGGTAGTGACACAGCCCGCGCAGTCACCGGACCTAAATTCCAACGATCTTGCCTTCTTCGCTTCTTTGCAGTCCAACGTAGACCTCGTCAAAAAGAAAAATGTGAAGGACCTGATCAGCGTCATCGAGCTTTGCTGGAACAAGTATCCAATCGAGCGAATGGAATAGGTGTGGAGGGTTCTCTTTGCATCCTTCAAGGGGATCTTGTCAAGCAGGGGCAAAAACACCTACAGCAATCACACGGGTAGTCACACAGCTCATGCGAAGTCCGACAGGCAAGGCGATAAGCACAACCAATCCTACCCTCGCACAGAAGTGGAGAGATTTGCTGACCAATGCCCTAGTAAAAGTCGCATGCAGAGCGTCCTGACAGTGACGTCACAACATCGGAAAGTGATGAGTGTGGAATCGAAAGTGAGAGCTAACTTCGGTTGTGAGTTCCAATATCCTTGGAACAGTTGTATTTTGTATTTTATTATATTTAAGGATTTCCCAAAGGGTTTGGGCCTGTCGAGGGGATCTCTTGCAAGAGGAATGGAATGACAAATTTATGTAGAGGGAGCAGTTTTAAAAAGCAAGGATAGGCTAAGGAAATAGATCGAGGCATACAAAATCTGGTAATGAAGGAGTTGGGATACCGTCAGTGTAATGAATTTGTCGGCGAAAATGCTGATAGAGAGAATGCTCCACTCGAGATATGTTCTCGAACCGCTGGTTCTGTACAGTACTAATGTTGTGCCATTTGACTTTGTTCAAAACTATCACTTGAGTGAAGAACAATCATGTTTTCATTGTGTGAAGATAAGCGACAATTTCGGTTGCGGGGAGGAAGTATATATATATTTTTGAATTACACTTTTTGGACATACTTTTAAAAGTACAAATTTGGAGTATGGATGCGCTGAGGAATACTGTTCTTTCACACTTTTAAGAACGTTTTTAGTGGAAACAAGATGCTTTGACATTTAGAAGGAGGTCCCACTGTGGCTCGAACCTAAACTACATGATCTACTGTTCCCAAACCACTGGCATCCCTCCATACAAGGTACAATGAATGAGGCATGTCCAAATGCAATATGCACTGTGTTACACCACATCAGGTTCTTGAACATCCGCATTTTGAAAGGGCAACAGCAATAGACAATCAATGGGCATAACTAAGGAGTTTTTTTGACGACCTAGCTAACAGCTTGAATGTGGATTTAATCTGCTTCTCATTACATAGGTTACTTTTCCTTGTGTGAATATATGTATGTACATGTACCCAACGCTGTACACAGCTAGCTGTTTGGGCCATAAATCATGCCTTATCAGTACAGCTACGAGCTTTAAGTAAGTCGAGTTGCCGGCCATGGTACAAAGGTGGAACCACAGAAATTAAGACAATTCGTTGCTCTAGCGCCAGAGTGCTGAACTGTATGTATATGTATGTGCCGGAGGATGCACCCAGTGTGCTGACAGTGCTTAACACCGCAGAGGGAGAGCGTAATACAGGCCAACAAGGGCAATCAAAAGTTGTCTGTCGCTACCTAAAGTTTCATGCTTTCGCAATCATCGGGCAACATGAGGATTGCACTGGCCATGCCCGTATATATGCCAGGAGAGGATGGGTCTTGTAGCGCTGTGCGAAAAAGCTGTGTGTGTATGTATGTACTCAGTCTGTGAACAAAACTGTTTCATCCTTTGTGTGTGTGTGGGGGGGGGGGGGGGGGAGGGGGGGGATGTATGCATGTGTGTACATGTATGTCGCTACATGGTGCGACACAAGTGCACAGTGGAACGAGCAAAGCCGGTGAAGGAGCAGTCTGGGTCTGTTGAATGTGTTACATGCGGCCGCTGGCTTCTATCTCACGGGGACAGGGCGAACCATTGGTGAGGTCACTATCCAGCTCATTCTCTCAGCTAGCCTCGAAAGCAGCAGCAACAACAGCTACGGAAACAACCAGTAGTTCGAGACGGGCCAGGTTTGGCATGTCAGTGCCTTGTATGCCAGCGAACCTTCATGCCCATCAGTGGAAGGACTCGACATAAGTGCAAGCTGACTGACGTTCCAACTACAGCGGCACCACCCCTGGAGTGCTCCGCCTGTCACTGGACCTTCCGCTCAACTAGCGGCCGGACACGCCACCGATACTGCAGGGTGACTAGTACCATTTGACCTGTCCCTTCAGAGACTGCGAAGCCAGATTTGGCAGCAGGATCAAGATCAAGATGCATGTATGTATGTATGTATGTATGTATGTATGCATGTATGTATGTATGTATGTATGTATGTGTGTATGTGTGTATGTAGGGGGAAGTGGCCCCACAAAGAGGGCTCAACAGTGCTGAGGTGCACTGGAGCTAGTACACAATGGAAGCGGTCCTCACCAAGAAAACATAATCTGTTACTACTCCGAGTTTCTTGAGTTATCAATCATCATGCAACCTTAATAAAAAATGACCAAGAAACCACAATCTTTGAGCCACACAAGTTGTGTGGAATGTTGCTTTGCGTCCTTGAATCGTGGTTTGACCATGTTGTCTAGTTGTCTTACCAGTACCGTCATCAACATGCATGAACATCCGCCAACGTCCTTTACAGCTGAGACTTTCAACTCGTGCTTGTCTTGGTTGCGCTCACCTTCCCCTCCTCATGTTATTTCTATAACTAAGAACCTTCCAATTTGGAAGGCTGTTGGAGTGTGCATCCTAGATGTGCTAGAACTGTTAGCCAGTTAGTTGTAGAACGTCAGTAACGTTGGTCAGTGTAGTGCAATGTTATCGCATGAGCTGATTGTTTAGTAACTGGTAGTGTTAGTGGACAGTATAGCGTAACTTGTGGTTTCTTGGTCCTTTTTCTTTACTACTAGTATAAATTATATGCAAATAATCGACGTGGAGACAACAATTTTATGATAGCAATAAAGAGAACAAATTCTGCAGTCTTCGCCACACTACAACAAAGTCATGAAAGTTTACCAGAATTAATTTTCTTGTCACATTCATCAGTGGAAAGTCGTGACTAAAGAGTAACCATGCTGAACAATGATTAAATATACATTCAATGATGTGTTACGAGAACAAAATACAGTGCCAAAATAGAATGAGGGAAGGTGAGACAATAGAAGTGAAGTGAGAGCTAAGTGCAATGGCGGGTGAGAAACTAATAATAGAGAGGTTTTGCAGGGCAAACGTTCGCAATGATTTTCGCGTTCCGGGGTTGCGAAAACTCTTGCGAACTTGCGAACGTTCGCGCGAAATTTGTGTTTTGCATGTTTTTCGCTCCAAGAAATTTTCGCGTGCACTCGCTTGTTTGAGAAGTGGTCTTCATCCGATTATTTTGTTGTTCCGAGTGGCGGCACCCTGAGTCATGGCCTAAGACGAGAGCTCTTTGACTACCTTGTCCATGGCCGGAGACCTACAGACAAACGGGTTGGCTTGTGCCGTAATCTGGCGCATCAACACCTGAAATTCAAAAAGGCATCGTTGATGTGACAGATTCCGTATCAGTAGAGGATTCATATGCAGAGCATATCTGCATGACCCGATCGAGCGATAACTCACTGGCATACTCTTCTTCGAGCACCCGTCGTTGCATCGCTCGATCCCTTAGGCCACAGACAAGCCTGTCGCGGAGCCGGGTTTCCCGAAGTTGGGCCTCATGGCCGCACAGTGACCCGCATCTACCGCACTGCAGACTATCTGGGTAGCTGCATGCATCATGCAGCTGAGACAGACCCGAGAAGTACTGGCTGATACTCTCACCTTGTCTCTGGCTCCTGCCATGGGAGGCCTGGCGGTCGAGTAACGGGTTTCTTCGTTTTCTCAGGAAAGCTTGCAGCTTCTGGATAGCAACCCGCTCATCATCGCCGTCGGCTATGGGAACTACGCCCGCCTGCCACAGCCGCACCCAACCGTCGTTGAGAGCTGTACGGAGAACTGTCTGCTGCGTAACTGTACCTGCGGTTCTGCATAGCCCAGTCAACGACACGTAGTCGGACCACTTGACTTTCCACTCGAGGAAACCAGCTAGGTCTATCGAGTCTGGACTGGGCAGGTGGGGTATTTCCGCTCTTCGGGCCCACGGCCCTGCCTCTGGCTGTCCTGAGGTGGATGGTGGCGGGCCGCTGCCGGCGGGCTGGCTTGACTGCGCCGTTGTGAGTCTAAGCAGAATCTGCTGCTGCTGCTGGCTGAGGGATTGGACGATAGACTGCAGCAGGCTTCCTTCTTCTTGAGTCCCTGGCTGCATCCGCTCTGTCAACCCGTCGTTGGCTGCTGCTGCTTCCTCAGCCTTGGCCTTGACAGAGGTTCGTGTCTTTCGCTGCGCCATGTTGTGTCCTGCTCAAGGCAGACCAACTCTTCGAAAGATGATAATGAATCATCAGTAAAACGCAATGGCTTTTAAAAGGAAGCTGGCTGCAAAGGCGGCTTGAAAGGTGACATGTGAATGTGTTATGCGCAAGGCGCCAGAGGTACAGCAGTGCAGGGCCTAGGGTGCGAACAGTAGCACTAGCAGCCCGAGTGCCAAGACCCATGCAGGGAAAGGTGCCATAATATCACCACAATGATATTCCCTAAACTGTCTTCGTTTAGTCGCGTGCATGTGTGATATGAGCATGCGCGATTTTGTAGTCGAGAGTTCTTTTGTCAGTCTTCTTGTTTGTCTTTTTGAGTGTAGTCTGCTTTTTCCGTTATGTCATAGTCCCTGGTTTCCGTCATGTCAATATGATAATGTAAGAAAACTAGTCTTGTCAATTGTGTCCTGCGTCCCGGGAACGGCATTACGGAGCGTAATGGCTGTAATTCTGTCACATGCGTGATCTGCACCGCCAGGCGCGTGCTGACTGATCAAACTGCACTGCAGGGTTGAACTGTGCTGTACGCAAAGTACATTGCCGTCGAACATTTTTTTGGCGGGAAAGGCTCTCTTTCCTTGGGTTTTGAGAGAAATCCAGGGATTCTGCATGTCTTGTCAATGATTGAGATTTTTCTGGTTGGTGAGTATGGAATTTCTTTAGCTCGTGAAGCTTTGATGCTGCAATCGCCAGTCACTTCTCGACTTTAATGTCAGATGTTCCATCTCCAGGGATGGTCGGTCCGAAGTACTTGAATCATTGCCCCTGCTCCAATGATATTCCATCCACATGCAGTGCAGGGTCACCAGGTCAAACAGGCTGATCAGGTGTCACCATTATTGTCTCATTGGCATGTAGCACGAGGTCTGTATCGTTGTCTAGGAGACAACCAATCAGGGACATTCCCGCCAAGGGCCTTATCGGAGTTTAAAGCCCCCTCTATCATAATTTTACTGCTGTTGATGACATGTTGGGTGTAAAAGAAAGAAACCTACTGGTAACAAAAGCACGTACCATGACAGGAATCCAATGACTAGAATAGCTTATCCATGAGATTTTTCTTGCGCGACCACAGAGAAAAGCTACAACCTGCAGAGACAAAGTAGGCAACACTAAAGCATCTGTTAGGATCTCATTTTTAAACTTCTTAAGCTTAAACACGTTTCAACTAAGGCCGCAGCGAAAAAGTCCTTTCGCATCACACGCATATACGTGTACATGTACGTGCGCGCAGTTCATGATGTGTCAGGCCCAAGCTCTTCCTTCCTGGCTCTGGCTAGACATTTCGGTCCTTTGCTTCGAGTTAACTTGATCGAGTCGGATTTTTTAAAGGGGGTTGTATCTGCCAAGTGTGACGTTTCAACACTGATATGTTTTAGTTTAGAAACTTTAGTGGCCATGATTCTGCCTGCAGTTTCCGTCACTATAGTTGAAGACGGCCTGACCGTCGTCAACAGCTGCATTGTTAGAGTCACGGAGGCGTGTTAGAAACTATTCATCCAGAAGGTGTCACTCACTTCAAAGCAGTGTGTGCTTCCTCCACTGAAACCGGGTCAAGCCGCAACGGTGCTGACAAGAGTCATAATGTTGGATTTGATTTGGAGTTCGGACTAGGCCCCGGCGGATAATGCTGGAGAATTTGATGGATTCTGATTTTCAATACGCTCGCATTCTGCTCCAAAATAGCACTGATAATGCTTGAATTCTGCTTAGAAAAAATGTAAATAGTGCTATAGATTACTGTTGCAGATTGGTAACTGCATACATGTATTTTGCAGAATAAGTTATGTTCTACGAAACAGAAAAAAATCAAGAAGCACAGAATTATTATTACTCAGCAGGCAAAGGCGCAGTAGTAGTCGTGGGGGTATTGTGAATTCTCACGAAAATCCAAAATTTTGCAAGAATATGATAGTTTTCGCAAGAATATGCTAGTTTTCTGCAAAACTTGCCGGATTATGCAAGCACAGTGCTAATTTCCAGAAAGTGTTAAATAGCTAGATATTTTTTTACTAAGTACACAACCTACTCGTCAGGAGGGGAGAAGACAACAGAGGATACAATAACAAAACAGCAGGGAGAGTAGGGGCTGCAAAGCAAGCATGTGCTGGTGAGGCAAGCCCACAACACCGACCTATGGTCTCGGCGTTAACGTGAGCTTGTGCACCACAGCCGAAAAGAAGGGGGTGATTTAGTGCGATAAAGACAATGGAAGGTGAGGTAGAATGGTTGAGGAGAGAGAAAGAAAATGAAAGAGAGAAAGAGGGAGAGCGAGAGTGAGAGCGAGAGAGGGGTGGGGGTGGTGGGGGTGGAGAGAGAACACGGAGAGAGAAAAATAGTTTCAAAGGCAGTTCAGATGCAGTGAACATGATGCAATGCTTTGGGGGGGGGGGGGGGGGAGCTTCAAGATGGAAATTGTTCTGAACTGTTAGAGGGAGTCTATGGCCCAAAGCCACTGGCTTCGGCGAAGATGGTAGTGGACGTTCACTTTGAAGGATTGTAGGCCCTTAGGAGATGGTGGTTTGGTGAATAGGGAGGATGACAGCGCGTTCCAGGTGTTGATGATGTTGTATGGAAAGGCGCGTCTTAGGTAGTTAGGAGCGCCTGGAGGGGGAACATTTTCCAGTTGGTAGGGGTGTGAAGCAGATTGTTGGCATTGTCTCCGGGTTACAGGTGCGGCACGGTGGACAAGGAGAGGAGGCACCATGTATCTCAGCAGAGGAGGACCTGGTTGGCCCAGTAGCTTGTAGACGAAAGTCAGCGCCGCCACTGTCCGTCGGGCCTCGAGGCTCTGTAGCAAGATTTTGGGTCCCAGGAAGTGGAGGGCACGCCTCTGCACTCTGTAAAGGTGTTCAAGGTTGGTGGGAGCAGCTCCCATCCAGACAAGGGGAGCGTACTCGAGCAGGGGCCAGACGAAGCCGTGATACACGGCCATCATGCCCCGGCAGTCCAGAACAGCTCTACGTAGGAGGCCAAGACGTGAGTTTGCCCTGGCAGCAACTGACCGGAGATGCGTGGAAAAGGATATCAAATATAATGCTAGCATTATCCGCCGAGGCCTAGTTCGGACGCCCGTATTTTTCCTCAAACTGGAGCAACAGAAAGTTGAAGTTCCTGGCCCGCGATGATCGCTGAACGATGTGTTGATGCGCAACGGCTCGGAGCTCTGCTTTGCTCGGTGTCTGAATATGACCAGTTTAGTTGTTCCTGGCGGTCTGATCGAGCTGTTGTCTCGTTGATTAAGACCAATCGAGCATGTGTTTAAGTTTGATGTGAACAATGTCATAGCGTTACCGAAATATGTATATGTTCCCAAAGGGGAACGTTGGCCGGATTGTGTACCCAAAGGATGCTGGTTTTCATGAAAGGAAGATGCGACGTGATCAATTATTAATTTTCTATGTGTTAATGGAAGAAAAACCTTACACGCACCATCTTCAACTCAAATGGTCTCTTTGCTGCAAATTAGTGTTAGTGGACCAAAATAAACGTGAAATACTAGAGGTGGAGAACACAATTATGATGGTCATCGAGGAGTGTCAGTAACCACATGTCAGTGGTTTGCTGCTGATGCGTCACTGGTATATACCGTGACAGTTTTGTACCATGATCGAAATGCAGTTGAGCTCCACACTAGGAGCGTTTACACTTTTTGTTTTGTATGCACCACTTGCAATGATCATGTGTTGTCAACATGCTGTTGTGTCAAACACCATTCTAGCGCACATCAACTGGAAGTCTGGTCACTGGTGATGCTGCACGGGGTCGGTTTTCATCAAACAGATGGCGATCTCAGGATGAAACTAGATGAAGGACATCGGCTTGGGGCTCACGGCTGTTTGGATAATTGGCACGCTCAGATTAGTTGCAAGAGATTGGTACATTAGCCAGACAAGAAGAGTCCCAATGAATCTCTCAAGATCAATTGTTTCCGAGCTAGTGTTGTCCTTCAATGTCCTTGTCGCGGATATTGTGCGGTACTGACTCGTCCACTATTTCTAGAGAAGTACAGGGTGTACACCCCATGAGAGATCCACTGGTGATGACGTAACGAACTCGGGGTGATCGTCAATGGATGAGTCAAGTTGCATTTGAGGTTGGCTATCATCGTCAGCAGTCTATTTCACCCAGCGTGTTATTCCAGCTGGTTGCAGATTGACACTTTTCGCCGTCGTCCTCACAATAACAGAACAGCCACCAACGTCATCATCCTCTCCACTCCTTAGTCTCACAATTATCTAGCTCCATATTTCTAGCAGATTCCGTGATACGTTTATCATCCATCAAATCATCTGATTACTCGTCTTTTTTGTTGTCCACGTTCAGATTGCCAGTATTCGGTGGCACTATGACAAAGATCTGAAGGGTGCTTGAGTTCTCGACAGCTTCCTCAGCTTCCACTAGAGTCGCTATTCTTGATTACACTTCCAGGAAGGACTCTGCTACCATAGACATTTCCATCTGCTATACCCCACAACTATCTGCATTTTTAAGTCCAGCTGCCTTCGTGATCTTGACAGCTATGCCCGTGCCAGAAAACAATGGAGTAACATCTGCTCAGCCATTTAGTTTAGTACTGCTCTTCCCAAATTTGACCTTTATTACAAGAAGTGTGTCCTTGGGAGAATGAAATTGAAGACACCACTGCAGCTGTACTTATGGTTGATAAATATGGTGGTAAAGACACACCTGGCAATATGGCGGTAAACACACGCCTGCCCACACACGCTCTCTAGGCTGCAAAGTTCTGGCACAGAGCTCTCCTTCTCACCACCACCACCATCAGTTCGCGCCTGGCGCCTGGTCGATGCATGGCTGGCGGTATCCGGCATAGCAGGCTGGTACATCAAGTAGCGCATGGCACATAGATGATGACACAGCAACGACATAGCTCGATTGCGACGTACAAATTCCGGTTGCTGCTCAGTGACACTGCAAAGGAAAGCGCAAGCCAAAGTCAGCGCAGCAAGAGCTACCCAAGGCGATTTGGGCGTGCATGCGCAGCAGTTGAGTGCACGTGTAAAGCCAGCTCAGTCGCAGCTAGCTAGCATGAGATAGAGAGCAGCGTATCGGTCTTATCGCTAACTAGGGTTAGCCCAAAAGCTAACCCAACATTTACAAGACTCTCCTTTTTCTTTTTCATTTCGTTTTCCCATTCTCACACACACAAGCTCACAGTCAATTCTGCCGTCGCGAGTCCCATTCGGGACGGATACGAGAAAATAAATTAATATTAATAATCCGGTGCTTGAGCATACCAAGACCAATGCAACGGTACAAGAGCATCCTGCACCCGAGGATAACGAGCCTGAAGCTAGAGATACTTCAGACGCCAACATCTCTCCGCAGGACCAGAAGATCAAGATTCTGTGGGATTTCACTATCTGGTGCAATCGCTTCATTGAGCACCGACGGCCTGACATTGTTCTGGTTGATGGACCTGCCAAGAATGCCCTGATCATTGACATTGCTGTACCTGGTGATCCACGCGTTGCTGGAAAGGAAGTTAAGAAACGTGCCAAGTATCAACTGCTTGCTCGCGAAATCCATCAGCTATGGCAAGTTGAGACTCAGATTGTTCCTGTGGTAGTTGGGACTTTAGGCACCGTTTCCACCATCGGTGTCACCAGCTACTGCTCTCTGTCTGAATTGCAAAAGAATGCTCTCCTTGGCTCTGCATCTATCCTGCGTAAGGTCCTTGATTCGTAATGCTCTGGGTTGGGTGGTGGAGTTCTTTCGGTCCGATTTTCCTCCAAACTCTCTCGTGTTCCTATGATCGATATTTAAAAAGTGTTGTGTGTTTCTCTCTGTTGTTTACCTACAATCATATTTAATATCCATATGATGCATGGCCCCACCTTTGGCGGCTGGATGCTAGCCCGGTGGGTGCCCATCTCCGGCCTTCGGCCGAGTGCTGATGGACACCACACTAAAGCTAAAGCGCTATTATCTGGAAGAAATACCACTGAATGTAGAAACAAGAGGCGAAAGTTCAAGAAAACCATATAAAGCATCCACACTTTGTTGCATATTGTTTACCGTATTTCCGGGATGTTAGCCGACCCCCCATTTTGGGCCCAAAAATTCGTATATTTTCGGAAATTCGGAGTATAAGCAGCACATCAGAGTTTGAAATTTTGGACTTCCAAACTTGATTGGCCCTAATACATACAATACAAATTAATATAAATATATTAATTTTATAATACTCATAAAAAGGACACACTTCAGGCTCTTTACGAACATCTTGAAAGTTTTTGGTTTCACAAGTATACTTTCAAGCCTTCTCATCAGGTGAAATACAGGCAAAGGAAAAGGAACAGGAACAGTGGATTAAGTACAGTAAGGAGGTGGTAAAACAGCGCAAAGAAGACTAAAGTAAACATTTGTATTATCGCATTTTTGTCTTAGAGGAAACTGTTTACTACATTAATTTCACTAATGGTTAAAATGTTGAGAAGCACGACAGAAGTTCCAGCAAAAGTCTCTTTGTCAGTCCTCACTCTGAACTGACAGCATAGAAGCATTGCACAACTGCAGTGATGAATTACTGTTCATGAGAAGTACTACCTCCGACAAGCGAAACTTAGCGCGTTTTTACTTCAAATTACTCGAAATAACTCACACTTTACATTCGAAAATAATGATTGACTTGCCAAAACACAACTAACTTTGTATTGCTCAACAAGGACATAATTCATTAGAGACACCAGTTACCGTAAAGTCGCGGATAAAAGCCGGGTTTGCATACAAGCACATCGCGGATCCTGAAAATCAAACGGGTCAAATGCATAAAAGCCTGTCGCGCGTAGAAGCCTGGTTTCTATGCAAGCGCAGATTGGGTAGGTCAAGAGTGCATGCGCTATGCACAGTGCATAGTTAAACTACCGCCATACCAGTAGTCAGTAGTAGATCTATACGTGTCGCGCGTAGAAGCCTGGCTTGTATGTGCACACAAGCCTGGCAAAAATATCAGTGGTGCATATAAGGATGGTTTGCATACAAGCCTGGTTTGCATTAAAGCCTGGTGCAGAAAGAGGCTTATAAGCTTATAAGCCCGGCTTTTATGTGCGACCTTACGGTAGTCTGAATCATTCTCCTCTGACTCAGAGATCACAGCTTCTTCTGGCGAGGAATTGTCCCTGTAGTGAGACGAAAATGCGACAAGAGTTGATTCAGTTGCAGCAAGTACCTCTTCTGCCGTGATCGCTCTGGAAATCTTGGTGTCGCGCGTGTGTGCTGTGCTCGAGCCACGATGTCGAGGGTAGTCATTTCCACCGCCACTCTCCAGAATGCCGTGAATTGTGCAACACCTCCACACGCGCCTGGACTCCCAACCTCTTCGCCGGTTATTCTCGCCAACAATCCAAAATTGCCGGCAGCAATTCCTGGCAAATTTCGTTAGTCACCGGAGACGCATCGCTCGGAAGGCTATTGAAAGACGCTAGGTTGTTGGAATTTTCGCTCCTGCTCTTGTAGTAGTTGAGCACTCTTATGTGGGGTAGTGCCTTTGCTGTTTGCAATACTCACAGCTCACTGACTTGTCAGTTTGAGCACTCTGGCAAGGTACGTTCGGGCCTGATTGGACATTTTTTTATTTTCATTGCTATCAGGTTCGGCCTCATTTCCTCTGTGCTGCGCTGATGAGTTCACAAAGAACGAAACAGCATGCTGTCCGCAGATTGAGTAGGTTGTTGACATATACGCCTGGACTCTGTTCTGGCGGAGTGACCAGGTGAAGAGAGAGAACTCCTTGGTTTTGCATTGACATGCGAAGGCACGACAATTCTCCTTCGCAGAATGGAAGCGCGCACCGTTGTGCTGGTACACGAGGGGACTGGTCTGCCTTAGCAAACCGCCCTCTGACTAAGTCTGAACTATGTGCCACTCACCAGCTTATCGCTTGGCTTCCTGCACCCGGTAGCATCGAGCTACAAGTAGGTCGTACCACACAGCTTTGTGATGTTGTGGTACCAACACAAAAGCAACAAAAAAAACAAGCGCCAAGTTTCGCTTGTCGGAGGTAGTAGTACATAAGAAGTAGTCGAATGACACCATAATTATCATAAACTCATTGCACATTGTACTTACGTGTTAATGGCTTATGCTATGAACGAAATGCTCTACATGTGCCAAAGCATGCACCTTCATATACTTAAAATAAATACATATGTTATGCAAACAAGTGTTTCGGAGACATATAATACGGATACCTAAAGGTGGATGGGGACAAGATCATTGCGTCACGTGCGTACCATAACATTTTTTACATGTATATTCATCACTTGGACACTGAGCCAACAAATATATTTAAAATGGAAGAAATCGCATGGAAACAAGTTATTAAGCCACTATCCACGACTGTAACAAGATAACAAGCAGTAAGAAACCTTGAACGTTCCAAGCTGGAAGGCTGTTGGTTTGCGCACTGAAGGTGTGTGAGGGTTAGATCTCAGGTTGTTGGATGTCTCCGTAACATGTCAGTTTTGTGCCCTCTTATCGCACTTTCTGACTGCTTATTATCTTGTTTCAGTCGTGGATAGTTGGTTCATAACTCGTTTCCATGTGATTTCTTCTATCTTAATTCTATTCACAAGGGCGTCACAGGGCGGTTGGGAGTGGTATGACCGGGGTCCGGGTGTTCTGCAGAGAAAAAATTCGGATTTTTCGGCCAACAGGGCACGTTTTAGCACTCTACAGCTGCGAAGGAGGGATCCCCTAGCACTTATTAGACAACCCCACTCCAGCTCAAAAAATGCTTCTCATGGATTTTTTGGTATTTTCTGTACATCATAGGTGAAAAAGGAAGCCATTGTCCTCGAAACGTGCCGGTATGTCATGCCCTGCAAAAGTGCGCCACGCCGCATGCTCTAGTCTATGTACACGGCCGGCCCGCGGACAGTCGCGAAGTAATTATGTTTTAAAACTAGCTGTTTTTAGAGAAAGAAGAAGATCCTTTTTGTGTTCGGTGGGATTGAAAGATCTGCCAGTGGGCCGGAGAGCTACAACACTGGAAGCAGAAGAAAGGGCTTGTGGAATCTTCTCTGTCTTCATGGCAACAGGACTTTAGTTTGCGAGAGACTTTCGTCCTGTCGTCGCGGACGCCATTCTTGTTGCTGCTACCAGAAAATTCTGAGAACGAAACAATCGCAAGTCATTTGGTGAAGCGGGTTGTGTCGGTGAACAAATGCAGAACGTTCTGGCGCCGTGGAACAGCAGTCCAAACACTTTTCAACTTCGGAGAATGAAGCGCTTCCCTATTCCGTTGACAAGCACGGGGTTCGCGGTTATAGATGTAATGCATTTTCGCATCAGCTTGCAGTAGATCGTCAAGAGCCAGAGGTACTAGGTAGGTGTCGTTGTGGAAAGAATATGTTGTTGTAGCTGACAAGTGACATGCTTGTAGTGTCTCTTGACCGTGCTGATCGCCAGAACTAAACATTTCCAAGATCTACCATATCGTAGATATTGGAAATTTTTAGTTCTGGACCCAGTGATCGCCGCCAGCACGGTTTCCGTCAAGTTTGCAGTGAATGCGTCCACGAGGAATCCATCATCTGGTTGTCTCTACCCGTGACTCCAACCGCCTATCGCAATGGATAGTCTCCCGGAGTTTTGGGGTGCCAGCTGCTAGGCATCAAGTCTGAACCAAATAATTGTATGCTCCTTGCAATGAAAGTAACTTAGTTGTGATGTTTTGTACAAGTTCGAAGATCCTTGAATTTTTTATTGCTTTTTTGGATGAATTGGGTGGACCATCCTGGACGAAAAGTGGTACGACCATGGTCGTAGTGGTCATACCGTGTGTGACGCCCCTGATTCATCACTTGCTTCACCAAAAGCCTATGCATACATAAAAGAGAGCAACTATCAGAGTGCCAGGTAACAACACCAGGACATGACTCATGCGTCTGCTGGCACAAATCAGTTCATCTGGATAAGTCGAAAAAGGCATACCAGGTATACCGGTACCTGTAATGGACTATAGAATGATTACCTCTTGATTGCTTAGCAGAGTACGGATGTACTTCATTATGATGGACACAACCTCTGTATGCCTTCCTCGCAATGCCAGATCAAGTGGAGTATCATGGCCCTAAAAGATAACAACACAAAAAAGTCACCCAAAGGTGCACTGTGCGGTTAGAACCCCAGTTCAGGTACCCTTTTTGGACCTTTTTTCAAATTTCAAATTCTGCAGCACTGCACTCTGTACGATAAAATCACTAAAAATCGCCAAATACGGGAGCTCGCCAGAGCCAGGGCCCATCTTGTTATGAATGGACTGTAGTTTAACTTAGTAACTTAGTTTATGCATTCAAGTCGATAGGTCTAGGGTTGCACGCGTGGTATGAAGCGCACAGACTTTGTCCGCCTGCGAATATTCGAATTTTCGAACCTTCAACCTAGATTATATCCGATCGATTATTCGTTGAGGACTTGAGGTGCAAGAGATCGAGGAAATTCGAATAATCGATTACTCGTTACATCGATAATTTCTATCGAATGGGCCGAATGAGTACGCGGGTTATGCAGTATAGGGATCCAGCATATGTTCCTCAGCATAAAAGCAAGCAAAGAATAATGAGTACATGGGCATCGGAAACAACTTCAAAGTGCAGCAAGGGATTGTATGAGTGCAAACAGGTATGACAAAATCTTTGGGCTATTGCAGCAGTGGACAGCACAACAGAGAAGGCGACAGCAACAGTAGGGGGGGGGGGGGGGGTGATGTTGACCAGGGTTGGGAAGCATTACTGTCCCGGTTTCCTTCATCCAGAGAGTAAGACCAGGGTTCCCGGACTCTCTCAATAGAACAAAGTGTACGTTCCAGATGGAGCGATAACTAGACCAGCAGGTAGCGCATAGACATCACTCAGTCGTGGCAGTCGGCAATGCGCGAGGTGAGGTAACATGATGACAAACTGCACAACTCCATTGTTGTCACGCCAAACCAATTCATGGAGGTTAAGTCACTACTTTGATTGTGCCAAGTGTGCGAGACACCCCAGTAAGCTGCCAGGCCAAGTCAACTGGTTAAAGCTTTATGTGTCTTGATCTCGCCTGTGCATGCCATCCTTATGTTTTTCGGTGCTGGATCTGAACTTGAGTATTTATTTATTTTTTCCTCTTGCTGTCCTCTGATGCTTCATACCGCTTTCAGTACCAAGCCATTACCTAGGCCATGCAACAGAGTGCGTTCGATTATGCCCGCGAATCGATTCATGAATCGATTTGCGCTATTCGCATCACCCCATGTGAACGGACTGGAGCGTCGCAGAACAACAGCAGCAGAACTAACAGTAGCAGGATTCGAAGCAACAGGACTATCAGGACTCCAAGAAACTGTAGGTACAGGAGACAGTGAAGAAGAAGGCGCTGCAGGAGAAGGCTCGGGTACAGAATCATAAACTAAAGTGGCGGTAGAAGAATGATTAGTCGGCGAAGACAGACTAGGAGACTGAGAATAAGAAAATGACTGTTGATGACGGACTGGAGCTGATGTTAAAGATTCTGGTGAGCTGTGGCCTGGCATTCGTAGATGAACATGGTCAGCATGCCGTTTCCACAGACGACCATTATCTAGACGCACTCTGAAGGTCAAAGGACCACGGCGTTCTTCGAGAGCACCAGGGAGCCACTTCGGGGACGAGGCGAAGTTCATCACCCAAACTGCATCACCGCACAGGAACTCGGATGCCGATGGTGTCCGACCACCGCACATGCTGGCTTACTTGGATTCCACCTGTGCACCGATATCAGGAAACACGAGGTCAATGCGAGAGCGAGGCTTCCGCTGAGACCACAGGAGCTGGAAAGGTGTCTGGCTCGTCGCCGAGCGACGATACATAAATAGGAACTTGTGCAGCGGTGACTCTAAGTCACCAGAGGCGACCTTGCAAATGTCTCTCTTGTCTCTTGTCTCACTTCATGTAGCCCTATATCTGGTCTACATCATGCAAGATGCCAAAACTGTCAGCCCATTGGTCTCAGCCGTGTGCGCCTTGTCATGGAAGCATGATATCCAGGGATCCCCAGACCCATGCTCTAACGGGGTGGTGAAGAATGTGATGCAGGCAGCCAAACGCTCTCTGGCTCGACCGAAGGATAGAGAATTGCCATTAACAAAACCACTTCTGGAGCGCCTCCATCGGGAACTGTCAAGCTCATCACTGCAAGACCTGCAGACCCTAACCCTCATAGTACTGGGTTATTCCGGTATGATGAGGTGGGATGATTTGGCCAGCATCTTCGTGGACGAGGTAGCCATCAAGTCATCGCATATGGCGGTCTTCCTGCAAGTTCGCAAGAACGACCAACTGAGGCAAAGTAGCTCGGTGTTCATCAGCCGGTGGGAGAGTGACCTGTGCCCGGTATTGCTAGTGGAGCATCTGATTGAAAAAGGAGGGCACCAAGGTCATGTCAAGCTGTTCGAGCGTATAGCTTGTGTAAAGGGCAGGACCGCCATCAGGCACTCGCTATCCTACAGCAGAGCAAGAGAGCTAGGGCGTAAAGCTCTAAAGCGTATCGGCGTAAACCCAGATGGGTATCGTTTACACAGTTTGAGGTTGGGAGGTGCATCCACGGCTGCTGTAGCAGGAGTACCAGATAGGCTCATTCAGCGACAGGGAGGATGGAGAAGTGATGCTATGAAGGCTTATATTCAGGAGTCCCTGCCCAATCTGCTGCAGGTGTCCCATGTGCTAGCTGTGTGACTCTGCTGCTATACTTTAGCGTCCTTGCTGTGGCTGTCCCCCGCAGTTGCTTATTCTGTGATGATTGTGTGTGTGTATGAGTGTGTGTGTGTGTGAGAGAGAGATAGTGTGTGTAGGTGTGTGTGTGTGTGTGTGTGTGTGTGTGTGTGTGTGTGTGTGTGTGTGTGTGTGTGTGTGGTGTGTGTGTGTGTGTTTGTGGTGTGTGTGTGTGTGTGTGTGTGTGTTTGTGTGAGTATGTGTGCAGTACTGACGTGTGAGTGAGAAAAGAAGCATAGCAGCTCTTGTCCTGTGGAGAAAGTCAAAGCGTTTGAGATGAGGCGCGACCAACTTACAACCTTCCTTGAAATATTTTTTGGCACGTTTTTTGGCGTCCATTGACATCAGCGACGACGAGGCCTTCATCTCCGCGTGAAAACTCTCATTCCAACTGTCCTGGAATGTTACTCTAGCCTTCAGACTATCATACTGTGTAATACGTTTTGTATGGTTAAGCTTATAGAGTTGTCAGTAACAAGTGCCAAGTCACCACTCAAAATGCGACAATTTCAATGACGCGGAGGAAGTAGTCTTTTCTAAAAATCCTCTTCAAAAAGAGAAGGACGAACCGTTGTGATTTCGGTTAAAATGGAGAAGGGCAAAATGGTACGAGTTATGACTAACTGTCCACCAACATAACCAGATCATAATCAGGTGCGTGCGCCGGTGCCCTTCAAGGGGGGGGGGGGGTGCGGGGGCCTCCCCGGGAAAACTTCAAAAAATGAAGCAAAATCCTGCATTTTGATCGAAAAAGGGTTGGGGGGGGGGGTTCCGGGCACCCAGGAACCCATACGGGGCACGCGCCTGATAATACATTCAGTCATTACTCTTAACATTGTTTCCTTATCAGTTTCATCCAAATTTACATTGGCTCACCATCCGAATTCAACCGAGTTCTGAGTTCCGAGTTGTGATTTCATTCACAATTGGCTAGCACCTTTGTCTCTCACTCACAGCTTTGATTGTGTTGCCCAAAAATTGCCATTTCTTTCCTTCACTGATTTTTCCGTGTTTATACTGTGTTACACGTTCATTTGGAGTTACATGCACAATCCTTCTAATGAGATGGCAATGAAAACGTTTAGGGATACTGAGCCTCGGCCACAAGTGTTTGTGTAGAGTGTTAGTTTTGGCATAATAATAAATGCGCTGCAATCCGCGAAAATGACCCTTTTAGAGGTTTCTTAGTTTTTCGAGAAAGGGTCGATTTGTGACGTTCAACGGTTGTTGATCACGCTGCGAACAGTGTGACGAGCTTCTTGAACTCCTTGCTTGAAGTAAATTATTTTGAAGTTTGAAGTGGTGTCAAGTGTCGACTCGAGTGTTCCTTGATCTTGTTGCGATGGCTGCGGACGCCAGAGCACGCGTGACAGTCATTGTGTAGAGCTAGCTCGAGCCTTGTGGAGAGTGGATGCTGAAGTAGCTGCTGAAGTTCAGAGTGAGGATGAGACGTTCTTTGGTTCCGACATCGACGTCGACAGCGAGGCGGAATGGCAGCTGTCATCTCCTGCTGCGATGCGGCTGAAGGTGACTGATGATTCGTCAGAGTCGGAAGATGAGGAGTCGTCATCTGAGATAAATTCTGAGTCTGGGGCTAGTGACGGCAGCCACATCGTGTCTTCGAAACAAACGCCAACACCGGCCCAAGTCTGTCTGTAGGACACAAAGACGAGGAAAACCCTGACATGGCAAACACCTCTGACGGAGCGCTCATACCTGGGCAGCATGACAAAATGTGCCTACACGAAATGGGCAATACACATCATCCAGCAGCTGCATCCACTGATTTGAGCGACTCGGAAGCGGATGCAGAAGACCAGCGTCACTACACTGCAGCCGGAAGAGAGGACAAAGTACTCTCTGATGGACTGAAGTCGTCCAAGGGCCAGCGGGAATCAATATTACCAGAACACCACAGCAGATTCACTCTTGTCAAGAATAGACGGCCCAGGAAACAGAAAGCAACTCGTTTGCACTCCCATGCCATGAGCCAGAAGCCTGGCAGGCGAACGTGAGTACTAGTCACCTTTATATCTAGTGATGACATTAGCCTGACTATCTTAATGATCGTTATGCCTTCTTCCTGACTTAACCCCTCTGCAGCAGTGTTTGTTCCCCGCCCTTCTATTCCCCGACTTTGCCTTAACACGACCAATGCATTTGCACTGCTGTCCAAACTTGGTGAGCTTCACCACGCAGTGAAGACCTCGAAGCCTGATGTTATTATCTTGACAGAGACCAAGCTCACTACAGACAAGGTTACCCAGGCGGAAGTCTCACTACCTGGATATGCCCCTCCCATTCGTCGAGACCGCACCGCTCATGGAGGAGGAGTTGCGGTCTGGATAGTCCTTATGCCGGTTCATGCATGACGTCATACTTTATCTGACAAGTGAAGCCCGCTTGGGTGTTGCTCTCCCGGTGTGCAGGAACTCAGCGTTCGTTTTAGTGGCTAGAGTAGTTTGTTGTGAATTTTGTCGTGGAGGTCGTGCTGTTGGTGCTTGGCGACTTGCAGAGATGCTTCATCATTACTGTGTACCTGGATGCACCCAGAACAGTAGCGGAAGCGTAGCTGGAGGGCCTGTGTCCTTTCACTCCTTTCCCAAAGATGAAAAATTGCATCACGAGTGGATTGTGAAAATTCGTTGTGATGAAGGCGAGGAATTTCGTGTTGTCGACTAGACCAAAGTCTGCTCAATACACTTAGAGGAGGAGTGTTTCTCTACTGGAGCTCGCCGCTGTCCTCAGGAGAAAAAGGCTACCTCCATAACGCGGAGGAACTTGAAGAAAAATGCTGTGCCGACTATTTTTTTCTGGAGCTCAACGCCGGCGAAAAGAAAGCCTCCTGCTGAACGAACCTCGCAGGCACCGCCAAAGCGAAGGTGTGCTGTTGCATTTGCTGCGTTTGGTGCTTGTGCGGATGGAGAGGAACCTGACACTACACAGGAGCAGCTGAGCCTGATACCCATGATCACGAGTGCTGCGAGTGTGTTCCAGAGCTGAAGGCAAGCATGAATGTGCTTGCGACCGAAAATGCTATGCTCAAATTTTACAAGAAGACATTAGAAAATGCAGCAACAGAGGAGCATCGGTTCACCATTGATGACATCAACCACAGCGGCTCCCAAGTTTGGTACTACACTGGGTTCACTTCGTACCGTGTCTTACTGGCATGCTATGATTTCCTTCCTCCGTCAGCTGAAGTTATGCGCATGTGGAGGGGCAGTGAGACAGCTCCTGACGATCAAGGGAGACAGGGAAATATGCCTGGCCCCAAGCAGAAGCTGCCTGTTATTGACCAATTCTTTCTGGTTATGGTGCGTCTTCGACTTGAACTTGGAGAATTGGATTTGTCTCATCAAATTTGCCATTTCTCTGGCCAGTGTTTCTCTGATATTTGCCACATGGATCAACCTCATGTACTTCAAGTTTCAACAACTCCCAATCTGGCTCTCTCGGAAGAAAGTCAACAAATTGATGCCGCCATGCTTCAAGCTGTTCTATCGATCTACCCATATTGTTATTGATTGCACAGAGTTTTACATCAACACACCCTCTTCGTTGGCCCGTCAGTCAGCATCCTGGTCTGCATATAAGAATCACAATATGGTGAAATTTCTTATTGGTATTGCACCACATGGCCACGCCACTTTTGTATCTGATGTGTTTGAAGGCGCGGTGTAAGATAAGTCCATCACAGAGCAGTCTGGTCTTCTCTCCCTTCTTCAGCGTGGTGATTCAGTGATGGCTGATAAGGGATTTTATATACAGGACATGTTGGTCAGTGTGGGTGTACGTCTTAATATTCCCCCTTTCAAGGTTGGTGAGCGACAGATGCTGCCAGAGGATTTGCACAAAACGAAGAAAAAAGCCGCTGTTTGTATCCACGTGGAATAGAAAATGCACCGCATCAAACTGTTCAAGATCCTGTCGGGTGAAATTGATGCAATGTTTTTTGATTTATTACAACAAACAATAGTTGTATGTGCTATGCTCACCAATTTCGAGCCCCCTCTGTTTGCTTGACGGGTCTATTGCCAGTCTTGTCTGCTGCTACTGCATGGCCGTGAGATGCTTGCAGTTCTTTGCGCAGCTTCTCTAGCTCTCCAGGCTCCACTAGGCGCTTGCTTGGAGACACAGGGTTGAACAATACTTTGGGAGATCGTTGACGCTTTGAGCCAAAGGAAGGTCTGTGTAGTCTGACATCGATCACATGCTCGGTTCCTCCTTTCTTGAGCGCAGCCTGTTCCACCTGCAGAGCGATATGTCGGCGAATCCTCATCGTCTTCATGCAGACCGAATCTTACGAACTCCTCCAATGCATAGAGTAGGGCAGCTACATGGTTGCAACAACCTCCCAGCCCAGCCGTACAGGTGCACAGAGCAACCTTCACCATTCCATCATCAGACAAACATATTTCCACCTTGTACGGGTCTGTCCTCCTCATGGACGGCAGAACGTTGCTCTGTACATAGCAGGCACCGGCACTCTCTGCCATTTCACTGTTCTGCATGTGGCCAGATTTGAAAAAAATTGTACCCCTTGTCCATTCCTTGGAATGAGGAGAACAGCTCAGAGTCGGTCTCAGCGAGGTTATTCCGACCAGACGGTACTAACGAGTTCTCCATGACATGCTCAAATATCGCAGGGAATCAAACAGGAGGCAAATTCTTCAAAAATTGCCTCCAATTTGATTCAGGAAATCGAATTTCAGGATGGCCAGACGTCGTGAGTTGCTGCCATTTTCGCTCCACATTAGCACCTCTATCAGGGTCGACAAGCTCACTTTCGAAGCCAGTCTTGTAATTTTCCACTTTGTAGGAGAGATAGTGGAGAGAGAGAGAGAGAGAGAGAGAGAGAAGGTTTAAGAAACTTGGCCCAGGATGCTGGGCAAAGTCCAGCAGAGAACACTAGACAAAGTTCGAAAAATGATGGGACTTACCATTTCACCAATTCAGCTTTGTGTCTCTTGCGGCTTGCACCGCGACAAGCAAGCCAGCGTTTCAGCTCCTCAACTGTCAGGTCAGATGTTTTCCTCCCTTTCAAGGAAGAGCCAGGAATATCCGTCTCAACGAGTGTCAAAACACTTGCATTTGCCATCGCTCGAACAATGTCTTGATGCAAGATACTGAAGTATTGAAATAATTCGAAAACGATCGAGGAGCTTAAACAACACCCAAGCGGGTCGCGGCCCCGTGCGTGACATCCTTGGTATGACGCAACCGGCATAAGGACTACTAGGGACGGCATTGCCTTTCAGCACCTCCATGACATCGACTGTGGTGTTCATGAAAATGTTTGGGCATCTGTCTCCACGGCCCCCATACGAACACTGTCATTGGCGCTGTCTGTAGGTCAGGCTCCTGTCAGGGCACTGTGACCAAACTCTTCGAACCTTGATGCAACTCTTGACAGAGTTAGGCAGCATGGGTTGAAGATTATCCTCGCTGGTGACTTCAATGTGCATAGCGGCTTGTGGTTAGGAAGCCACACAACTATTCCTCCAGGGGAATGTCCTGAGGATAGGTGCATTAGCCACGGCCTGGAACAACATGTTACGATGAAGACCCGAGGGGACAATATGCTGGATCTGATTATGTCTGACTATCTTTCTGACGTAACAGTCCTTTGCAAACCCTCCCTTGCCGCCTCGAATGTAACTCTGATAGCTGAATTTCCCACACAAATGTCGGAGGAACCTTCAACGAAACGAGTCTGGCGCTACAACCTAGCGAACTGGCCTCGACTTTCTCATTTTTATCGTCAATCTGACTAGAGCACAGCCCTCAGTCAATGTCCCAACAAATCATGTCATAATGTCACCGAGATCATTACACAAGGCATGAAGCAATTCATACCATCTCGTGACCTTGTAACCCACCCGTCTGACCCTCCTTGGTGGACTCCTGAATGTTCAGCACGGTTGAAGGCAAAACAGGAAGCTTAGGACCGCTCCTGCACGACTCCTCGTCCACAGCTACGACTGGAGGCCCTGGAGGCGACCAGGAGTTGCACTCACTATCTGCGCCAGGCGCAGGCAATACGCCTTGCCACACCGATGGACACAATTTCACGTGGGAGCATGTCTGATCGAGAGTGGTGGTCCATGCTGAAGCAAGCAGGTGGTAGTGGGCGCAGCACAACCATGCCAGCTCTTGTTGACACTAATGGCATCCGGGTTACGGCCAACTCCCAGAAAGCAGAGCGCTTTGGCATGTTCTTTTCATCAAAGTGCAGCCTCGGAGCAGATGACATTCCAAACGATCTGCTATCAGACGATCTGCCACCTATAACACCTCGCATTGAGTCTCGGCTTTCTACCGTCCACTGTCGACCGGATACTGTCAGAAGAGAGCTCAGAAAACTGAATGCCATGAAAGCCACAGGGTGCTGAAGAATTGTGCCATGGAGCTCTGCTTGCCTGTCGCCCGGCGGTTCTCCTTGTGCTTTCGGCAGCAAGTGCAACCGAGGTTGTAGAAGGTCGCCCGGGTTGTTCCGATTAACAAGAAGCAAGCTAGATCAGACCTGCGCAACTGGCGTCCGGTGTCTCTCCTCTGCATTCTCTCCAAGACAATGGAAACAATTGGTAATGACTGTATCATGAACTTTTTCTCTAAGCTTGGTGTAATCTCTCGGCAATATGGCTTCCGGAAGGGACTCGGTACATCAGATCTGTAAATAAAGCTGCACAACAACTGGTCATCCACTGTGGCAAGCGGTGGCATGGTACCTGTACTGGCCATCGACATCGCCGGGGCGTTCGACAAGGTTTCACATCGAGGTGTCCAGCAGAGGGATGCGGACTCAGTGATCCGCTCCTTTGCTGGCTCTCAAACTACCTCTGCTGCCGACAACTACTTGCTGTAGTCGGAGGACAACAGTCATCGGAATACCCTGTGCTTTCTGGGGTCTCCCAAGGCAGTACCCTGGGCACAACCCTGTTTCTGGTTTACATAAACGACTGTGAGGAAATAATACCGGATAGTACCTCTTTGGGTGTATACGCAGATGATACCACAGTCTACCAATGCATTGCGGCCACGTGTGACATCCCGGAGAGTGCGATCCAGCTTCAGCTTGCTGTGGACTCCATCGCCCGATGGGGTGCGGAGTGGAAAATAGCTTTCGAACCGACCAAGTCTCAGGCACTCAAAATTGACTTTCACCGTCCGCCAACACCTCTTCCCCACATACTGTTCAACGGTACCAGGGTGCCTGAAGTGGGCGAGGTCAAGCTCCTCGGGGTTTTGTTCGACATAACACTGCGATTCTCGGCCCATATACGCCAGGTTGCCACCAGGGCCCTCCAACGCCTCCACTTTCTCCGGAAGGTGGCGCCGCTTCTGACAGCACCGGGCCGTTTTGCTGTGTACAACGGCTTCATACGGCCAACCATGGAGTACTGCTGTCTAGTCTGGAAGGGGACTCGACTGGCCCGCCTGGACGCTGTACAACACAGGCACTAAAGCTGATAGGCCCTCGAGTCTCCGTACCAAGCCTGGAGCATAGGCGCAGGGTGGCTGCCCTGAGCTTCATGTACAGGCTCTGCTTCCTCCCACCGACGAGCCACTTGAAAGCAATTATGCCCAAACCTCTCCAGCTGGCGGATGAAACCCCCAACACCCGTCTCTCCTCCCAGGGACGCCAGTAACATTACTATCCCGTGTGCCTTCCTTGCCGTTCCCGCTCAACCATGGCCAATGCTCTCCCTGCTTGCGTGCTGAGCGCATGCAACTTACTACCTCGGAGAATCCTCACACAGCAGCCATACAAGGATGGGACGCTGCAGTTCAAGAAGATGGTCCACCTTCACATCTTGACCAGCAACTGGATGCAAGCAAGTCTTGTAAGCCTGTTACAAGAACTTGCTGAACTACACGCTCTAATGTACTCTCTTTCTCAATCCCCCCCCCCCCCCCCCCGTCTCCTCCCGCTTCCCCGGTTCTTTATCTTTCCCTCAAACTTCCATTAATCTGGTGCGTCCAGACCATGACGATGTCTAGACCAGTTGGTCGACGGAGCGCCTGCCCCCCCACCACCATGTTTGCTGCATGTTCCCATTGTGTGCACCATATGGCTTTTAGTAAAAATATAAAAGGACTCAGTGTTCCTCCTCCCTCTGGGTCGCCTTCTTTTTACCAGCTGCATTATCAACAAACTGCATTTACTATGGATGACCGATGGCGACAAAGGCATACTGGTATGGCAGTCTGGTATCTTCGAAAACTTTCTCGTTACACGGAATGCTGCTTATCCGCTTCATTACGCCAGCCGGGATAATCGGATTTTTGGTGGGTGGTTTGACTGCAAGTCCATATATTATGATGAGGGCTATTCGGTTTGCGATAAGATTGGTAGGTACCCGCATGAGTTCCGCATCATGCCCGGAGACGTGGCTCAGGATGGCGAAACCATCATTGCTGCATAATCCGACGCTTTTTTCCTCAAGAAGAAGCCTCAGTTTACTTAGGATGTATTCACCCACCAACTCGCACACTTTGGCGACAGCAAACGATCCCATCTTTACTTCAAAAGCGTTATTGTTCTCTTTTTTCATCCAGGCTTCGCCGCAGTCAAAATGCAAGTAATTCTTGGCCTGCAGCATTATGTCACCATCTCTCTGGGGAATTTTGACATACAACCGGGCATAAGATAATGCCTCTAGGAAGAGCTTTTTGGGGATTGATGGATAAAAATTCGCTAAAGGGAACACCAGTAGTTCTTTGGCTTCTCCTTGAAGAAACTAGCCGAGCCAGTTAATGACCGACTTTCTGTGGTGCCACAAGTTGAGGCTCACGGTACGATCCCATCTAAAACTGCCTGGCTGACCATGCCTATTTTACATGTTGCGGGAGGTTTTACTTGGCAGTGGAGAAAATCAGTGAACCCGGTCTTGTCGTCTTTCCATGTTACAAAACACATTGCATCTTAGCAAGTAACCAATCTCATATCATCTAAGCCAAGCTCTGTAGTGGTCTTCACAGCTTTGGCATTGATGTCGCTGTAGGCCTCATCTGAAAATACGGTTATTTCTTGGTGATATTCCTCCGCAGTAGGATCTGATACTTTTCGGTAAGCATACAGTACAGGTTGCGCAACTCATTGGCTGAAACTACCACCTGCGTTGAAAGAAAATTTATATATTTGCCCCATTCGGTGCGATACTGGATAGCTTTGTCTGCTCCAGAGCCGGGTCAGCCGAGTCAGCGACCCAGTTTGGGCATATTTGAAGCCGTTTGGAAAAAGAACACCGGGTCACCTGTGACCCGCATGGGAATATAATAGTCAATATACATTGGGGAGTCTTAAATAGTTACAACTCTGTAATGCAGTAGCCACACTTGGACAGACCCGGCGCTGGCCCGGTTGCATAGGTTATGCCAAGTACAAGTGTGCCTGATTGGCTTGAAATCCAAATGAAGACACTGCATAGGTGCACTCACAGCTCCCAAATGTGCCGCAGTTCTTGAAAGTCAATGACATATGCATACTTACATAGTCTCTCAAATTAACCTGCGCTTTAGCATTGCACAATATCTCAGCACACTCAGGAAAGCCTTCCTTGCAGGCTATGTGGAGAGGTGTACGAACCAGCTACAGCACACAAACAGTCACCAACAGGACTATTCATTAGTTGAAGGTGCTGAAAAGGGACCAAAAGTCTAAAGACAAATTGACTGCAACTACCAGGATTCGAAAAATTTAGACCAGTGATGTTAAAAACAAGGAGCTATGGTATAGCTGTCATCTCAGGAGAGACGGTTCAATAATATATTCAGCCTAAAAAAACTCACAATTCCTCTTACACTACCCAGGATGTGGGGGGGGGGGGGGGGTGTAGGGAGGAGGGGAGGGGAGGATGGGAGGGGTTTCTGCTCCCATTATAGGCACACTCTTCGATAAGCTCAATCCCAAACTACTGCTAGTACTTGACAAACCGAAAGTACCAGACGCACATTGGTTGAGTGAGTTTAAAAGGGGATAAAAGGACTTCTAGAGATCCTTAGCAAAAAGAGTGTAACAAAATACTCACAACATTAATTACTAGTACAGTAGTAACATAAGCTGGGTAGCTATAAAGTGGAAATATTGTAGAACAGGTCGAACTGACATGTCATTCCGCTATCTGAAAGTGACTGAAAAGGAATTTTAACCCTTTGCGCATTGATTACTAGCACATCCTGAAGCACAATTAGAAATTTGGCCCAATTTTCACCTCCAAACTGAGGTCATAACTTTAGCTTCCTTCACTCGATTTTTACAATGTTGTGCTCTTTGGAAACCTCCTGGTGCGAACAACGCGATGGTACAAGGTTCCATGGAGCAACCTCCACATATAAGGCGCAGGAACACGGCAAAATAGTCCCCAAGCCTGGTATGCAAGTAAAATCGTCCCTCGACGCCATTTCACTCTCCTCCATCGCAGAATCCACACATACTACGGAGCATCAGCAAATCAAATTTCGGTTCCATTACGGACGTGCCAAATTGAAAGACTGTGCGAAAATTCGAATGAAAAAGAGGTTCAGCATGTAGCAGCAATTTTTGACTCCGCCACTCTAGTAAGTACTGCAGTCTGTAGTTCTTCTCGAGCTTGAGAAGGAAACATTTTGAGATGCGCTGTGGGTGTTGCAAGTCGATTGGTTGGACTCGCTTCTCCTCCTGGCTGAAGATCACCGGGATATAACAGAGTTGCTGATGTTTCTCGCAGCCGTTGTACCGCTCCATCATGTACTAGTAACGTTACTGTAGCTCCGTGCAAGACCACAGCGCCATGTACGTACTAGTGTATGGAGCGCGTGAGTTGCATTCAAAACTACTGTTCTGTTTGCAGGCCTTTTTCAGGCAAAAGAAGCCCTAGTTTCGACTCTTTGAGTGCCTGTAGTGACGATTCTCGAATTTCACTCGAAAATTCAATTTGCTGATGCTCCAAATTATTTTTGAGACAATCAACTTCAAGCCTCTACGTTACTGTGCCTTTTCTCACTCGCTCCAAAGGCACGCAAAAAAGGATTTTTCCCTGAGGATAGGTGCGTTAGCCATGGCCTGGAACAACATGTTACGATGAAGACCCGAGGGGACAATATATTGGATCTGATTATGTCTGACTATCTTTCTGATGTAACAGTCCGTTGCAAACCTCCCCTTGGCGCCTCGGATGTAACTCTGATACCTGAATTTCCCACACAAGTGTCGGAGGAACGTCCCACGAAACGAGTATTCTGGCCCTACAACCTAGCGGACCGGCCTCGACTTTCTCGTTTTTATCGTCAATCTGACTAGACCGCAGCCACCAGTAAATGTCCCAACAAATCATGTCATAGTGTCACCGACATCATTTCACAAGGAATGAAGCAATTCATACCGTCCTGTGACCTTGTAACCCGCCCGTCTGACCCTCCTTGGTGGACTCCTGACTGTTCAGCACAGGCGAAGGCAACACAGGAAGCTTGGGACCGCTCCTGCGCGACTCCTCGTCCACAGCTACGACTGGGGGCCCTTGAGGCGACCAGGTGTTGCACTCACTATCTGCGCCAGGCGCAGGCAATACGCCTTGCCACGCCGAGCGACAAAATTTCACGTGGGAGCATGTCTGATCGAGAGTGGTGGTCCACGCTGAAGCAAGCAGGTGGTAGTGGGCGCAGCACACCCATACAAACACTTGTTGACACTAACGGCGTCCGGGTCACGGCCAACTCCCAGAAAGCAGAGCGCTTTGGCCCGTTCTTTTCGTCAAAGTGCAGCCTCGGAGCAGATGACTTTCCAAACGATCTGCTATCAGACGATCTGCCACCTATAACACCTCGCACCGAGTCTCGGCTTACTACCGTCCACTTTTGAACGGATACTGTCAGAAGAGAGCTCAGAAGACTGAATCCCATGAAAGCCACAGGGTGCTGAAGAATTGTGACAACGAGCTCTGCTTGCATGCCGACCGGCTGTTCTCCTTGTGCTTTCGGCAGCAAGTGCAACCGAGGCTGTGGAAGGTTGCCCGGGTTGTTGCGATTCACAAGAAGAAAGCTAGATCAGACCTGAGCAACTGGCGCCCGGTGTCTCTCCTCTGCATTCTCTCCAAAACAGTGGAAACAATTGGCAACCACTGTTTTCTCTAAGCACGGTGTATTTTCCTCTCGGCAATATGGCTTCCGGAAGGAACTGGGTACATCAGATATGTTAATGAAGCTGCACAACGACTGGTCATCCACTGCGGCGAGCGGCGGCATGGTACATGCACTGGCCATCAACATCGCCGAGAAGTTCGACAAGGTTTCACATCGAGGTGTCCTCCATAAAGCAGAGGCATGCGGCATCAGTGATCCTTGTCTGGCTCTCAAACTACCTCTGCTGCCGGCAACTACGTGCTGTAGTCGGAGTACAACAGTCATTGGAATACCCTGTGCTTTCTGGGGTCCCCAGGGCAGCATCCTGGGTCCAACCCTGTTTCTGGTTTACATAAACGACTGTGAGGAAGTAATACCGGATAGCACCTCTCTGGGTGTATACGCAGATGATACCACCGTCTACCAATGTATTGCGGCCACGTGTGACATCCCGGAGAGTGCGACCCAGCTTCAGCTTGCCGTGAACTCCATCGCTCGATGGGGTGCAGAGTGGAAAATGGCTTTCGAACCGACCAAGTCCCATGCACTCATGATTGACTTTCACCGTCCGCCAACACCTCTTCCCCACATACTGTTCAACGGTACCAGGGTGCCTGAAGTGGGCGAGATAAAGCTCCACGGGGTTTTGTTCGACACAACACTGCGATTCTTGGCCCACATACGCCAGGTTGCCACCAGGGCCCACCAACGCTTCCACTTTCTCCAGATGGCGCCACTTCTGACCGCACCTGGCCGTATTGCTGTGTACAACGGCTTCATACAACCAACCATGGAGTACTCCTGTCTAGTCTGGATGGGGGCTCCACTGGCCCGCCTGGACGCTGTACAACACAGGCACTAAAGCTGATAGGCCCTCGAGTCTCCGTACCAAGCCTGGAGCATAGGCGCAGGGTGGCGGCCCTGAGCTTCCTGTATAAGCTCTGCTTCCTCCCGCCGACGAGCCACTTGACAGCAATTATGCCCAAACCTCTCCAGCTGGCGGATGAAACCCCCAACACCCGTCTCTCCTCCCAGGGATGCCAGTAACATTACTTTCCCGTGTGCCTGCCTTGCCGTTCCCGCTCAACCATGGCCAATGCTCTCCCTGCTTGCGGGCTGAGCGCATGAAACTGCCTACCTCGGAGAATCCTCACACAACAGCCATACAAGAACGGGATGCTGCAGTTCAAGAAGATGGTCCACCTTCACCTTTTGACCAGCAACTGGATGCAAGCAAGTCTTGTAAGCCTGCTGCATGAACTTGCTGAACTACACGCTCTCATGTACTCTCTTTCTCAATCTCCCCCCCCCCCCTCTCCTTCCGCTTCCCTGTTCTTTCTCTTTCCCTCAAACTTCCATTTATCTGGTGCGTCCAGAGCATGATGATGTCTAGACCAGTTGGTCGACGGAGCGCCTGGCCCCCACCATAATGGTTGCTGCATGTACCCATTGTGTGCACCATATGGCTTTCAGTAAAAATATAGAAGGACTCAGTGTTCCTCCTCCCTCTCGGTCACCTTCTTTTTACCAGCTACATTATCAACGAACTGCATTTACTGCGGACGACCGCTGGCGACAAAGGCATACTGGTGTGGCAGTTTGGTATCTTCGAAAACCTTCTCGTTACACGGAATGCTGCTTATCCGCTTCATTACGCCAGCAGGAATAATCTTCCGGATTTTTGGTGGGTGGTTTGACTGCAAGTCCATATATTATGATGTGCTATTCGGTTTGTGATAAGATTGGTAGGTACCCGGGTGAGTTCCGCATCATGCCCGGAGGCGTGTCTCAGGATGGCGAAACCATCATTGCTGTATAATCCGACGCTTTTTTCCTCAAGACGAAGCCTAAGTTTACTTAGGGTGTATTCACCAACCAACTCGCACACTTTGGCGAGATCAAACGATCCCATCTTTACTTCAAAAGCGTTATTGTTCTCTTTCTTCATCCAGGCTTCGCCGCAGTCAAAATGCAAGGAATTCTTGGACTGCAGCAATATGTCACCATCTCTCTGGGGAATTTTGACATACAACCTGGCATAAGATAATGCCTCTAGTAAGAGCTTTCTGGTGATTGATGGATAAAAATTCGCTAAAGGGAACAACAGAAATTCTTTGGCTTCTCGTTGAAGTAGCGGAGACAATTTATGACCGACTTTCTGTGGTGCCACAAGTTGGGGCTCACGGTACTGCGTACCATGCCAATGATCCCATCTAAAACTGCCTGGCTGACCATGCCTATACATGTCGCGGGAGGTTTTAGCTGGCAGGGGAGGAAGTCAGTGACCCCGGTCTTGTCGTCTTTCCATGTTACAAAAAACACTGCGTCTTAGCAAGTAACCAATCTCATATCATCTAAGCCAAGCTCCGTAGCGGTCTTCATAGCGTTGGCATTGATGTCGCTGTAGGCCTCATCTGAAGAAAAAAACGGTTATTTCTTGGTGATATTCTTGCGCAGTAGGATCTGATACTTTTCGGGAAGCATACAGTACAGGTTGCGCAGCTCATTGGCTGAAACTACCACCTGCGGTAAATGAAAATTGATATATTTGCCCAGCATTCGGTGCGATACTGGATAGCTTTGTCTGCTCCAGAGCCGGGTCAGCCGAGTCAGCGACCCGGTTTGGGCATATTTGAACCCGTTTGGAAAAAGAACACCGGGTCACCTGTGACCCGGTTGGGAATATATAGTCAATATACATTGGGGAGTCTTACAAATATTACACAGCAATGAATCAAACAAGTCTCATTCCGCTGTTACTCCGAGCTTTGTGTCAAAACACTTCATCAGACAGCATAGTACCAAGACTAACAATCACTAGAATGTGTAGGGAGAAGGGGAGAAGGGGCAAAGGTGATGGAGGTACATTTCAATAGCGCGAGGAAATGGGATGACAAAATCAGCGTGATTAAAAGAGGGAAAAGATGTTGAGAGTATAGAGCATAGCCAGGGTAGAGAAACAGCGCGATTTTCTGGCAACACATCAGTTCAGATTTGTGCTGCATTGTTACACATCACATTGTGACCTAGGGTGGTAAAAAAGGTGATGGGGATTGTGTTGTGGGAATTACTCACGCCAGGCAAGGGGGTGACTACCACACACCCCAAGGCATCGGAAAACCGGCGACAGAAGCCAAGAGCCGCCAAAAGCGCGTGAGCCACGAGCCCTGGGGAGTGCTCATCATTCCCGCGCCCTGGGTTCCCGCGCCCTGTGTTGCCAGAAAATAGCGCTGTTTCTCTACCCTGGCTATGCTCTTAACTCTCAACATCTTTTTCCTATTATAATCACGCTGATATTGTCATCCCTTTTCCTCGCGCTATTGAAATGTACCTCCATCACCTTTGCCCCCTTCTCCGTATATTTTGAATTCTTTTATTCTCACGATGGCCTGTGGCCAATAAGAGAAAAATAATTACAGGCATGGGGATCAGATACAGAGAGATCAAAGTTTAGCTGCTTGCTGAGGCAGTAGCGATGGCAATACTAATTGGGAGTTAATCACGTAGGCTGGGCGCAATGGAGCTATAGATGTGCTGAGCAATGTGAGCAAGTACATACGGAAGAGATGACAAGTGGTAGGATGTTTGCTTTGAAATCTCGTCTGGGGTTGATTTGCCGGATGCTGGGTGGGATGCTATTAAAGAGATCAAGAGAAGCATAGATGGGGGAGTCTCTTAGCCGGTTTGTACGTGTTGTGGGTAGCTCAAAGGTTCGGGGGAACCTGAGCGTGCGAATGGGTTGTATTCGGGGTAGGTGAATTGCAAGAAGGTGTGGTGGTGCATATCTATGATGCAGGCTGTGTGCAAGAAGGATATGGGAGAGGGTACGGCGGCTGCTGAGTGATGGCCATTTGAGTCGGTGCAGCAGCACGGAGTGGGTTCTGTGTTCAAAGAGGGGGAGATGCAAACAAAGGCGAGCAGCGCGCCGTTGGATGCGCTTAAGCCGGTCGTTCAGGGTTGCGGGGAGGGGTGAGAGGACAGTGCAAGCATACTCAAGAATAGGGCGGATGTAGGTTAGATAGATGGAGGAGAGAGCAGAAGTGTTTAAGGAATTGCGTAGTCGCAGGAGAAGGAACATCTTCCTGGTCGCTTTAGTGATGATGTAGTCAACATGCGAGTTCCAGCATAGATTCTGCTGTATGAGGAGGCCAAGGTGGCGATGCCTTGAGGCCACAGTGAGGTTGGTATCGTTAAGTGTGATTGATGGTGGTCTGGGAGGTGGCCGGTTGGTGTGGTGAAAGTGGATGACAGTGGTCTTACTTTCGTTGACCAGGAGATGCCAATCCTTCAGCCACTGTGCCGCGGTTGTCACAGCTGACTGGAGGTGCTCTTCTGCGGCTAGAAAATTCTCGTGAGCGGCAATGATGGCAGTGTCGTCGGCAAACTGGCTGCACTCAGTGTTGGCATTTATGCAGGCGGTTGGCAGATCAACTGTGTAGGCCGTGAACAAAAGCGGCCCTAAGACAGAGCCTTGGGGGACACCCGCTGGAATGTTTAGCCATGTTGATTTGCTTCTCTCCACTTGCACACGTTGTCGTCTATTGGTGAGATAGGAGGCAAGCCACTGGAGGCATTTGCCATCGAGTCCGAGGTGGGCCAATTTTGCAAGCAGTCCTTGGTGCCACACCCGGTCAAACGCCTTAGAGAGGTCGAAGAAGCAAGCAATTACTGTTTGCCCGGCGTCTCTTTTCTCGGTGATCTGATGGATTAACCGAGATAGCTGCTGTGTGGTGCCATCGTTTGGCCGAAAGCCTGATTGGCCGTTGTGGAGGCGAGGTTGGATGTGCTTTGAGATGCGGTCAGCAACTATCCTCTCTTGTACTTTCGACGTCACGCTGAGTAGCGATATCGGTCGATAGTTGGAGGGCTCGGTTTTGCTGCCCTTCTTGTGGATGGGGGTGACTGTTGCGTCCCTCCACTCTTGCGGGATAGTGCAACGTTCGAAGGAGATGTTAAAAAGGGTTGCTAGGGACGGCGCAAGTGAACTGGCTGCCTCTTTCAGTAGGCGGGTTGGTATGCCATCACAGCCCGGGCTCTTTGACGGGTCCAGGTTAGACAGTAACTTTGAGACCTCTTGGGCTGTTGTTTCAAGTGTAGTGAGGCCAGGTGTATTGGGTGTGGGGGAATGAATGGAGGGAAGTTCCTCGTGGCATCCTGTGACTGACTGTTGGCTCTGCGAGATGAAGAAAGCGTTCAGGGCGGTTGCTTTTCAGCGGGGGTTGAGAGAGTCTGGCCCTGGGAGAGCATGTCTGGCAGAGTAGGTCGTTGTGAGGACTGGAGGCCGCGCATCAGTTTGTGTAGGTTTGGTGTGGAGTGGCTCGTCCCAGTGCCATTACTGACATATGTAGACTTAGCGATTCGGAGAAGGTGAGTAACTTTGTTGCGTTGGGTGGTGTATGCTGTCCAGTTGCAGGGCGTCCGGGTGCGCAAGTAGGCACGGTAGAGCCGGTGTTTTTCTCTGATTGCGTTAGTGAGCTCTGGGTTCAGCCATGGCTTTGCGGGGTGGCTAGTATGCCTCGGGGAGTGAGGTACTGCACAGTGTTTGCGGGCGCACGTGAGGACTTTGTCCTTCCATGAGTGCCACAGGTTGTCTATGTTGGTAGTGTTCAGGGTGTGACCTTCCGGTAGCAGTTGTGTGCATTCCATTTCGGCTTTCAGACTGCTGATGCTTGGGTTTGACCATTTCCAATGGGTGGTGTTATGGGTGGGAGGTGGTACGGCTCGAGGAGGTGCAGCGACTGGCTTGATTAAACCCCTGATGGATAGGTGGTCCGAGTTGCCGATCTGCGGGAGACTAGAGATAAGGACATAGTCGCTGTCTACATCCGTGACGATGAGATCTAGGCAGGATTTAGGGTGCCCATTCTGCACAAGAGTGGGGAATGTGACATGTTGGTGTAGAGAGTAAGTTTGGAACAGCACTGCTAGATCCTCGCCAGCAGCATCTGTCATGTCAGAGTGGCACCAAGCGGCGTTCTTTGCATTGAAATCACCGAGGATAATCTTTTGCGTTGTTGTTGGTATGGCTCGTATCAGTTCCTCAAGGTGCTGGCAGAATAGCCGATGGTCACAACGGGGTGGTCGGTAGACGCATGTTGTGTTGATGGTGCTGTCGTTGGGTGACAGTTTCAGCGATAATAGGTCAAAGCTGTCTGGGGTTGTTGTAGGGACGAGTTCATGAGGTATAGTGTCGTTCACGTAGAGAATCACTCCTCCACCTTGGCGGTCTGGGCGGTCTGCACGATGTAGTGTGTATCCACTGAGGGCAAACAGGGAGTCTGGGTCGTGCTGGGTACACAATGTTTCAGAGACAGCAATGACATCATAAGGTGGCGTTGTTGGCGAAGGCAACACAGGAAGCTTGGGACCGCTCCTGCGCGACTCCTCGTCCACAGCTACGACTGGGGGCCCTTGAGGCGACCAGGTGTTGCACTCACTATCTGCGCCAGGCGCAGGCAATACGCCTTGCCACGCCGAGCGACAAAATTTCACGTGGGAGCATGTCTGATCGAGAGTGGTGGTCCACGCTGAAGCAAGCAGGTGGTAGTGGGCGCAGCACACCCATACAAACACTTGTTGACACTAACGGCGTCCGGGTCACGGCCAACTCCCAGAATTAAAGCAGAGCGCTTTGGCCCGTTCTTTTCGTCAAAGTGCAGCCTCGGAGCAGATGACTTTCCAAACGATCTGCTATCAGACGATCTCCCACCTATAACACCTCGCACCGAGTCTCGGCTTACTACCGTCCACTTTTGAACGGATACTGTCAGAAGAGAGCTCAGAAGACTGAATCCCATGAAAGCCACAGGGTGCTGAAGAATTGTGACAACGAGCTCTGCTTGCATGCCGACCGGCTGTTCTCCTTGTGCTTTCGGCAGCAAGTGCAACCGAGGCTGTGGAAGGTTGCCCGGGTTGTTGCGATTCACAAGAAGAAAGCTAGATCAGACCTGAGCAACTGGCGCCCGGTGTCTCTCCTCTGCATTCTCTCCAAAACAGTGGAAACAATTGGCAACCACTGTTTTCTCTAAGCACGGTGTATTTTCCTCTCGGCAATGTGGCTTCCGGAAGGGACTGGGTACATCAGATATGTTAATGAAGCTGCACAACGACTGGTCATCCACTGCGGCGAGCGGCGGCATGGTACATGCACTGGCCATCAACATCGCCGAGAAGTTCGACAAGGTTTCACATCGAGGTGTCCTCCATAAAGCAGAGGCATGCGGCATCAGTGATCCTTGTCTGGCTCTCAAACTACCTCTGCTGCCGGCAACTACGTGCTGTTGTCGGAGTACAACAGTCATTGGAATACCCTGTGCTTTCTGGGGTCCCCAGGGCAGCATCCTGGGTCCAACCCTGTTTCTGGTTTACATAAACGACTGTGAGGAAGTAATACCGGATAGCACCTCTCTGGGTGTATACGCAGATGATACCACCGTCTACCAATGTATTGCGGCCACGTGTGACATCCCGGAGAGTGCGACCCAGCTTCAGCTTGCCGTGAACTCCATCGCTCGATGGGGTGCAGAGTGGAAAATGGCTTTCGAACCGACCAAGTCCCATGCACTCATGATTGACTTTCACCGTCCGCCAACACCGCTTCCCCACATACTGTTCAACGGTACCAGGGTGCCTGAAGTGGGCGAGATAAAGCTCCACGGGGTTTTGTTCGACACAACACTGCGATTCTTGGCCCACATACGCCAGGTTGCCACCAGGGCCCACCAACGCTTCCACTTTCTCCGGAAGATGGCGCCACTTCTGACCGCACCTGGCCGTATTGCTGTGTACAACGGCTTCATACAACCAACCATGGAGTACTCCTGTCTAGTCTGGATGGGGGCTCCACTGGCCCGCCTGGACGCTGTACAACACAGGCACTAAAGCTGATAGGCCCTCGAGTCTCCGTACCAAGCCGGGAGCATAGGCGCAGGGTGGCGGCCCTGAGCTTCCTGTATAAGCTCTGCTTCCTCCCACCGACGAGCCACTTGACAGCAATTATGCCCAAACCTCTCCAGCTGGCGGATGAAACCCCCAACACCCGTCTCTCCTCCCAGGGATGCCAGGAACATTACTTTCCCGTGTGCCTGCCTTGCCGTTCCCGCTCAACCATGGCCAATGCTCTCCCTGCTTGCGGGCTGAGCGCATGAAACTGCCTACCTCGGAGAATCCTCACACAACAGCCATACAAGAACGGGATGCTGCAGTTCAAGAAGATGGTCCACCTTCACCTGTTGACCAGCAACTGGATGCAAGCAAGTCTTGTAAGCCTGCTGCATGAACTTGCTGAACTACACGCTCTCATGTACTCTCTTTCTCAATCTCCCCCCCCCCCCCTCTCCTTCCGCTTCCCTGTTCTTTCTCTTTCCCTCAAACTTCCATTTATCTGGTGCGTCCAGAGCATGATGATGTCTAGACCAGTTGGTCGACGGAGCGCCTGGCCCCCACCATAATGGTTGCTGCATGTACCCATTGTGTGCACCATATGGCTTTTAGTAAAAATATAGAAGGACTCAGTGTTCCTCCTCCCTCTGGGTCACCTTCTTTTTACCAGCTACATTATCAACGAACTGCATTTACTGTGGACGACCGCTGGCGACAAAGGCATACTGGTGTGGCAGTTTGGTATCTTCGAAAACCTTCTCGTTACACGGAATGCTGCTTATCCGCTTCATTACGCCAGCAGGAATAATCTTCCGGATTTTTGGTGGGTGGTTTGACTGCAAGTCCATATATTATGATGTGCTATTCGGTTTGTGATAAGATTGGTAGGTACCCGGGTGAGTTCCGCATCATGCCCGGAGGCGTGTCTCAGGATGGCGAAACCATCATTGCTGTATAATCCGACGCTTTTTTCCTCAAGACGAAGCCTAAGTTTACTTAGGGTGTATTCACCAACCAACTCGCACACTTTGGCGAGATCAAACGATCCCATCTTTACTTCAAAAGCGTTATTGTTCTCTTTCTTCATCCAGGCTTCGCCGCAGTCAAAATGCAAGGAATTCTTGGACTGCAGCAATATGTCACCATCTCTCTGGGGAATTTTGACATACAACCTGGCATAAGATAATGCCTCTAGTAAGAGCTTTCTGGTGATTGATGGATAAAAATTCGCTAAAGGGAACAACAGAAATTCTTTGGCTTCTCGTTGAAGTAGCGGAGACAATTTATGACCGACTTTCTGTGGTGCCACAAGTTGGGGCTCACGGTACTGCGTACCATGCCAATGATCCCATCTAAAACTGCCTGGCTGACCATGCCTATACATGTCGCGGGAGGTTTTAGCTGGCAGGGGAGGAAGTCAGTGAACCCGGTCTTGTCGTCTTTCCATGTTACAAAAAACACTGCGTCTTAGCAAGTAACCAATCTCATATCATCTAAGCCAAGCTCCGTAGCGGTCTTCATAGCGTTGGCATTGATGTCGCTGTAGGCCTCATCTGAAGAAAAAAACGGTTATATCTTGGTGATATTCTTGCGCAGTAGGATCTGATACTTTTCGGGAAGCATACAGTACAGGTTGCGCAGCTCATTGGCTGAAACTACCACCTGCGGTAAATGAAAATTGATATATTTGCCCAGCATTCGGTGCGATACTGGATAGCTTTGTCTGCTCCAGAGCCGGGTCAGCCGAGTCAGCGACCCGGTTTGGGCATATTTGAACCCGTTTGGAAAAAGAACACCGGGTCACCTGTGACCCGGTTGGGAATATATAGTCAATATACATTGGGGAGTCTTACAAATATTACACAGCAATGAATCAAACAAGTCTCATTCCGCTGTTACTCCGAGTTTTGTGTCAAAACACTTCATCAGACAGCATAGTACCAAGACTAACAATCACTAGAATGTGTAGGGAGAAGGGGAGAAGGGGGCAAAGGTGATGGAGGTACATTTCAATAGCGCGAGGAAATGGGATGACAAAATCAGCGTGATTAAAAGAGGGAAAAGATGTTGAGAGTATAGAGCATAGCCAGGGTAGAGAAACAGCGCGATTTTCTGGCAACACATCAGTTCAGATTTGTGCTGCATTGTTACACATCACATTGTGACCTAGGGTGGTAAAAAAGGTGATGGGGATTGTGTTGTGGGAATTACTCACGCCAGGCAAGGGGGTGACTACCACACACCCCAAGGCATCGGAAAACCGGCGACAGAAGCCAAGAGCCGCCAAAAGCGCGTGAGCCACGAGCCCTGGGGAGTGCTCATCATTCCCGCGCCCTGGGTTCCCGCGCCCTGTGTTGCCAGAAAATAGCGCTGTTTCTCTACCCTGGCTATGCTCTTAACTCTCAACATCTTTTTCCTATTATAATCACGCTGATATTGTCATCCCTTTTCCTCGCGCTATTGAAATGTACCTCCATCACCTTTGCCCCCTTCTCCGTATATTTTGAATTCTTTTATTCTCACGATGGCCTGTGGCCAATAAGAGAAAAATAATTACAGGCATGGGGATCAGATACAGAGAGATCAAAGTTTAGCTGCTTGCTGAGGCAGTAGCGATGGCAATACTAATTGGGAGTTAATCACGTAGGCTGGGCGCAATGGAGCTATAGATGTGCTGAGCAATGTGAGCAAGTACATACGGAAGAGATGACAAGTGGTAGGATGTTTGCTTTGAAATCTCGTCTGGGGTTGATTTGCCGGATGCTGGGTGGGATGCTATTAAAGAGATCAAGAGAAGCATAGATGGGGGAGTCTCTTAGCCGGTTTGTACGTGTTGTGGGTAGCTCAAAGGTTCGGGGGAACCTGAGCGTGCGAATGGGTTGTATTCGGGGTAGGTGAATTGCAAGAAGGTGTGGTGGTGCATATCTATGATGCAGGCTGTGTGCAAGAAGGATATGGGAGAGGGTACGGCGGCTGCTGAGTGATGGCCATTTGAGTCGGTGCAGCAGCACGGAGTGGGTTCTGTGTTCAAAGAGGGGGAGATGCAAACAAAGGCGAGCAGCGCGCCGTTGGATGCGCTTAAGCCGGTCGTTCAGGGTTGCGGGGAGGGGTGAGAGGACAGTGCAAGCATACTCAAGAATAGGGCGGATGTAGGTTAGATAGATGGAGGAGAGAGCAGAAGTGTTTAAGGAATTGCGTAGTCGCAGGAGAAGGAACATCTTCCTGGTCGCTTTAGTGATGATGTAGTCAACATGCGAGTTCCAGCATAGATTCTGCTGTATGAGGAGGCCAAGGTGGCGATGCCTTGAGGCCACAGTGAGGTTGGTATCGTTAAGTGTGATTGATGGTGGTCTGGGAGGTGGCCGGTTGGTGTGGTGAAAGTGGATGACAGTGGTCTTACTTTCGTTGACCAGGAGATGCCAATCCTTCAGCCACTGTGCCGCGGTTGTCACAGCTGACTGGAGGTGCTCTTCTGCGGCTAGAAAATTCTCGTGAGCGGCAATGATGGCAGTGTCGTCGGCAAACTGGCTGCACTCAGTGTTGGCATTTATGCAGGCGGTTGGCAGATCAACTGTGTAGGCCGTGAACAAAAGCGGCCCTAAGACAGAGCCTTGGGGGACACCCGCTGGAATGTTTAGCCATGTTGATTTGCTTCTCTCCACTTGCACACGTTGTCGTCTATTGGTGAGATAGGAGGCAAGCCACTGGAGGCATTTGCCATCGAGTCCGAGGTGGGCCAATTTTGCAAGCAGTCCTTGGTGCCACACCCGGTCAAACGCCTTAGAGAGGTCGAAGAAGCAAGCAATTACTGTTTGCCCGGCGTCTCTTTTCTCGGTGATCTGATGGATTAACCGAGATAGCTGCTGTGTGGTGCCATCGTTTGGCCGAAAGCCTGATTGGCCGTTGTGGAGGCGAGGTTGGATGTGCTTTGAGATGCGGTCAGCAACTATCCTCTCTTGTACTTTCGACGTCACGCTGAGTAGCGATATCGGTCGATAGTTGGAGGGCTCGGTTTTGCTGCCCTTCTTGTGGATGGGGGTGACTGTTGCGTCCCTCCACTCTTGCGGGATAGTGCAACGTTCGAAGGAGATGTTAAAAAGGGTTGCTAGGGACGGCGCAAGTGAACTGGCTGCCTCTTTCAGTAGGCGGGTTGGTATGCCATCACAGCCCGGGCTCTTTGACGGGTCCAGGTTAGACAGTAACTTTGAGACCTCTTGGGCTGTTGTTTCAAGTGTAGTGAGGCCAGGTGTATTGGGTGTGGGGGAATGAATGGAGGGAAGTTCCTCGTGGCATCCTGTGACTGACTGTTGGCTCTGCGAGATGAAGAAAGCGTTCAGGGCGGTTGCTTTTCAGCGGGGGTTGAGAGAGTCTGGCCCTGGGAGAGCATGTCTGGCAGAGTAGGTCGTTGTGAGGACTGGAGGCCGCGCATCAGTTTGTGTAGGTTTGGTGTGGAGTGGCTCGTCCCAGTGCCATTACTGACATATGTAGACTTAGCGATTCGGAGAAGGTGAGTAACTTTGTTGCGTTGGGTGGTGTATGCTGTCCAGTTGCAGGGCGTCCGGGTGCGCAAGTAGGCACGGTAGAGCCGGTGTTTTTCTCTGATTGCGTTAGTGAGCTCTGGGTTCAGCCATGGCTTTGCGGGGTGGCTAGTATGCCTCGGGGAGTGAGGTACTGCACAGTGTTTGCGGGCGCACGTGAGGACTTTGTCCTTCCATGAGTGCCACAGGTTGTCTATGTTGGTAGTGTTCAGGGTGTGACCTTCCGGTAGCAGTTGTGTGCATTCCATTTCGGCTTTCAGACTGCTGATGCTTGGGTTTGACCATTTCCAATGGGTGGTGTTATGGGTGGGAGGTGGTACGGCTCGAGGAGGTGCAGCGACTGGCTTGATTAAACCCCTGATGGATAGGTGGTCCGAGTTGCCGATCTGCGGGAGACTAGAGATAAGGACATAGTCGCTGTCTACATCCGTGACGATGAGATCTAGGCAGGATTTAGGGTGCCCATTCTGCACAAGAGTGGGGAATGTGACATGTTGGTGTAGAGAGTAAGTTTGGAACAGCACTGCTAGATCCTCGCCAGCAGCATCTGTCGTGTCAGAGTGGCACCAAGCGGCGTTCTTTGCATTGAAATCACCGAGGATAATCTTTTGCGTTGTTGTTGGTATGGCTCGTATCAGTTCCTCAAGGTGCTGGCAGAATAGCCGATGGTCGCAACGGGGTGGTCGGTAGACGCATGTTGTGTTGATGGTGCTGTCGTTGGGTGACAGTTTCAGCGATAATAGGTCAAAGCTGTCTGGGGTTGTTGTAGGGACGAGTTCATGAGGTATAGTGTCGTTCACGTAGAGAATCACTCCTCCACCTTGGCGGTCTGGGCGGTCTGCACGATGTAGTGTGTATCCACTGAGGGCAAACAGGGAGTCTGGGTCGTGCTGGGTACACCATGTTTCAGAGACAGCAATGACATCATAAGGTGGCGTTGTTGGCGAAGGCAACACAGGAAGCTTGGGACCGCTCCTGCGCGACTCCTCGTCCACAGCTACGACTGGGGGCCCTTGAGGCGACCAGGTGTTGCACTCACTATCTGCGCCAGGCGCAGGCAATACGCCTTGCCACGCCGAGCGACAAAATTTCACGTGGGAGCATGTCTGATCGAGAGTGGTGGTCCACGCTGAAGCAAGCAGGTGGTAGTGGGCGCAGCACACCCATACAAACACTTGTTGACACTAACGGCGTCCGGGTCACGGCCAACTCCCAGAAAGCAGAGCGCTTTGGCCCGTTCTTTTCGTCAAAGTGCAGCCTCGGAGCAGATGACTTTCCAAACGATCTGCTATCAGACGATCTGCCACCTATAACACCTCGCACCGAGTCTCGGCTTACTACCGTCCACTTTTGAACGGATACTGTCAGAAGAGAGCTCAGAAGACTGAATCCCATGAAAGCCACAGGGTGCTGAAGAATTGTGACAACGAGCTCTGCTTGCATGCCGACCGGCTGTTCTCCTTGTGCTTTCGGCAGCAAGTGCAACCGAGGCTGTGGAAGGTTGCCCGGGTTGTTGCGATTCACAAGAAGAAAGCTAGATCAGACCTGAGCAACTGGCGCCCGGTGTCTCTCCTCTGCATTCTCTCCAAAACAGTGGAAACAATTGGCAACCACTGTTTTCTCTAAGCACGGTGTATTTTCCTCTCGGCAATGTGGCTTCCGGAAGGGACTGGGTACATCAGATATGTTAATGAAGCTGCACAACGACTGGTCATCCACTGCGGCGAGCGGCGGCATGGTACATGCACTGGCCATCAACATCGCCGAGAAGTTCGACAAGGTTTCACATCGAGGTGTCCTCCATAAAGCAGAGGCATGCGGCATCAGTGATCCTTGTCTGGCTCTCAAACTACCTCTGCTGCCGGCAACTACGTGCTGTTGTCGGAGTACAACAGTCATTGGAATACCCTGTGCTTTCTGGGGTCCCCAGGGCAGCATCCTGGGTCCAACCCTGTTTCTGGTTTACATAAACGACTGTGAGGAAGTAATACCGGATAGCACCTCTCTGGGTGTATACGCAGATGATACCACCGTCTACCAATGTATTGCGGCCACGTGTGACATCCCGGAGAGTGCGACCCAGCTTCAGCTTGCCGTGAACTCCATCGCTCGATGGGGTGCAGAGTGGAAAATGGCTTTCGAACCGACCAAGTCCCATGCACTCATGATTGACTTTCACCGTCCGCCAACACCTCTTCCCCACATACTGTTCAACGGTACCAGGGTGCCTGAAGTGGGCGAGATAAAGCTCCACGGGGTTTTGTTCGACACAACACTGCGATTCTTGGCCCACATACGCCAGGTTGCCACCAGGGCCCACCAACGCTTCCACTTTCTCCGGAAGATGGCGCCACTTCTGACCGCACCTGGCCGTATTGCTGTGTACAACGGCTTCATACAACCAACCATGGAGTACTCCTGTCTAGTCTGGATGGGGGCTCCACTGGCCCGCCTGGACGCTGTACAACACAGGCACTAAAGCTGATAGGCCCTCGAGTCTCCGTACCAAGCCTGGAGCATAGGCGCAGGGTGGCGGCCCTGAGCTTCCTGTATAAGCTCTGCTTCCTCCCACCGACGAGCCACTTGACAGCAATTATGCCCAAACCTCTCCAGCTGGCGGATGAAACCCCCAACACCCGTCTCTCCTCCCAGGGATGCCAGTAACATTACTTTCCCGTGTGCCTGCCTTGCCGTTCCCGCTCAACCATGGCCAATGCTCTCCCTGCTTGCGGGCTGAGCGCATGAAACTGCCTACCTCGGAGAATCCTCACACAACAGCCATACAAGAACGGGATGCTGCAGTTCAAGAAGATGGTCCACCTTCACCTTTTGACCAGCAACTGGATGCAAGCAAGTCTTGTAAGCCTGCTGCATGAACTTGCTGAACTACACGCTCTCATGTACTCTCTTTCTCAATCTCCCCCCCCCCCCCTCTCCTTCCGCTTCCCTGTTCTTTCTCTTTCCCTCAAACTTCCATTTATCTGGTGCGTCCAGAGCATGATGATGTCTAGACCAGTTGGTCGACGGAGCGCCTGGCCCCCACCATAATGGTTGCTGCATGTACCCATTGTGTGCACCATATGGCTTTTAGTAAAAATATAGAAGGACTCAGTGTTCCTCCTCCCTCTGGGTCACCTTCTTTTTACCAGCTACATTATCAACGAACTGCATTTACTGTGGACGACCGCTGGCGACAAAGGCATACTGGTGTGGCAGTTTGGTATCTTCGAAAACCTTCTCGTTACACGGAATGCTGCTTATCCGCTTCATTACGCCAGCAGGAATAATCTTCCGGATTTTTGGTGGGTGGTTTGACTGCAAGTCCATATATTATGATGTGCTATTCGGTTTGTGATAAGATTGGTAGGCACCCGGGTGAGTTCCGCATCATGCCCGGAGGCGTGTCTCAGGATGGCGAAACCATCATTGCTGTATAATCCGACGCTTTTTTCCTCAAGACGAAGCCTAAGTTTACTTAGGGTGTATTCACCAACCAACTCGCACACTTTGGCGAGATCAAACGATCCCATCTTTACTTCAAAAGCGTTATTGTTCTCTTTCTTCATCCAGGCTTCGCCGCAGTCAAAATGCAAGGAATTCTTGGACTGCAGCAATATGTCACCATCTCTCTGGGGAATTTTGACATACAACCTGGCATAAGATAATGCCTCTAGTAAGAGCTTTCTGGTGATTGATGGATAAAAATTCGCTAAAGGGAACAACAGAAATTCTTTGGCTTCTCGTTGAAGTAGCGGAGACAATTTATGACCGACTTTCTGTGGTGCCACAAGTTGGGGCTCACGGTACTGCGTACCATGCCAATGATCCCATCTAAAACTGCCTGGCTGACCATGCCTATACATGTCGCGGGAGGTTTTAGCTGGCAGGGGAGGAAGTCAGTGAACCCGGTCTTGTCGTCTTTCCATGTTACAAAAAACACTGCGTCTTAGCAAGTAACCAATCTCATATCATCTAAGCCAAGCTCCGTAGCGGTCTTCATAGCGTTGGCATTGATGTCGCTGTAGGCCTCATCTGAAGAAAAAAACGGTTATATCTTGGTGATATTCTTGCGCAGTAGGATCTGATACTTTTCGGGAAGCATACAGTACAGGTTGCGCAGCTCATTGGCTGAAACTACCACCTGCGGTAAATGAAAATTGATATATTTGCCCAGCATTCGGTGCGATACTGGATAGCTTTGTCTGCTCCAGAGCCGGGTCAGCCGAGTCAGCGACCCGGTTTGGGCATATTTGAACCCGTTTGGAAAAAGAACACCGGGTCACCTGTGACCCGGTTGGGAATATATAGTCAATATACATTGGGGAGTCTTACAAATATTACACAGCAATGAATCAAACAAGTCTCATTCCGCTGTTACTCCGAGTTTTGTGTCAAAACACTTCATCAGACAGCATAGTACCAAGACTAACAATCACTAGAATGTGTAGGGAGAAGGGGAGAAGGGGGCAAAGGTGATGGAGGTACATTTCAATAGCGCGAGGAAATGGGATGACAAAATCAGCGTGATTAAAAGAGGGAAAAGATGTTGAGAGTATAGAGCATAGCCAGGGTAGAGAAACAGCGCGATTTTCTGGCAACACATCAGTTCAGATTTGTGCTGCATTGTTACACATCACATTGTGACCTAGGGTGGTAAAAAAGGTGATGGGGATTGTGTTGTGGGAATTACTCACACCAGGCAAGGGGGTGACTACCACACACCCCAAGGCATCGGAAAACCGGCGACAGAAGCCAAGACCCGCCAAAAGCGCGTGAGCCACGAGCCCTGGGGAGTGCTCATCATTCCCGCGCCCTGGGTTCCCGCGCCCTGTGTTGCCAGAAAATAGCGCTGTTTCTCTACCCTGGCTATGCTCTTAACTCTCAACATCTTTTTCCTATTATAATCACGCTGATATTGTCATCCCTTTTCCTCGCGCTATTGAAATGTACCTCCATCACCTTTGCCCCCTTCTCCGTATATTTTGAATTCTTTTATTCTCACGATGGCCTGTGGCCAATAAGAGAAAAATAATTACAGGCATGGGGATCAGATACAGAGAGATCAAAGTTTAGCTGCTTGCTGAGGCAGTAGCGATGGCAATACTAATTGGGAGTTAATCACGTAGGCTGGGCGCAATGGAGCTATAGATGTGCTGAGCAATGTGAGCAAGTACATACGGAAGAGATGACAAGTGGTAGGATGTTTGCTTTGAAATCTCGTCTGGGGTTGATTTGCCGGATGCTGGGTGGGATGCTATTAAAGAGATCAAGAGAAGCATAGATGGGGGAGTCTCTTAGCCGGTTTGTACGTGTTGTGGGTAGCTCCAAGGTTCGGGGGAACCTGAGCGTGCGAATGGGTTGTATTCGGGGTAGGTGAATTGCAAGAAGGTGTGGTGGTGCATATCTATGATGCAGGCTGTGTGCAAGAAGGATATGGGAGAGGGTACGGCGGCTGCTGAGTGATGGCCATTTGAGTCGGTGCAGCAGCACGGAGTGGGTTCTGTGTTCAAAGAGGGGGAGATGCAAACAAAGGCGAGCAGCGCGCCGTTGGATGCGCTTAAGCCGGTCGTTCAGGGTTGCGGGGAGGGGTGAGAGGACAGTGCAAGCATACTCAAGAATAGGGCGGATGTAGGTTAGATAGATGGAGGAGAGAGCAGAAGTGTTTAACCCATTCAGCGCTACTGGGCCTTGCCTATGGTACTCTGCATATAAAATGCTAAAAACAGGGCCAATAGCAAGTTCTAAAACTCCAGGGTTCTGGCAACTGGGGTCCTCAAATATTTTGGAAATGATTGCCAAGACTATCAACCACAGGGTGACAGAATCGATACAGTCCCCAAAAAGAATAGCGCCTCACAATAGGGGACGCAAGTTTGCTCAAATTGCGTGAAATACGCCAAATGCGTGAAATTGCAGCTGAAAGATCGCTGAAAAGAGAAGAAAAAAAGACGCATAGTGTTTCCAAGCGGGATTCGTACCAACGACCTATCGTACAAGAGGCAGGTTCATGATCCAACTGACTAACAGTGCTTTTACACACCAGACAGTGCCAGAAATCACTATATATCCCATGACGTCTATAGACGTCATCCCGCGCATGGGGGGCATTTTCAATGACGCCTATAGACGTCATCAGCGTTCAATGGGTTAAGGAATTGCGTAGTCGCAGGAGAAGGAACATCTTCCTGGTCGCTTTAGTGATGATGTAGTCAACATGCGAGTTCCAGCATAGATTCTGCTGTATGAGGAGGCCAAGGTGGCGATGCCTTGAGGCCACAGTGAGGTTGGTATTGTTAAGTGTGACTGATGGTGGTCTGGGAGGTGGCCGGTTGGTGTGGTGAAAGTGGATGACAGTGGTCTTACTTTCGTTGACCAGGAGATGCCAATCCTTCAGCCACTGTGCCGCGGTTGTCACAGCTGACTGGAGGTGCTCTTCTGCGGCTAGAAAATTCTCGTGAGCGGCAATGATGGCAGTGTCGTCGGCAAACTGGCTGCACTCAGTGTTGGCATTTATGCAGGCGGTTGGCAGATCAACTGTGTAGGCCGTGAACAAAAGCGGCCCTAAGACAGAGCCTTGGGGGACACCCGCTGGAATGTTTAGCCATGTTGATTTGCTTCTCTCCACTTGCACACGTTGTCGTCTATTGGTGAGATAGGAGGCAAGCCACTGGAGGCATTTGCCATCGAGTCCGAGGTGGGCCAATTTTGCAAGCAGTCCTTGGTGCCACACCCGGTCAAACGCCTTAGAGAGGTCGAAGAAGCAAGCAATTACTGTTTGCCCGGCGTCTCTTTTCTCGGTGATCTGATGGATTAACCGAGATAGCTGCTGTGTGGTGCCATCGTTTGGCCGAAAGCCTGATTGGCCGTTGTGGAGGCGAGGTTGGATGTGCTTTGAGATGCGGTCAGCAACTATCCTCTCTTGTACTTTCGACGTCACGCTGAGTAGCGATATCGGTCGATAGTTGGAGGGCTCGGTTTTGCTGCCCTTCTTGTGGATGGGGGTGACTGTTGCGTCCCTCCACTCTTGCGGGATAGTGCAACGTTCGAAGGAGATGTTAAAAAGGGTTGCTAGGGACGGCGCAAGTGAACTGGCTGCCTCTTTCAGTAGGCGGGTTGGTATGCCATCACAGCCCGGGCTCTTTGACGGGTCCAGGTTAGACAGTAACTTTGAGACCTCTTGGGCTGTTGTTTCAAGTGTAGTGAGGCCAGGTGTATTGGGTGTGGGGGAATGAATGGAGGGAAGTTCCTCGTGGCATCCTGTGACTGACTGTTGGCTCTGCGAGATGAAGAAAGCGTTCAGGGCGGTTGCTTTTCAGCGGGGGTTGAGAGAGTCTGGCCCTGGGAGAGCATGTCTGGCAGAGTAGGTCGTTGTGAGGACTGGAGGCCGCGCATCAGTTTGTGTAGGTTTGGTGTGGAGTGGCTCGTCCCAGTGCCATTACTGACATATGTAGACTTAGCGATTCGGAGAAGGTGAGTAACTTTGTTGCGTTGGGTGGTGTATGCTGTCCAGTTGCAGGGCGTCCGGGTGCGCAAGTAGGCACGGTAGAGCCGGTGTTTTTCTCTGATTGCGTTAGTGAGCTCTGGGTTCAGCCATGGCTTTGCGGGGTGGCTAGTATGCCTCGGGGAGTGAGGTACTGCACAGTGTTTGCGGGCGCACGTGAGGACTTTGTCCTTCCATGAGTGCCACAGGTTGTCTATGTTGGTAGTGTTCAGGGTGTGACCTTCCGGTAGCAGTTGTGTGCATTCCATTTCGGCTTTCAGACTGCTGATGCTTGGGTTTGACCATTTCCAATGGGTGGTGTTATGGGTGGGAGGTGGTACGGCTCGAGGAGGTGCAGCGACTGGCTTGATTAAACCCCTGATGGATAGGTGGTCCGAGTTGCCGATCTGCGGGAGACTAGAGATAAGGACATAGTCGCTGTCTACATCCGTGACGATGAGATCTAGGCAGGATTTAGGGTGCCCATTCTGCACAAGAGTGGGGAATGTGACATGTTGGTGTAGAGAGTAAGTTTGGAACAGCACTGCTAGATCCTCGCCAGCAGCATCTGTCGTGTCAGAGTGGCACCAAGCGGCGTTCTTTGCATTGAAATCACCGAGGATAATCTTTTGCGTTGTTGTTGGTATGGCTCGTATCAGTTCCTCAAGGTGCTGGCAGAATAGCCGATGGTCGCAACGGGGTGGTCGGTAGACGCATGTTGTGTTGATGGTGCTGTCGTTGGGTGACAGTTTCAGCGATAATAGGTCAAAGCTGTCTGGGGTTGTTGTAGGGACGAGTTCATGAGGTATAGTGTCGTTCACGTAGAGAATCACTCCTCCACCTTGGCGGTCTGGGCGGTCTGCACGATGTAGTGTGTATCCACTGAGGGCAAACAGGGAGTCTGGGTCGTGCTGGGTACACCATGTTTCAGAGACAGCAATGACATCATAAGGTGGCGTTGTTGACGATGCTATTGCTGACAGTTCGTCCATTTTGGGGTAGAGACTGCGAGCGTTGAAGGAGAAGAAAGAGATGCTATTTTTTTCATTTCCGTTTTTCATAATTTTTTTTTTTTTCACTGGTGGGACCTGGTGTTGATGATGATTCCAGTTCAGGCGTGGTCCATGGTGACTCCTGTAGGACTCTGGTCAGCTAGCTTATTTTGTTTTTGTTTTTTAGAGGCATGTGGCTGTTGTGCGCCTGCGGGCGTCTGCTCTAGCTGGTGGCGTCTGCGTCTGCGACGTCCGGTGTAGAGTTTCCATTCTTCCTCCGCTGCATTGAGCTTCTGCAGGAGTTGTTCGGCGCGATTTCCATCTTCCTCAAATAGGCTCTCGTCGTTGCTGTCGTCTTCCGCTGCCGTGCGAGGTGAGCCTGGCGAGTGGCAGTACATGCTTGCGCTGGGTGATAGTGCGCGGACTGCGCTCTCGTCGGCTCGATCGATATCTGTACTAGTTCTACGAGTACGAGTTTGGTGCTCATCAGAGGCACTGGCAGTGTGTCCGTGCTGGTCTGCACTTTTGCTGGGCTGGCTGTGTTCAGTGACTTCCTGTGCGGGTGAGCTGGCAGAGGTCACAGGGGACGCTACCTGTGCGTACAGTAAGCTGACCTGGCCTGTGGAGGCTGTCGGATCTGGTGCTGGATCGTCGTTGTGGGTCTGTGTGTTGCTTGTTTCGGTGATTTCCTGTACGAGTGTGCTGGCAGGGGCCGGGGTCGCTGCCTGTGCGTACGGTGAGCTGGCCTGGCCTGGCAGGGCTGTCGCCAGTGTTGGATCTGGTGCTGGGTCTTCGTTTTGGTTCTGCCGCGTGTTGGTTGAAGTGCGGGTCCGTGTGTTTTGTAGCTTGTTCGATTTAGGGCAGGAGCCGGCAAGGTGATTTTCTGAGTTGCAGAGGCGGCAAGTTGGCGCTTGGCCCTCATGCTTCACGCGGAAGGTATTGCCTTCGGCTGTCCGCACGAAAGATGGCACCTGCCTGCAGCCGTTGTTCAGGCGAACAGTTGCGAAGCGTACGCCTGTTCCGACAAATGCGCCCGACTTTGTGCGGGTACGGCCGTGGCGAATGGTGCCTTGCACCGTACCGTATTTTGTGAGTGCATGTATGATGGCGGCATCGGAGATCCAAATCGGGATGTCAAAGATGTGCACTTGCAAGGAGAGAGAATGGCGGACAGAAATATGTGTTTCGCCAAGAAAGAAACCGTGTTCTGCAATGGACTTAGTTGTAGATTGGCTGCAGAACGTTACCTTACAGGCTGATCCGGTAATTTGGACGGAGGCGACGTCAGCATAACCCTGGTCGATGAGGGTGTCCGCAATTTCTACTATCTTCTGGCCTGCGAGGCCGTCGACAAATATTACGGTATTGGCCTTCAATTCGGCCGGCGACATCGACCTCCACAGTGGCTCTGGGGGCTCAGGCTTTGGGCTGCCTGGCGCTGGGGAGTCATCCATGCTAGATAGGTAATACTAGTTAGAATAGCAGTGAATATATGCTTCTAGGGTGGGGACGTGGTCACGACACTCAGAGCTTCAAAACTTGCTTCTTACTCCTGGCGAGCTTTTGAATTTCCCTTATATATTCTAGTGATTGAAATTCTTTGGCTTCTCGTTGAAGTAGCGGAGACAATTTATGACCGACTTTCTGTGGTGCCACAAGTTGGGGCTCACGGTACTGCGTACCATGCCAATGATCCCATCTAAAACTGCCTGGCTGACCATGCCTATACATGTCGCGGGAGGTTTTAGCTGGCAGGGGAGGAAGTCAGTGACCCCGGTCTTGTCGTCTTTCCATGTTACAAAAAACACTGCGTCTTAGCAAGTAACCAATCTCATATCATCTAAGCCAAGCTCCGTAGCGGTCTTCATAGCGTTGGCATTGATGTCGCTGTAGGCCTCATCTGAAGAAAAAAACGGTTATTTCTTGGTGATATTCTTGCGCAGTAGGATCTGATACTTTTCGGGAAGCATACAGTACAGGTTGCGCAGCTCATTGGCTGAAACTACCACCTGCGGTAAATGAAAATTGATATATTTGCCCAGCATTCGGTGCGATACTGGATAGCTTTGTCTGCTCCAGAGCCGGGTCAGCCGAGTCAGCGACCCGGTTTGGGCATATTTGAACCCGTTTGGAAAAAGAACACCGGGTCACCTGTGACCCGGTTGGGAATATATAGTCAATATACATTGGGGAGTCTTACAAATATTACACAGCAATGAATCAAACAAGTCTCATTCCGCTGTTACTCCGAGTTTTGTGTCAAAACACTTCATCAGACAGCATAGTACCAAGACTAACAATCACTAGAATGTGTAGGGAGAAGGGGAGAAGGGGGCAAAGGTGATGGAGGTACATTTCAATAGCGCGAGGAAATGGGATGACAAAATCAGCGTGATTAAAAGAGGGAAAAGATGTTGAGAGTATAGAGCATAGCCAGGGTAGAGAAACAGTGCGATTTTCTGGCAACACATCAGTTCAGATTTGTGCTGCATTGTTACACATCACATTGTGACCTAGGGTGGTAAAAAAGGTGATGGGGATTGTGTTGTGGGAATTACTCACGCCAGGCAAGGGGGTGACTACCACACACCCCAAGGCATCGGAAAACCGGCGACAGAAGCCAAGAGCCGCCAAAAGCGCGTGAGCCACGAGCCCTGGGGAGTGCTCATCATTCCCGCGCCCTGGGTTCCCGCGCCCTGTGTTGCCAGAAAATAGCGCTGTTTCTCTACCCTGGCTATGCTCTTAACTCTCAACATCTTTTTCCTACTTGGTCCGCGTCAGCGATATTGTCGCTTATCTTTCAGCTTTGTTTATATGTCGCCAATACTCACTTGGCAGCCCATTTCATCCCAGTTTTGGTTAGTAAGTTAGTTTACTAGTACCTGAAAGGTCTAGCTAGAGTTCGAGTGGATTTCGAGAGCGACGGGTGGGTCATTCTGATTGATACAGCGCCGCATCAAAATAGATTATCTTGTTACGCTGTGCAGGCAAGAGCAGCGCAAGCCACAAGAAAGTAATCGGCTACTCGGAATCAGCTCCATTTTGCTGAACGGCCGAGATCGCTCACCTCAGGGATCGCTCATCAAGCTGAGATCGCAGCTCCCTTACCTCCAGCTCAACGCTCGGAGTATCCAGTGCGTCGTGGAGATTTGCAAGTACTGTACGCGTCGTCGTCGTCGTTCAAAATAAAATCTTGCAAAGAACGGCGTCTGATTTGTACCACACAGGCTGTCGTGCTGCCCACGCGAAGTCCTATAGAGAAGGCGACCGTCACGACCGACTTCTCTTTAGAAAATAGCCAGGCAGAGGAGAGGAAGAGAGATAAGCTTGCAAAAGCAAGAGAGTCGATCCCGAGCAAAATTATTTGTCACCAGCGCCGAGAGCAGCGACGAGGAGGACCGAAAAAAGTATGAACCCTTCCTTGGACAATAAATTCCTCATAGCTAGTTGTCATTCAATACCGTACCGTCCATCGTACCAAGTTTTATCACTTCAAGTGCACGCGTTGATGTCCAAAGTCTAAGTTCAAATTGTCGAAAGATAAGCGACAATATTGCTGACGCGGACCAAGTATTATAATCACGCTGATATTGTCATCCCTTTTCCTCGCGCTATTGAAATGTACCTCCATCACCTTTGCCCCCTTCTCCGTATATTTTGAATTCTTTTATTCTCACGATGGCCTGTGGCCAATAAGAGAAAAATAATTACAGGCATGGGGATCAGATACAGAGAGATCAAAGTTTAGCTGCTTGCTGAGGCAGTAGCGATGGCAATACTAATTGGGAGTTAATCACGTAGGCTGGGCGCAATGGAGCTATAGATGTGCTGAGCAATGTGAGCAAGTACATACGGAAGAGATGACAAGTGGTAGGATGTTTGCTTTGAAATCTCGTCTGGGGTTGATTTGCCGGATGCTGGGTGGGATGCTATTAAAGAGATCAAGAGAAGCATAGATGGGGGAGTCTCTTAGCCGGTTTGTACGTGTTGTGGGTAGCTCAAAGGTTCGGGGGAACCTGAGCGTGCGAATGGGTTGTATTCGGGGTAGGTGAATTGCAAGAAGGTGTGGTGGTGCATATCTATGATGCAGGCTGTGTGCAAGAAGGATATGGGAGAGGGTACGGCGGCTGCTGAGTGATGGCCATTTGAGTCGGTGCAGCAGCACGGAGTGGGTTCTGTGTTCAAAGAGGGGGAGATGCAAACAAAGGCGAGCAGCGCGCCGTTGGATGCGCTTAAGCCGGTCGTTCAGGGTTGCGGGGAGGGGTGAGAGGACAGTGCAAGCATACTCAAGAATAGGGCGGATGTAGGTTAGATAGATGGAGGAGAGAGCAGAAGTGTTTAAGGAATTGCGTAGTCGCAGGAGAAGGAACATCTTCCTGGTCGCTTTAGTGATGATGTAGTCAACATGCGAGTTCCAGCATAGATTCTGCTGTATGAGGAGGCCAAGGTGGCGATGCCTTGAGGCCACAGTGAGGTTGGTATCGTTAAGTGTGATTGATGGTGGTCTGGGAGGTGGCCGGTTGGTGTGGTGAAAGTGGATGACAGTGGTCTTACTTTCGTTGACCAGGAGATGCCAATCCTTCAGCCACTGTGCCGCGGTTGTCACAGCTGACTGGAGGTGCTCTTCTGCGGCTAGAAAATTCTCGTGAGCGGCAATGATGGCAGTGTCGTCGGCAAACTGGCTGCACTCAGTGTTGGCATTTATGCAGGCGGTTGGCAGATCAACTGTGTAGGCCGTGAACAAAAGCGGCCCTAAGACAGAGCCTTGGGGGACACCCGCTGGAATGTTTAGCCATGTTGATTTGCTTCTCTCCACTTGCACACGTTGTCGTCTATTGGTGAGATAGGAGGCAAGCCACTGGAGGCATTTGCCATCGAGTCCGAGGTGGGCCAATTTTGCAAGCAGTCCTTGGTGCCACACCCGGTCAAACGCCTTAGAGAGGTCGAAGAAGCAAGCAATTACTGTTTGCCCGGCGTCTCTTTTCTCGGTGATCTGATGGATTAACCGAGATAGCTGCTGTGTGGTGCCATCGTTTGGCCGAAAGCCTGATTGGCCGTTGGGGAGGCGAGGTTGGATGTGCTTTGAGATGCGGTCAGCAACTATCCTCTCTTGTACTTTCGACGTCACGCTGAGTAGCGATATCGGTCGATAGTTGGAGGGCTCGGTTTTGCTGCCCTTCTTGTGGATGGGGGTGACTGTTGCGTCCCTCCACTCTTGCGGGATAGTGCAACGTTCGAAGGAGATGTTAAAAAGGGTTGCTAGGGACGGCGCAAGTGAACTGGCTGCCTCTTTCAGTAGGCGGGTTGGTATGCCATCACAGCCCGGGCTCTTTGACGGGTCCAGGTTAGACAGTAACTTTGAGACCTCTTGGGCTGTTGTTTCAAGTGTAGTGAGGCCAGGTGTATTGGGTGTGGGGGAATGAATGGAGGGAAGTTCCTCGTGGCATCCTGTGACTGACTGTTGGCTCTGCGAGATGAAGAAAGCGTTCAGGGCGGTTGCTTTTCAGCGGGGGTTGAGAGAGTCTGGCCCTGGGAGAGCATGTCTGGCAGAGTAGGTCGTTGTGAGGACTGGAGGCCGCGCATCAGTTTGTGTAGGTTTGGTGTGGAGTGGCTCGTCCCAGTGCCATTACTGACATATGTAGACTTAGCGATTCGGAGAAGGTGAGTAACTTTGTTGCGTTGGGTGGTGTATGCTGTCCAGTTGCAGGGCGTCCGGGTGCGCAAGTAGGCACGGTAGAGCCGGTGTTTTTCTCTGATTGCGTTAGTGAGCTCTGGGTTCAGCCATGGCTTTGCGGGGTGGCTAGTATGCCTCGGGGAGTGACATTGCGCGAAATCACGCGACACCTGTACATTTTCGATCTGCGGGATGAAGATGACGACGCCCATGCATCAGGTATCAGGGGGTAGTAAGATACTGGTATATTACTACTCCACGCCTCAAATCGTGCTGTCAAGCGTATGCGGGGGAGTGTAGCATGCCATCCCTTACACTTTCCAGCTCAGGGTTACCCTCGCTACCAATGGACGAAATTTCAGGGTCACAGCTTGCGCAACGGCTTTGTCCTGTGCGAATGGCCACTCGACATACTCAGCACAAATTTTCTATTGCATGCATGCACAAAATGTTCAACTTTCGTATTTTTGGCGACTTTACCACCGTCGTGGAGGCTGGTTGGTGAGGAGCAGGTAGCCATCCCTTGTGGAATCAAACACATGGTTCCACAGTGTGGCTGATTCCGCAAGAGCCAGGTCCATACGAGGAACATTCGCTTTGTCTTTTGCCATCGAAGTAAGTCACTTTTCTTGTTCTCAGTGTTTTTTACGTTCAACGTTTCTGAGATTTTTGAATTATTCACTTTTCATTCTTTCATACTTTATTTCTTCATGTTCACTGCCTCACTTGCCTTCTGATCTGGAGAATGTGACGGAGGTGACTGTTGGTTACTGCCTGGTATAACGGTTGTCGTGCTGTTGCTGTATTTCCGTCCTGCTCGCGACGTTGTAGATCACAAACAATTTGAAATCACATGAATTGTACTTACCGTCGTGCGTGCGGTATTAGGAAACACTGTGCAGATTAGATCGTCGCAATGTATCTATATGTGTGTCTGGTCATCCTGTGCCACGCAAGAACTCCAACCAGACGCATTCGTCCTCGGCCCTGTTGATCGATTGTCCACTCGTCTTTCCTTGAAGAACGATCGATCAAAAAAATCGAGCTCGAGGACTTTTTGCAAAAAACGGCTGAAAAAAGGAAGAAAAAAGGGTGCTCAGAATGAGATTCGAGTACACAACCATGGTCCCAGCAGTTTATGTGGATGTCGCTCATAGATGCGCGATTTCGCGCAACGGGTACTGCACAGTGTTTGCGGGCGCACGTGAGGACTTTGTCCTTCCATGAGTGCCACAGGTTGTCTATGCTGGTAATGTTCAGGGTGTGACCTTCCGGTAGCAGTTGTGTGCATTCCATTTCGGCTTTCAGACTGCTGATGCTTGGGTTTGACCATTTCCAATGGGTGGTGTTATGGGTGGGAGGTGGTACGGCTCGAGGAGGTGCAGCGACTGGCTTGATTAAACCCCTGATGGATAGGTGGTCCGAGTTGCCGATCTGCGGGAGACTAGAGATAAGGACATAGTCGCTGTCTACATCCGTGACGGCGAGATCTAGGCAGGATTTAGGGTGCCCATTCTGCACAAGAGTGGGGAATGTGACATGTTGGTGTAGAGAGTAAGTTTGGAACAGCACTGCTAGATCCTCGCCAACAGCATCTGTCGTGTCAGAGTGGCACCAAGCGGCGTTCTTTGCATTAAAATCACCGAGGATAATCTTTTGCGTTGTTGTTGGTATGGCCCGTATCAGTTCCTCAAGGTGCTGGCAGAATAGCCGATGGTCGCAACGGGGTGGTCGGTAGACGCATGTTGTGTTGATGGTGCTGTCGTTGGGTGACAGTTTCAGCGATAATAGGTCAAAGCTGTCTGGGGTTGTTGTAGGGACGAGTTCATGAGGTATAGTGTCGTTCACGTAGAGAATCACTCCTCCACCTTGGCGGTCTGGGCGGTCTGCACGATGTAGTGTGTATCCACTGAGGGCAAACAGGGAGTCTGGGTCGTGCTGGGTACACCATGTTTCAGAGACAGCAATGACATCATAAGGTGGCGTTGTTGACGATGCTATTGCTGACAGTTCGTCCATTTTGGGGTAGAGACTGCGAGCGTTGAAGGAGAAGAAAGAGATGCTATTTTTTTCATTTCCGTTTTTCATAATTTTTTTTTTTTTCACTGGTGGGACCTGGTGTTGATGATGATTCCAGTTCAGGCGTGGTCCATGGTGACTCCTGTAGGACTCTGGTCAGCTAGCTTATTTTGTTTTTGTTTTTTAGAGGCATGTGGCTGTTGTGCGCCTGCGGGCGTCTGCTCTAGCTGGTGGCGTCTGCGTCTGCGACGTCCGGTGTAGAGTTTCCATTCTTCCTCCGCTGCATTGAGCTTCTGCAGGAGTTGTTCGGCGCGATTTCCATCTTCCTCAAATAGGCTCTCGTCGTCGCTGTCGTCTTCCGCTGCCGTGCGAGGTGAGCCTGGCGAGTGGCAGTACATGCTTGCGCTGGGTGATAGTGCGCGGACTGCGCTCTCGTCGGCTCGATCGATATCTGTACTAGTTCTACGAGTACGAGTTTGGTGCTCATCAGAGGCACTGGCAGTGTGTCCGTGCTGGTCTGCACTTTTGCTGGGCTGGCTGTGTTCAGTGACTTCCTGTGCGGGTGAGCTGGCAGAGGTCACAGGGGACGCTACCTGTGCGTACAGTAAGCTGACCTGGCCTGTGGAGGCTGTCGGATCTGGTGCTGGATCGTCGTTGTGGGTCTGTGTGTTGCTTGTTTCGGTGATTTCCTGTACGAGTGTGCTGGCAGGGGCCGGGGTCGCTGCCTGTGCGTACGGTAAGCTGGCCTGGCCTGGCAGGGCTGTCGCCAGTGTTGGATCTGGTGCTGGGTCTTTGTTTTGGTTCTGCCGCGTGTTGGTTGAAGTGCGGGTCCGTGTGTTTTGTAGCTTGTTCGATTTAGGGCAGGAGCCGGCAAGGTGATTTTCTGAGTTGCAGAGGCGGCAAGTTGGCGCCTGGCCCTCATGCTTCACGCGGAAGGTATTGCCTTCGGCTGTCCGCACGAAAGATGGCACCTGCCTGCAGCCGTTGTTCAGGCGAACAGTTGCGAAGCGTACGCCTGTTCCGACAAATGCGCCCGACTTTGTGCGGGTACGGCCGTGGCGAATGGTGCCTTGCACCGTACCGTATTTTGTGAGTGCATGTATGATGGCGGCATCGGAGATCCAAATCGGGATGTCAAAGATGTGCACTTGCAAGGAGAGAGAATGGCGGACAGAAATATGTGTTTCGCCAAGAAAGAAACCGTGTTCTGCAATGGACTTAGTTGTAGATTGGCTGCAGAACGTTACCTTACAGGCTGATCCGGTAATTTGGACGGAGGCGACGTCAGCATAACCCTGGTCGATGAGGGTGTCCGCAATTTCTACTATCTTCTGGCCTGCGAGGCCGTCGACAAATATTACGGTATTGGCCTTCAATTCGGCCGGCGACATCGACCTCCACAGTGGCTCTGGGGGCTCAGGCTTTGGGCTGCCTGGCGCTGGGGAATCATCCATGCTAGATAGGTAATACTAGTTAGAATAGCAGTGCATATATGCTTCTAGGGTGGGGACGTGGTCACGACACTCAGAGCTTCAAAACTTGCTTCTTACTCCTGGCGAGCTTTTGAATTTCCCTTATATATTCTAGTGATTGTTAGTCTTGGTATTATGCTGTCTGATGAAGTGTTTTGACACGAAACTCGGAGTAACAGCGGAATGAGACTTGATATCTTTTATTCTCACGATGGCCTGTGGCCAGTAAGAGAAAAATGATTACAGGCACGGGGATCAGATACAGAGAGATCAAAGTTTATCTACTTGCTGAAGCAGTAGCAATGGCAATAGGGAGTTTATCACATAGGCTGGGCGCAATGGAGCTATAGATGTGCTGAGCAATGTGAGCAAGTACACATGGAAGAGATGACAAGTGGTAGGATGTTTGCTTTGAAATCTCGTCTGGGGTTGATATGCCGGAGGCTGAGTGGAATGCTATTAAAGAGATCAAGAGAAGCATAGATGGGGGAGTCCCTTAGCCGATTTGTATGTGTTGTGGGTAGCTCAAAGGTACGAGGGAACCTAAGCGTGCGATTGGGTTGTATTCGGGGTAGGTGAATTGCAAGAAGGTGTGGTGGTGCATATCTATGATGCAGGCTATGTGAAAGAAGGATATGGGAGAGGGTACGGCGGCTGCTGAGTGATGGCCATTTGAGTCGGTGCAGCAGCACGGAGTGGGTTCTGTGTTCAAAGAGGGGGAGATGCAAACAGAAGCGAGCGGGGCGCCGTTGGATGCGCTCAAGCTGGTCGTTCAGGGTTGCGGGGAGGGGTGAGAGGACAGTGCAAGCATACTCAAGAATAGGGCGGATGTAGGTTAGATAGATGGAGGAGAGAGCAGAAGTGTTTAACCCTTTACCGGTCTACCATAAGCGTACCGATACTATAGTATCGGTACGTTTGGCCCTCATTTTTTTGGGGTCTTGTTGCTAGGAGACAGCTAAAATGGCGCTCTACGCGTAGCTGAGGTCCAAGGCTTTCTGACGATGTGCAAAACAACCATGCTTACCATACAAATTTTTGCCGTATCGATCGACTGAAGTTTGTTGAAATTGGAAAAGACGACCATCCGCCATGCGCGCATTTCAAGAATGCGAGTGCATCTCTTGGGGCCGTGTTTGACTAGTGTTCTGAGAGCAGTAACATCACCAGTCCAGGCTGGATGTCCCGGGAGGTTTTGCAGTGTAATCTGTTGAGAAAAAGAGCTCCGTTGAGTCCTGCTAGTTCAAAAATATATCGTCCACGAATGAAGAAACAAAATTCTCCAAACAGAGAGGAAGCCTTCTTGCTGCTGACACAGCGACAGCGACTGTCACAAGGACTCGTCAGGTGCGATCAGCTGATTCGCCTGGCCGTGAGAATCACGGCATGCGTAAGCTCGCGCCTGAGTACTCATCTGAGCGAGAGTGAATCTGACGCGAGCAGCGATTGAGATGAACAAACCGAAACTGCGATATCGTGGAATGGGAATTGCTGCTGCTGGCGTATCGCCGATGGCGAGGTGTTGGTGTTCAATGGCGGTATTGTAGAGAGCCTACATTTCTTGTAAAGACGTAGCCCTTACCTGATTGTTTATCGTACGACTTCAGCTCCATCACGAACTTGGTATGCCCTTCGTGCTGTGATATTCGTGTATTTCATTCGCAATTGTATTTTCTCTCAACTTGAAGGGCTACCATGGGCCCTATCCTTGCATGGACCTAGTCATATTTGAATTTTCTGGACGCGTTCAGGCATACAGATTTTGAAAATATATGGTTTACCCATACCTACATCACATGGTTCTTGAGTTATTGCTGGTTGTGTGTACATGTATTTGCGTGACCACCCCTCACATACATTGAGTTAGACCGGCAAAGGGTTAAGGAATTGCGTAGTCGCAGGAGAAGGAACATCTTCCTGGTCGCTAGTGATGATGTAGTCAACATGCGAGTTCCAGCATAGATTCTGCTGTATGAGGAGGCCAAGGTTGCGAGACTTGTTTGATTCATTGCTGTGTGCTATTTGTATTACTTGCTCTGTCCAGTGGACATTAACCACTGTAAGCAGCCCAGGGACTTTAAACAACTGTCCATCGAGAAGTCTTAAATAGTTACAACTCCGTAATGCAGTAGCCACACTTGGACGGACCCAGCGCTGGCCCGGTTGCATAGGTTGTGCCAGGTACAAGTGTGCCTGATTGGCTTGAAATCCAAGTCAAGACACTGCATAGGTGCACTCACAGCTCTCAAATGTGCTGCAGTTCTTGAAAGTCAACGACATAATTATGCATACTTACAGAGTCTATTGAATTAACCTGCGCTTTAGCATTGCACAATATCTCAGCACACTCAGGAAAGCCTTCCTCGCAGGCTATGTGCAGGGGTGTACGGCCCGCCTAAATCACACAAACAGTCACCAACAGGACTATTCATTAGTTGAAGGTGATGAAAAGGGACCAAAGGTCTAAAGAAAAATTGACTGCCACTACCAGGATTCGAAAAATTTAGACCAGTGATGTTAAAAACAAGGGCTATGGTATAGCTGTCATCTCAGGAGAGACGGTTCAATAATATATTCAGCCTAAAAAAACTCACACTTCCTCTTACACTACACAGGCTGGGGGGGGGGGGAGGAGGGAGGAGGGGAGGGGGAGGATGGGAGGGGTTTCTGCTCCCACTTTAGGCACACTCTGCGATGAGCTCAATGCCAAACTACTGCTAGTACTTGACAAACAGAATGTATGAGACGCACATTGGTTGAGTGAGTTGAAAAAGGGAAAAAGGACTTCTAGAGTTCCTTAGCAAAAATAGTGTAACACGAGAGAGCTCGGAAGCTCAGGGCCCTACGCTATGCTTTTTTGCCTTGATGACCTAGACAAAAAAAGCATACGGATGTTATAAATTCATATAAGTTTTTCCTTTTTTTTTAAAGACATCACCTGGAATTCGAACCAGCACTATCGCCCTGCATGTGTCATATCGGCCTCGGCAGCTGACGGGTTCTCCCGGGCTGTACGACAAACTTCCCCGGGTTGTACGACGAACTAACTACTCTGCCGGTACTAGTTAACATGTTGGGTGAACGTGTTCCCCTCATGAGCGCGCGTTTGTACGGCAGTTGTCTTTTGTATCTACTTGTCACTTTTATCAATGCATGGGCCGCGGGATGTTGTATCTGCTAACTGTCTTATCGTATACGCTGGCTGTTTAGTTAATTCATAATTAATACGCATTTCTCCTTGTCTTCTCCCATTGGTCAATTCTGCATAGCAACAAGCTCTCTATGGTCTGATTGGTTGGTTTTCCCGCCTTTGCTACGCCTTTGTCTAACTCGATCCTTTTTGTTATCATATAACCCCTGCTGCTTCTGATCAAAAGTACCAACCTTCCTTCGACCTTCACTCTTGAATCGAGCTGGAATCATAGTGACTCTCAACCTTATTCGAATGACCAAGGTGAGCGTGTGTGGCTGAATGGATACTTGGATCAACTATATTGGTTGATGACCTGGTGGGGTTACTACAGCAATGCGAATGTATATGTTGTAGCCTTGAGATCGGTATTGTGTATGTCCGGCACGACATATTTGGTGCTGTGACCAGGATCCAAGTTCTATTCTTCTGTATGCGATTGCTTACAGATGCCTCCGACAACTGTCAGCGTCGACAACATGATGAAGGCCGCCGAACGCGGGGCAGCAGCCCTGGAAGCCCTTGGGGAGCATGAGAAAGCGCGCCATCTCCGCCGAGTCCCGCAACATTTGGGTCCGTTGCTTCGGCACGCCAACGACCTCCAAGCACTAGGGATGACGCCGGCCGAACGGTCGGCAAAGAAGAGTCGGAAATGGAAAGAGCGAAAAGGTCGTCGTGCTGCCGAGGCGACTAAGGAGAAAGTGGGGGGTGCGTCCGCATCCTCCGCGACCTCCTCGGTCTCCTCGGTGCCGGCGAGCCCCAAGAGAACTGAGGGAAATTCCGACTCTTCTTCATCCGCCGGTGAAGCTCCGAGGGCGGATTCCAAGGGCGCGACTGCGTCCGAAGAATCTGCCGAACTCGGAGTGGAGCGTCAGCAGCAGCGGGAAGAGGCACACGAAACTCGTCAAGCACAGGCGGCCGGGTGGTCTGCCGAGCTCGACGAGCAGATGAGGGAACTTGAACAAGAGCTGCTCATGGATGATTTGTGAACATTTTCAATTTCGATCTTCAATAAACAAGACCGGATGGTCGTTGGTATCGAAATTCTTGTGTTCTGAGTGATCTGGTGATGGGTTTCTTGCATGCTACAGACTTGACGGGGTGCTGGAATGTTGGGGTGGATAATTATCATAATGGTTGTATGTTGTCTAAAAGCCGAACAGATCGAATGATTTGACGGCCGGGCAGCAAACAATGATCGTAATGTAGAGCGATTGCTCTTTGTTGAAGGCAGAGTTGCCTATTTTGGAGAGGATGTGGCTAGGCGAGAGTGTTGACAGAACTGCCAACACTCTCGCGCATGCGGGTTGGACTGGCGCGCGGACTGGTGATCGGTTGAACACCGTATCGTACTACAGATTTGTAGTTTGATGATGAGGAGGGTTGAACTGGCGCGGACTGGTGATCGGTTGAACACCATACCGTACTACAGACCAGTTTGACCATGATTTTTGCTGACCCGTACGCGAATGGTGTGATCCGATGACGACTGTAGTACATACGAACGTATGTACTGTGCAGTACTTGTGACCTGAACAGCTCTCATTGGTCGGAGGACAACCGTACGAAGTAGCAAGTGGGGAATATAAGGCGCAACTGGGCAAGGAAAAGGTATCACAGTCTTGCGATTGCAAAAGACAAAGATATCCTGTTGAGAGCGAACGCACTCGATTTCTGATTATCATGGCTCACAATCAGGCTCTGGATGCAGCAGCGAACGCTGCTGTAGGGGGTGCAAATGGTGGGGCGATGGTGGTACGGCCGGCAGTAATGCCTGAAGCATATGATGGCGTGGGGGATTGGGTGGAGTACTTGCAGTACTTCAACCAATGTGCTCGTGTGAACGAGTGGAATGACGTGCAAAAGGCTCAATACTTAGCCGTACGGCTAAGAGGGGCTGCACAAAAATTTGTTGCGACTGTACCTGAAGCCCGCCGAGTGGAGTGGCCTCAGGTCGTAGAGGACTTGTCGAGGAGGTTTGCACCACCAGAGACAGCCCGCCAATATAAGTCGCAATTTAGAACGCGAAGGCGCAAGCCTGAGGAAGACGTCAGTCGATTGGCTGACGACTTGCGTAGTCTTGTACACAGGGCTTACCCGACCATGGGTGGAGACGTACAAGAAGAGTTGGTGCGGGATCAGCTCATTGATTCCATGACTCCTGACAGGTTGCGATTGCGCTTACAGGAAAATGCACCACGAACGGTTCAGGAAACGATCGAGATGGCTAACCATCTGGAGAGGGTGTGGGGGAACGAGGGCACGCACGGCCGAATGGACGATGCGTATGGCGTACCACGTCAATTGGTGACGGCTGCGGTTGCACCGTCAGAGCTCCCTACGTTGGAGTCGTTGGCAAAGTTGGTGGAGAAGCTTAGTGGTCAGGTGGACAGGACCACCCTCCTAGGCCGAACCAACAATTCAGGAGAGGGGACCAAGTGGACAGAGTTGACCACTATAGGCCTGAACAATTGAGGGGTTTGACTTGCTGGTTCTGTGGCCGAATGGGACACAGAAGAGCTGACTATCCAGACTTGATGAAACCCGGAAGGGAGTACCAATCTCGCCGACCGGCGGGAAACGGGCATTGATCGAGACGGCGGGCCGCGTCTGCGATCAAGAAACTGTGCTGGGTCCAGAAACTGAGGCGATTGTCTCGGATGCTCTAGAGAATGACTCTGAAGTGGTCGCTGCCTTGAGCAGGGCAGCAGAAAGCCACGGAGGTATGATGATTGAGGGAAGGATTAATGGGCTGCCAGTAGAGTTACTGGTAGATACGGGTTCCTCAGTAAGTCTAATTTCTGAGACCCTCTCGCAGCAGTTGGGCTACATGTTGGGCGACCTGGAACCACCAGAGAAGTCGACTGGCTTCTGCGGTGCGGATGGTCAGAGGTTGCATGTGTGTGGCACGGTCGCTGCATGTTTGGCAATACAGGATGCTATTTGTGTCCATGAGATGAAGGTGATTCGAGGGTTGCGGTATCATTGCCTGATTGGAAGGGATGTACTATCGCAGATACCTTGCGAGATCACGCGAATGATGGGAAATTGAACTTCAAGGCTGATAAGGCTGAAGTTTCAACGGTGGGAACATCACAACGCTGCCATAATCTTCGATTGAAGAATAGGGTAGTTATACCTCCATACTGTGAGATGACGGTGGCTGCCGTTATCGAGAACAAGGAGGATGTTCCTTCACGTGGCATCACCGAACCAGACGGCTGTCTGATCGATGGTGGGGATGTTTTGTTGGCACGAGCGGTTGTTTGTCCAACAGATGAAGGTGTACCCGTTCGGGTATTGAGCTCAGAGGAGTCAGTATCTTTAGGAAGAGGTGCCCGAGTGGGACAGCTGCTACCTATTTCAGCCGTGATGAGTGTCATGGGCGAAGACGAGGATGATTGCGATCATATAGGAATGGAATCCACGGGGGACTCAACATTGGACTAGAAGGTCCTGTGAGTGGGAAGTCTGTGTCGGGGGATGACGAGCTGCAGCTCGGTTATGAACCTGGTAAGGGCACAGCGGAGGCGAACCGGGAGACGTCTCGTGTTCAGCCTGGTGGGCAAGGGTCAATTGGGAATGAGGAATTGGCACGCTTGCGTGATCTCGTCTGTCGCTACCGGATGGTATTCGCGATGAACTCTGCTGAATTGGGTCGCACGACTGTGCAACACCACAACATTAACACCAAGGGAAGAAGTCCTATCTTCCAGGCTCCTAGGCGATTGCCTTGGAATTCAAGGGAAGCCACCCGTGAACTAGTGAAGGGCATGAAGGAACAAGGGGTAGTAGAGGATTTTACTAGTCCTTGGTCTTCGCCAATAGTGCTGGTTAAGAAGAAGGATGGCTCAACTCGATTTTGCGTTGATTATCGCAAATTGAATGCCGTTACGGAGCGGGATCCATATCCTCTCCCACGGATTGATGATACGTTGGACGCGCTGAGTGGCGCGAAGTACTTTTCCACCTTGGATTTGTGTTCCGGCTATCATCAGCTGCCTATGGCAGAAGAAGACAAGGAGAAAACGGGTTTCTCCACTCCAGATGGGCACTACCAGTTTACAGTCATGCCGTTCGGTGTGTGTAACGGTCCAAGCTCGTTCCAGAGACTTATGAGTGTTGTCTTGCGTGGGCTACAGTGGCAGATTTGCCTCGTGTATCTCGATGATGTGATTGTGTTTGCAAAGACTTTTGATGAACACTTAGAGCGGCTCGAGGCGGTGTTTGAACGGCTATTGGACGCAGGGTTGCGTCTAAAACCATCCAAATGCTTCTTGCTGCGTACGAGGGTGGATTTTCTGGGCCATGTGGTCTCGGAAGAGGGTGTGAGCACTGATGAGGCAAAGACTCACCGCGTGGCTACGTGGGAGCACCCTACGAATGTAGCGGAAATTCGGGCATTTTTGGGGTTCTGTGGCTACTATCGAAGGTTCGTACCGAACTTCTCGGATGTTGCTAAACCCCTCACTCATTTGACTAAACAAGGCCATGCGTTCGTATGGACCGAGGAGTGTGAAGAGGCATTTGCTACGTTGAAGAGACGGTTGACTTCTTCACCAACCCTAGCATATCCACAATATGGACCTGATGCTCCGAGGTTCAATCTGGATGTTGACGCCAGTGGTACGGGATTGGGTGCTGTTTTGTCACAGCAAGATGAGAAGGGGGTCGAACGACCCATTGCCTTTGCTAGTCGATTGACATCTGCATCGGAACGCAGGTACGCTTCTACCAAAAGCGAATTGCTGGGTGTAGTTTGGGCGTTTAATCACTTCAGGTGTTACCTGCTCGGCAAGCGCTTCTTGGTCCGCTCGGATCACAAAGCATTGCAGCATTTGGACAACTTCAAAGAACCAGTGCCGATTGTCGCCAGGTGGTTGGAGTTCCTCAGTCAATTCGAGTATGATCTGCAATATCGAAAGGGCAAGGCTCATTCAAACGCAGATGGCTTGTCCAGACAGAAGACCAAACCTGTGATGAATGTTACAGAAGTGGCTCCTGCCGTTCCTGGACCCTTGGTTCAGCGAAGGGACTGGACATATGGGACCTGGGTGATTGCCCAGCAAGCTGATCCTGACCTCAGGCAGCTTTTTGAGTGGCTAATGGATGACGGCGAGTCGGCTGACTTGACCGGAATCAGTCCGACTTTGAGGAAGTACTGGCGGGGACGCCAGCATCTTTCTGTAAAGGGCGGAGTGATTGGAAGGGAATGGGTTGAGCCTGAGATTTCAGCGCCGAACCGTTTTCAGATTTTGATCCCAGTTGATCTGCGGACCGAAATCTTGAAGGAGTATCACGATTTCCTTGGTCATGTGGGTATGAAGCGGACGATTGCCCAGCTTCGCACTCGGTTCTATTGGCATGGAATGAGTCGTGACGTTGAAGATTGGATCGGCACGTGCACGTCATGTTGTCGACGCTCCCGACCGGTTGGTCGAGGACAAGGGGCACCCTTACAGGTGTCCTGGGCGGGGTATCCCTTCGACCGTGTGGCTATGGATTTGATTCCAGGACTGCCTGAGACTTCAGGTGGAAATCGTCACATTTTGGTCGTTGTGGACTACTTCACGAAGTGGGTAGAGGCGTATCCGTTGAAACGGATGGATGCAGCGACTGTTGCATCGGTATTTGTGAGCGAATTCGTGTCCAGATTTGGAGCACCGGATAGCTTGCATACGGATCAAGGTGCAAACTTTGATTCGAAACTGTTCAAGAACGTTTGCGGCTTGCTTGGTATCAAGAAAACAACGGCAACGGCTTACCATCCGTCGGGTGACGGATTGGTAGAGAGGTTTAACCAGACGTTAGAGCGATTGCTCTCACACTATGTTCAGAGAGACCAGCGTGATTGGGATGTCCAATTACCCGCAGCATTAATGGCGTATCGGGCTACCACCCAAGCCAGCACAGGGTACACGCCGGCGTATCTCCTCTTCGGCAGAGAGTTCTGTCTCCCGCAAGATGTTGCGTATGGTTTACCGCCAGCTGAACAGTTGGATGAACCTACGTATGTGCGTCAATTGCGGTCCCGTTTGGCGGATGTGCACACGATTGTGAGGCACAAGCCCGGTGCAGTGCATCGACATCAGGCGCATCTCTATGATCATAGGGCTGTGTCGGTGGAATTCGCGGAAGGAAGTCTGGTATGGCTCTTGGTACCCGCTGTTCCGGTTGGAACCAGCACCAAGTTGGCGAAATTATGGAAGGGACCGTTCAAGGTTTTGAACCGGTTGTCTGATGTTGTGTATCGCATCCGTGATATGGGATCAGACTTGGCTACATGCCAAGTTGTGCACGTGAACCGCTTGAAGAAGTGTCGTGTACGCCCAACACATCGCGCTACGGTTGTACGCGAGGAAGCGTTGAACTCATCTCCGACAAGGAACCCGATCAGAACTGCGTCACCACACCCGAGCTCCTACACGCCTGATACCACAGACTTGTTGTATGCGGAAAGAGCAGGTGGCCGTGACGAGCAGTTAGGAGGAGTAGAGCTACTTCCCATTGATGCTGCAGTAGCACCGGCTGATGTCAACTGTCCAGTTCAAGGAGTACCGTTGCCTCCCGCTAACGCTGCAGTAGCACCGGCTGGTGTCAACCGTCCAGTTCGAAGAAGGAGACCACCCCAACGACTGGAGTACGGCTAAGGATTGCGGGACGCAATCTCCCAGAAGGCCGGGGAGATGTCATATCGGCCTCGGCAGCTGACGGGTTCTCCCGGGCTGTACGACAAACTTCCCCGGGTTGTACGACGAACTAACTACTCTGCCGGTACTAGTTAACATGTTGGGTGAACGTGTTCCCCTCATGAGCGCGCGTTTGTACGGCAGTTGTCTTTTGTATCTACTTGTCACTTTTATCAATGCATGAGCCGCGGGATGTTGTATCTGCTAACTGTCTTATCGTATACGCTGGCTGTTTAGTTAATTCATAATTAATACGCATTTCTCCTTGTCTTCTCCCATTGGTCAATTCTGCATAGCAACAAGCTCTCTATGGTCTGATTGGTTGGTTTTCCCGCCTTTGCTACGCCTTTGTCTAACTCGATCCTTTTTGTTATCATATAACCCCTGCTGCTTCTGATCAAAAGTACCAACCTTCCTTCGACCTTCACTCTTGAATCGAGCTGGAATCATAGTGACTCTCAACCTTATTCGAATGACCAAGGTGAGCGTGTGTGGCTGAATGGATACTTGGATCAACTATATTGGTTGATGACCTGGTGGGGTTACTACGGCAATGCGAATGTATATGTTGTAGCCTTGAGATCGGTATTGTGTATGTCCGGCACGACACATGCACCCCCCGATACACTTCGCATACATACTAATTCTTCCAAGTTGCTTCACGTTATGATCTTGTATTTGAAAGCCCTATATGAATATGCATTGTGGCCAGCCGTCTTTGATGGCATGGTACGGTACGGGACAGGTGCGGGACAGGTACGGAACAGGTACGGGACAGGTATGGGACATGTACGGTTGAGGGCAATACGACACCGTCTACCGCTTTGATGACCTAGGCAAAAAAAGCATAGGGATGTTATAAATTTTTCAATTCTCCTATTTTTTAGGCATAACCTGGGATTCGAACCCGCACTATCGCCCTACATGCATTCCCCCACACACTTCGCATTCATACTCATTCTTCCAAGTTGCTTTACGTTATGATCTTGCGTTTGAAAGCCCTATTTGAATAGTGCGGCCAGCTGTATGTGGCCAGCTGTGTTTGATGGTACGGTACGGTACGGTACGGGACAGATATGGGATAGTGCTAGGCGTGACACAAACACACAAACACACAAACAAACAAACAAACACCAAACGAGAGAGCTTGGAAGCTCAGGGCCCTACGCTATGCTTTTTTTGCCTTGATGACCTAGACAAAAAGAAGCAGAGGGATGTTATAAATTCTTCTAAATTTCTACTTTTTGTTTTTAGGCATAACCTGGGATTCGAACCCGCACTACCGCCCTGCATGCATCCCCCGATACACTTCGCATACATACTAATTCTTCCAAGTTGCTTCACGTTATGATCTTGTATTTGAAAGCCCTATTTGAATATGCATTGTGGCCAGCCGTCTTTGATTGTACGGTACGGTACGGGACAGGTACGGTCGAGGATAATACGACACCATCTACCGCCTTGATGACGGCAAAAAAGCATAGGGATGTTATAAATTTTTCGATTCTCCTATTTTTTCAGGCATTACCTGGGATTCGAACTCGCACTATCGCCCTACATATATTCCCCCATACACTTCACATTCATACTCATTCTTCCAAGTTGCTTCACGTTATGATCTTGCGTTTGAAAGCCCTATTTGAATAGTGCGGCCAGCTATATGTAGGCCAGCTGTGTTTGATGGTATGATACGGTACGGGAAAGATACGGGATAGCGCCAGGCGTGACACAAACACACAAACACACAAACAAACACCAAATTAAAGCTGTGTGGACCCTGGCTAGCCCCAGACGTTACTGAAGTAACGTCTTCTGCATAGCTACGGGAATTAAAGCTGTGTGGACCCTGGCTAGCACCAGACGTTACTGAAGTAACGTCTTCTGCATAGCTACGGGAATTAAAATTAACTTTCATGGCACTCACTCCCAGCCCTGAAAAATGACGTTAAAATACTTGCATTCTCTCTTTGTAAAGTAGAAAAAGAAAACACATGGGAACGAGTTAAGATACTGTGCTGATAAAACAGCGAGCTACGTCCTCAATTAGCAAACACTATACACCGGCAGATAGTAGAACACCTCTTCTAACACTGAGGACATGTCCCCCATCATCCTTTTTGGGTTTTCTTGAAATAAACAATTTTGAATTTTTCCACTCGACCATTCTGAAATACGTCCAAACTCATACCTGCGCAGGAAAGCTCGCCCCTCCGCGACGTCTAGTCAGCAATTTCTGCAGCAAAGTCCAAAAACTCCACGCAAAAATTCAGTCACTTTTGCATCAACTGTTGCACCGAAAAATGTTGCTGGCGCAAGGAGAAGCTTGTCGTTTGGAGTGACAAGTGATAACCGCTGCGTTTCCTTGTCAGAGTCAACAATACACTTTGTTCTGCAGCGTTTGAATTCTTTATTCTCACGATGGCACCAGCGCCAATAAGAGATAAATTTATGAGAAGGTGAGATTGTGGGTTAAACAGTTGGAAACTGATTTACATCACTTTGAACTTTACAAGTATGGGAGAGGGTGAGCGCTGCAGGAGCAGATTGAGTTAATCAGCAGTGAGCAGATTTCTTGTTTGAAAGCAGGTCGGGAGGAGACGTCACGAATGCTAGCAGGGAGGGCATTGTAGTATTCTAGGGACTTGTACAATGGGGGGTCTTTACAGCGATCGGTTCTGGAGGGTGGGAGGTGCCAAGTGCATGCGTGTCGAAGGCTGTACTGGGCCGTAACTTGAGCGGGGGTGTTGAGCAAGCGTATGTGTTGTGAGGAATATTGGTATTTTATGGAGTGAGCAAGAAGGGTGAGCTTCACTTTGCGGCGAGAGAACATTGTCGGCCATTTGAGCCGATGGAGCAGTGTTGAATGATCCAGAGGAGTGTAGAGGGGGAGACGGAGGCAGATTCTGGCCGCCTTGCGCTGGATTCGCTCAAGACGGTCAAGGGCTGCGATTGAGAGCGGGGTGACAGCAATGCATGCATATTCAATTATAGGCAGGATATACGTTTTGTAAATGAGAGAGAGTGTTTTAGTGTGTAGAGTTGATTTGAGCCTAAAGAGAATATTCAAAGATTTTACAGCTTTCTTTACCACAAAGTCAAGGTGGGCTGACCATCTTAGGTCATCCTGAAAGATGATGCCTAAAGGTGACGATGTTGTGTTACTGTTTCTAGTAGGGTTTGGCCAAGTTTTATTTCGGGTAGTCGTGGTGGGGGTCGGTTAGCATGGTAAAACGGGAGGATGACGGTTTTCGTTTTATTGACTAGCAGGTGCCAGCGCTCTAGCCATTCTGCTGCGGCATCGACGCTTCTTTGTAGCGCAGCCTCACACTCAATGTAGCTGCCTGCAATGGCAATCAGTGCGGTGTCGTCCGCGAACTGGCTGCACGAGGTTGTAGCATTTTCACAGGCAGTGGGCAGGTCAATGGTGTACGCCAGGAACATAAGTGGTCCCAGGACCGAGCCCTGGGGCACTCCCGCTGGTATTGGTATGAAGGCGGATGTTGTGCCTTCAACCTGCACCCGCTGTCTGCGTCCTGTCAAGTAGGCTTCGAGCCAATTGTGAGCCTTGCCGTCGACACCGTAGTGGCTCAGCTTTTTCAGCAAGCATTAGATGCCATACACGATCAAAGGCTTTACTGAGATCGAAGAAACACGTTACAACATGCTTCCACGCATCCCTAGCTGTGGATATCTGGTGGACGATCCGTGCGAGTTGCAGTTCGGTCCCGTCTTGTTTCCTGAAGCCGGATTGGTTGGAGGGTAAGTGCGGTGCTATGTGATTGTACAGACGAGAGTGGACTATTTTTTCTTGTGTTTTTGATATTATACTGAGCAGGGAGATGGGTCGGTAGTTGGTAGGATGGGAGGGGTTGCCCAACTTGGGGATGGGTGAAATGGTTGCGTCTTTCCAATCCTGTGGTATTTCTCCGGTTCTGAATTACAGATTGTAGAGACTAGTGAGAGATGGGGAGATTTCCTTTGCAGTTTCTTTCAGGAGCCGAGTTGGGATGTTGTCAAAGCCTGGGCTCTTGCCAGTGTCTAGACTGCTTAGAAGCTTCTCGACCTCTTCCACTGTTGCTGCGATTGTATTGAGAGTATGACTGATGTCAGGGGTAGTGTTGATGTCTGGTGTAGTACAGGTGGTCTTGTCGATGGACTGTTGGCTTTGGGAGATAAAGAACTTGTTGAGAGCTGTTGCCTTCTCCATAGCCGTGGCTGCAGTGGAATTGGCTGTCGATAGTGTGGGAATTGTTTGCTTAGGCGGTTTCTTCAGGTGCTTCAGTAGACGGTGGAGGTTTGTACCCGTTGACGTTGTTTGCTGGACAAAATCGGACTAAGCCTGTCGCAAAAGCGCGGTTACTCGGTTACGCTGGGCTGTGTACAGTTTCCAATCTGAGTCTAGTTGGGTCGCCTTGGAGGTGCGGAACTGTTTGTGCTTTATTTTGATCTGGCTGAGGAGATCCTTCGTCATCCAGGGACGAGTGGGCGTAGAATTTTTGCGGGACTTGCTTCTGGTCACTTGGCAGTGGTGCACGGCTAGTTTCAGTATCTGGTCTCTCCAGAAGTTCCAGAATGAGGTTACTGGCTGAGGGTCAGTGGGATGTGGATCGTACTGCAGATTGCAGGTAGCAAGAGCTTCACGCAGGGACGCAATGCGTTCCTCGCTCCACAACCAGTATGTGCTGGAGGTGCTTTGCTGTGTAGTACTGCTCTCATTTTTATTATTATCGGTATTATTGTTTCTGTGGGTGGTGTGCTGCTGGGGTTGTAGGTTGCATTGTATGACAACATGATCAGAGGCACCCATAGGGGGCAGGCTTGTGATGGTGATGTTATGGCGACTGAGGCTAGAGATGGCCAGGTCCAAGAACGATGTAGGTGTGTGTTGGCGTAGGTGGGTGGCAAAGGAGACGTGTTGTGTGAGGCCACGAGTCTCGCACAGCCAATGCAGGTCCTCACCTAAGGCATCAGTGGTGTCGCTGGGGTGCCACAAGCAGTTCTTGGCGTTGAAGTCGCCAAGGAGAAGTATCTCATCCTGGGGTCTTTCAACTAGCTTTATGGCTCTCTCCAGTTCCATCACGAACTCTGCCGGGTTCGACCGTTGGGGACGGTAGATGTTCCCTACCACAAGGGAGGCTTGGCCGATTGTTATTCTAATCCAAATACATTCCGCTTGAGTCATGGAAATGGTAATTGTCTCGTGTTGGCAGCTGTGTGGTATGTATGTGGCGACTCCTCCACCAAAGGTGTCCCGGTCCGCTCTTATGAGTTTGTAGCCGTTGATGGCGTACATCCCGTCGCTGTCCGATGGATCCGCCCAGGTTTCCTGGATGGCGATTATTGACGGTTGTTGCAACTCTGCCACGTGGCTAAGCTCGTCCATCTTGTTGAACAGACACCTGACGTTCGAGCTGATGAAATTCGCGACTTCCATTTTTTATTTTTTATTTTTGTAATTTTTTTCGTTTTTTTGGTATTTCCGCAATTGAAAGTATTGTTTTCACTGATATTGTGTGGAGGACAGCGCTAGAATTGAGTATCCTGTGACACCAGTGCCAGTGGGCTCAAGCGTGAGCCCTGTGCTGGGGCAAGGGGTTGGCTTTGGCCAGGGTCGATGTTGTTGCTCTCTGCGTCTGCGACGTCCGGTGCAGAGTTTCCATTCTTCCTCCGCTGCATTGAGCTTCTGCAGGAGTTGTTCGGTGCGAAACCATGTCTCGGCTATTGCGAGAACGTAAATGCCTCGTGTTGAGATGAGCGTTTGAACTTCTGCTAACTTCCGCCGAACACTACACACATTCAGAAATCCCACACTGAGTGACTTGTTGTTGTTGTTGTTGTTGTTGTTGTTGTTGTTGTTGTTGTTGTTGTTGTTTCAAATCTTTATTCTCACGATAGCCAGTGGCCAATGAGAGATAATAGTGTAAGAAAGGAGAAAGAGTGAGGAAGAATTGGGTGGGCAGGGCCTAGGGGTTAATGACTACTTAAGTGTACGGGCAGGGGTGGTCGCCACACGAGCATACAGAGTTGTGTACTTAAGTGTACGGGCAGGGGTGGTCGCTACACGAGCATACAGAGTTGTGCAACAGCAGGGATATCTCGGATTTGAAGGGAGTACGAGAAGGGATTTCGCGAAGCTGGGTGGGCAGGCAATTCAATTATTGAAGGGCCTTGTACAGGGGAGAATGGAGACAGCGGTCAGTCCGCGGAGTTGGCAAGTGCCAAGTACGAGAGCGACGTCAATTATACGAAGGTTGCACGTTGCTAGCAGTATGCAGCGAGAGTATATGTGGTGGGGCATAATTGTGGCGCAGAGAATGCGCGAAGAGTATATGTTTAACTTTAAAGCGTGAAAATAATGTTGGCCATTTGATGCGATGCAAAAGGTGGGAGTGTTCTAAGTGTGTGTAAAGGGGAAGGTGGAGACATATTCTGGCGGCTTTCCGCTGGAGTCGTTCTAGCCTGTCAAGGGAAGTGTGGGACAACGGTGTGAGAGCATTGCTCGCATATGAGAATATAGGTAGTATGTATGTCTGATAGATGTGAGATAAAGAATCACTGGTGAGTGTAGACCTTAGTCTAAAAAGAATATTGAAAGACTTGAGTGATTTTTTGACTATGTATTCAACATGCTCCGTCCAACGGAGGTCATGCTGAAAGATTATTCCGAGGTGTTTGTGTTTTTGTGCTACGGTAAGCGGACTATTCCTGAGGGTGATCTGGGGTAGCTGTTCAGGGGGGCGGTTATTGTGGTAGAACGGGAGGATGACTGTTTTCTTTGTGTTTACCAGCAGGTGCCATCTTTGAAGCCAGTCTCCAGCTGCTGTGACACTCTGTTGTAGGTTTCAGGTTCAGTCTTGAAGAGTTCTCGCTATGGAAATCAGAGCGGTGGTGGTGTCATCTGCAAATTGGCTACAGGTGGTGCCGGGATTCTCACATGCGTGTGGAAGGTCTATGGTGTAGACGAGGAATAGAAGCGGCCCAAGAACAGATCCCTGAGGGACGCCGGCAGGGATCTCGAGGAAAGGCGATAGGTCGCCATCCACCTGGAGCCTTTGCCGACGCCCCAACAGGTACCGTCGGAACCACTCCAGGGCGTTGCCCTGGACACCATAGTGGGAGAGTTTTGCTAGAAGGCCTGCATGCCACACACGATCGAAGGCCTTGCTTAGATCGAAAAAGCAGGCATTGACGTGTTTCCCGTCGTCTCTCGCAGTGGAGAGGGTATGGACGAGACGGGCGAGTTGCTGCTCAGTGCCGTCTTTCTCACGGAATCCGGACTGCTGGTTGGGCAGGTGGGGTGTGATGTGCTTGTAGAGGAGTTGATGTGCAATTTTTTCTTGGATTTTTGATGTAGTGCTCAAGAGAGAGATGGGTCTGTAATTTGTTGGTTGGGTTGGGTCTCCGGGCTTGGGTGCTGGAGTAATGGTGGCATCTTTCCACTCCTGTGGGATTTCTACGGTTTGGAACGATAGATTAAAGAGGGACGATAACGACGGTGCAAGTTCCTTAGCCGCTCCTTTGAGTAGGCGGTTTGGAATAGAGTCGAACCCGGGGCTTTTATTGGTATCAACTCCGCGGAGGAGTTTTTCGACCTCAGCTTGGGAAGTCGAGATTTCTTGAAGGGGACTGAGGATGTCAGGGGTGGTGTTGATGGCTGGAGTTTGCTCATCCGCATTGGCCACGGACAGCTTGCTCTGTGAAATGAAGAATTCGTTGAGGGCAGCGGCTTTTTGTGCTGGTGTCGTTGCAGGAGTTGCTTGGCTGACGAGTTCGGGTATGCGTTGTTTTGTAGCTGTAGTTAGGTGCTTCATGAGGCGGTGTAGGGAAGTAGAGGAGGCTGTTGAGTTGTTTATGAAATCCGATTTTGCACGACGCAGGAGGGTGGTGACACGGTTTCTTTGGGCAGTGAACGTGTTCCAGTCGTCGGGCGAGCGTGAGTGGAGGTATATTCTGTGTTTTCTGTGCTTATCCTTGATCTCTTTCAAGAGGCCCTTTGATATCCATGGTCATGCTGGCACGTTCTTCCTGTCCCAAGGGGGTGAGTGCGAGTAACTTGGCAGTGTTCTTGGGCGATGCTCAGGACTTTGTCGCGCCAGGATCACCAGAAGGTGTCAACTGGGCATGGGTCGTTTTCGTTTGGATGGTGGTTGAGATTTGTGCGTGAAAGGGCTTCTCGAAGAAGGTGGATAGTGCTGTCTGTCCATGACCAGAATGTGGTGCTTCTGGATCGTGGAGGGGAGTTGTTAATTATGGGGGGCAGTTGATTATTGATGTGGCCACTGATAGTAGTGTGATCGGATGCGCCAAACGGTGGAAGTGATTGGATATGAACATCATTGCTGTGGAGTGAGGAGATAACAAGGTCTAGACATGAGAGAGGTGTTTGTCGGTGGATGTAAGTAGGGAATCTGACATGTTGTGTGAGGCCGTATGTGTGTAGAAGAGTTTGTATGTCGTCCCCAAGGCGATCTGTTCTGTCTGTGGTGAGCCACGCACTGTTCTTGGCATTGAAGTCTCCAAGTAGTAGGAGGTCGTCACCTTCGGCTCTAGCGGTTTTAATGCTTCTTTCCAGTTCCGCACAGAAGAGGGTGCCATCGCTACGGGGTGGTCGGTAAATGTTTGCAACAACGAGGGAAAGGTTATTGGTGGAAATTCTCGTCCATACGCATTCTGCTGCTGTCATTGGTATTGTCAGTACCCTTGTGTTGAAACGCTCTGCTGTGTACAAGGCAACACCACCACCAAAGTCCTGTCTGTCAGCTCTGGTCAGCTTGTAGCCTGGGATTGCATAGAGACTGTCAGGGTCTGATGTGTCGGCCCAGGTTTCCTGGACTGCAATGACTGATAGCTCGTTCTGATATTCAGAGCACGAACGGGTAAAGGTAAGTAACTCGTCCATTTTGTTGAATAAGCAACCCACATTGGTGCTGAGAAAGTTCAAATTCACCGACATTGGTATGGATTTTTTTAAAAATATTCTTATTAATTTTTTTTTGTTTTTTTTTTGCTGTTCCTGATGGAATTCGCGTTATGCTGTTGGCTTCCTCTTCTTGGCCTTGGAGCGATGCGACGGGATCGCATTGGGCGGTGTCTGTTCCAACTGGTTGTGCTTGCGGCGTCGCTTGCTGTGTGTTTTCCAGTCTCCCTTGTCTACTGTGACTTGTTTTTGAATTCTTTATTCTCACGATGGCACCATCGCCAATAAGAGATAAATTGATGAGAAGGTGAGATTGTGGGTTAAACAGTTGGAAACTGATTTACATCACTTTGAACTTTACAAGTATGGGAGAGGGTGAGCGCTGCAGGAGCAGATTGAGTTAATCAGCAGTGAGCAGATTTCTTGTTTGAAAGCAGGTCGGGGGGAGACGTCACGAATGCTAGCAGGGAGGGCATTGTAGTATTCTAGGGACTTGTACAGTGGGGAGTCTTTACAGCGATCGGTTCTGGAGGGTGGGAGGTGCCAAGTGCGTGTGTGTCGAAGGCTGTACTGGGCCGTAACTTGAGGGGGGTGTTGAGCAAGCGTATGTGTTGTGAGGAATATTGGTATTTTATGGAGTGAGCAAGAAGGGTGAGCTTCACTTTGCGGCGAGAGAACATTGTCGGCCATTTGAGCCGATGGAGCAGTGTTGAATGATCCAGAGGAGTGTAAAGGGGGAGACGGAGGCAGATTCTGGCCGCCTTGCGCTGGATTCGCTCAAGACGGTCAAGGGCTGCGATTGAGAGCAGGGTGACAGCAATGCATGCATATTCAATTATAGGCAGGATATACGTTTTGTAAATGAGAGAGAGAGAGAGTGATTTAGTGTGTAGAGTTGATTTGAGCCTAAAGAGAATATTAAAAGATTTTACGGCTTTCTTCAGCACAAAGTCAAGGTGGGCTGACCATCTTAGGTCGTGCTGAAAGATGATGCCGAGGTGACGATGTTGTGTTACTGTTTCTAATAGGGTTTGGCCAAGTTTTATTTCGGGTAGTCGTGGTGGGGGTCGGTTAGCATGGAAGAACGGAAGGATGACGGTTTTCGTTTTATTGACTAGCAGGTGCCAGCGCTCTAGCCATTCTGCTGCGGCATCGACGCTTCTTTGTAGCGCAGCCTCACACTCAATGTAGCTGCCTGCAATGGCAATTAGTGCGGTGTCGTCCGCGAACTGGCTACACGAGGTTGTAGCATTTTCACAGGCAGTGGGCAGGTCAATGGTGTACGCCAGGAACAGAAGTGGTCCCAGGACCGAGCCCTGGGGCACTCCTGCTGGTATTGGTATGAAGGCGGATGTTGTGCCTTCAACCTGCACCCGCTGTCTGCGTCCTGTCAAGTAGGCTTCGAGCCAATTGTGAGCCTTGCCGTCGACACCGTAGTGGCTCAGCTTTTTCAGCAAGCCTTGATGCCATACACGATCAAAGGCTTTATTGAGATCGAAGAAACACGTTACAACATGCTTCCCCGCATCCCTAGCTGTGGATATCTGGTGGACGATCCGTGCGAGTTGCAGTTCGGTCCCGTCTTGTTTCCTGAAGCCGGATTGGTTGGAGGGTAAGTGCGGTGCGATGTGATTGTACAGACGAGAGTGGACTATTTTTTCTTGTGTTTTTGATATTATACTGAGCAGGGAGATGGGTCGGTAGTTGGTAGGATGGGAGGGGTTGCCCAACTTGGGGATGGGTGTAATAGTTGCGTCTTTCCAATCCTGTGGTATTTCTCCGGTTCTGAAGGACAGATTGTAGAGACTAGTGAGAGATGGGGAGATTTCCTTTGCAGTTTCTTTCAGGAGCCGAGTTGGGATGTTGTCAAAGCCTGGGCTCTTGCCAGTGTCTAGACTGCATAGAAGCTTCTCGACCTCTTCCACTGTTGCTGCGATTGTATTTAGAGTATGATTGATGTCAGGGGTAGTGTTGATGTCTGGTGTAGTACAGGTGGTCTTGTCGATGGACTGTTGGCTTTGGGAGATAAAGAACTTGTTGAGAGCTGTTGCCTTCTCCATAGCCGTGGCTGCAGTGGAGTTGGCTGTCGATAGTGTGGGAATTGTTTGCTTAGGCGGTTTCTTCAGGTGCTTCAGTAGACGGTGGAGGTTTGTACCCGTTGACGTTGTTTGCTGGACAAAGTCGGACTTAGCCTGTCGCAAAAGAGCGGTTACTCGGTTACGCTGGGCTGTGTACAGTTTCCAATCTGAGTCTAGTTGGGTCGCCTTGTAGGTGCGGAACTGTTTGTGCTTTGTTTTGATCTGGCTGAGGAGATCCTTCGTCATCCAGGGACGAGTGGGCGTAGAATTTTTGCGGGACTTGCTTCTGGTCACTTGGCAGTGGTGCACGGCTAGTTTCAGTATCTGGTCTCTCCAGAAGTTCCAGAATGAGGTTACTGGCTGAGGGTCAGTGGGATGTGGATCGTACTGCAGATTGCAGCTAGCAAGAGCTTCACGCAGGGATGCAATGCGTTCCTCGCTCCACAACCAGTATGTGCTGGAGGTGCTTTGCTGTGTAGTACTGCTCTCATTTTTATTATTATTTGTATTATTGTTTCTGTGGGTGGTGTGCTGCTGGGGTCGTATGTTGCCTTGTATGACAACATGATCAGAGGCACCCATAGGGGGCAGGCTTGTGATGGTGATGTTATGGCGGCTGAGGCTAGAGATGGCCAGGTCCAGGCACGATGTAGGTGTGTGTTGGCGTAGGTGGGTGGCAAAGGAGACGTGTTGTGTGAGGCCACGAGTCTCGCACAGCCAATGCAGGTCCTCACCTAAGGCATCGGTGGTGTCGCTGGGGTGCCGCAAGCAGTTCTTGGCGTTGAAGTCGCCAAGGAGAAGTATCTCATCCTGGGGTCTTTCAACTAGCTTTATGGCTCTCTCCAGTTCCATCACGAACTCTGCGGGGTCGGACCGCGGGGGACGGTAGATGTTCCCTACCACAAGGGAGGCTTGGACGATTGTTATTCTAATCCAAGTACATTCCGCTTGAGTCATGGGAATGGTAATTGTCTCGTGTTGGCAGCTGTGTGGTATGTATGTGGCGACTCCTCCACCAAAGGTGTCCCGGTCCGCTCTTATGAGTTTGTAGCCGTTGATGGCGTACATCCCGTCGCTGTCCGATGGATCCGCCCAGGTTTCCTGGATGGCGATTATTGACGGTTGTTGCAACTTTTCCACGTGGCTAAGCTCGTCCATGTTGTTGAACAGACACCTGACGTTCGAGCTGATGAAATTCGCGACTTCCATTATTTTTTATTTATTTTTGTAATTTGTTTCGGTTTTTTTTGGTATTTCCGCAACTGAAAGTATTGTTCTCACTGATATTGTGTGGAGGACAGCGCTAGGATTGAGTATCGTGTGACACCAGTGGGCTGAAGCGTGAGCCCTGTGCCGGGGCAAGGGGTTGGCTTTGGCCAGGGTCGATGTTGTTGCTCTCTTTTTGTTTTTTGGAATTTTTGAAATCAGGTGAGGATTCCGCATTGGGACTGCGTCTCCTGCGTAGTTCGGAGGTAATCCAGGGGTTTGCTGGCTGGTTAGACATGTCTGTGTTAGTCACCAGTGAGGAGAGGAGGTCTTCAGCACGCGCCGAATCTGGGTGACTACACTTTGTTGTCGGAGTAGTTGTGCCGGTGTGCGGTGAGTTGGATGTTGTCGTACTTGGATTTGTGCTGCCTGGCGGCGTTCCGGGGTGCACGGTCGTGCTGGTTGCCGACATGGGCGATGCGATGTCGTGTTCGTAGGTCTACGACTCGTACTGGTTGTTGACTGGGTCGTTTGGGTGCGAGCTCGAGAGCACGTCTGCTTTCGGCGTGGTGTTGGCACCATCGGAGGCCGTTTGTTTACGCCGCTGGCGTGGGTCAAACTCGGGGACGCTTCTGGTGCCGAATCGGTACGGTGAGACTCCGCTTCAGCTCCGCTGTTCATGTTCCGCTCTGTGCTGCCAGTGCTGCTGCCTTCTCTGCCGGCATGCGTGGAGGTGTGTGCACTGCGACGGTTTTGGCAGGTACGCGCGATGTGACCTAGCTGGCCACATAGCCTGCACGTGCCTACCTGGCCGTCGTAGATGATGCGGAGCTCGTGAGAACCTTCTGTCGTAGGTCTACGCAGGTACGACGGGATCGAACTGCCTGGTTTGAGTTCAAACGTGGCGAATAGACCGATCCCCTTATTATTGTCTGGGTTCGAGGAAGGGGGCAACTCCGCAGTCGCGTGGGATCCTGCTGCACACACGCGACCAACCTCACCTCGGCTGTGCGTGACTTCTCGCATGCGAAGTGCAGAGCACGCGAAATCTACACGCAGTGCAAGCCTGTCTACAAAAAATGCCACAAGGACTTTTGATTTGAGCTGTTTTGTTTCTCTTTAGACGTCTTCCTTTTTACGACTTCAGGATGCCTTCTCAGGATCATTGCTGCGTTCCTCACTGTCAGAACAGGAGGACGAAGCAAACAAATCATTTCACTCCTTTCCTCGTGTGGAGGCACAGCGGCCTGGAGCAAGCGGATCCAGGCTATTCCCCGTGAGGAAGGACGTAGTTTTAGGGTCACTCTGAATATTTGAGTTGCAGCGATCATTTCGATCCCGAAGTCGAAATCGTTTTGCCCAGCTCTACAAGGGGAGGGTGAGTCCAGGAAACCAAACAGCTGTCCTACGGTACCAGGTTTGCTTTTCGCAAGAGAGTGGAATCTGGACGCTCTGCTCCCCATGCTCCCAAAACAGTATTTGCTGAGCCTAGTGCAGTTCGGTCATGGAAGTGCAGCGTCTGCATCACGAGCTCCCCATGCTCGCAAACAAGTATTTTGCTGAGAGGCAACGGCATTTTGAGTTGGAAAGGAACCTGGCTTAGTGCAGTTTGGTCCTGTAATGGAAGTGCAGCATCTGCACCAGGAGTTGGCAGCAAGTAGAGCTCGTGTACAGAGTCTCGTGGAGCAGTTGGCCGCTGGGGTGAAGAAAGCCTAAAAACAGCTTACGTACAATAACATAAAGAAAGACTCTGAGCCGCTCCAGTTTCTGACTGGTTTGCCTTCAGGTGTTTGGACCGCTCGGTGGGACTTCTTTGAGCCTAGCCGAGAAAATGTACTGCGCCGAGCCAGATCTGCGAAGACGGAAGCTGAGGGACGGCGGATACAGTTGGAGGTGGCCGTAAATCGCCAATGAGCATGTAATGGAGGATCAGCTGCTATTGGCATTGATGTGTCTAAGCCTGAGCCGAATGGAACAGAAGCTGTCATGCGTGGCACAAGTTAATCATCCGTTTCACGGTATATACTATATAGCTAGCTGAGCTGGAAAGATGTCTTGTTCCTCCGTTTGGGCATGATCCCCATTTGGGCGAGCTGGCGAGATGTTCAGTCATCAATGCCATGTACCGCAAGACATTCTGCATTGTGGATGAAACAGTTCTATTTTGCCATGCACTTAGGGTTCTCGCACCGGCACAACAAGACCCAACAGATCCTTGCGCTCTTATTTTCTCTCATGGTAACATTGCTGATCACAACACCCGGTAGCCAGTCGCAGATGCAACCAAATCAACCAGGTTCTCTTACTCTTTTTTTCCAATACTGAAACCAAAGGTATACCAATATTTGCATCGAATGCAGTGATGATTTCAATACTGTCCACTAGTACAACGCATTACCAGACTGGCATATAATCATGATAATATTATCCATTTCGCAATCACTGTCATTGCTTTCTTAGATCTTCAATCATCAATATCGGACCATAGACTGTCTATCATCTTATATTATATCATCATTAGTATCCTGCTTCTATCCTCCTCTAACGATGAGCTCGAAGAAAAGAAACAGCGGTCTAGAGGCGTAAACAATATCTGTCAACGGAAGTGTCCTTGCTGTGCTGGTGTGTTTATGCTTCGTGCATTAGTTCGGCCAAGAGCGCATGGTGGTGGCGGGTTGAGGATGTTAAATATACTAGAAAATAGTTCACTCTGAACATGCAGGGGGGTATATTCATAGGTTCGAAAGAACCGCACACACACTTTGCTGCAGACAGCGGCAAGCTTTAGCCCTCGTGCTTCGAAGAGGGAGCAATCCACTGCGCTACGCTTGCGATTAACAGCAAGCTTCGACTTTTCAAAGGTACGACTCATCATTGGCTCTGGGGTAATGCTCCTAGAACAAATGCCCCATTGCCAACTGAGGGCCAGGGAGCACGCAATCTGCCTTCCTGGGCGAGAAGTGTTCCAGCACAAGAAGCAGCATGAATACATGCTGACAAAGACCACCATCACCACCAGCCGGCACACAGCACACTGTTCTTCAAACACCATCCACTCCGTCCATGTGTTTGCACTGTCCTCCTCTAGCTCTTCACGCTCAACAAATACCACGCACTAGTGCACTGCTCATTGTTTTTTTATGCTTCCTCTGGGTTGGCTAGCCCTTCGACTTGACAAAACAGCGATCACCACTGCACTGCTATCGTCACCTCATAGCAGTCGCTTCCACCAGTGGCTTTTCCTGTCTTTGCAAGGTGTCCAAGGATGGCTGCTGTTGTCACTACAGGCAAATCAGAAGTACTTTAGTGGCTGATGTCCAACCAGATCGTTGGAAAATCGATTTTTCCACTTCAGGGCTGCTGATCGCGATCGCGACTTGGTGACTTGGCAGCACCACGGTTACCTTCATAGAAGATGGCTCTGGAGAGGAAAAGACAGACCAGAAAAAGGTTACTATTAGCACCGATCGCAAGGAGAAAGAAATATGGTCTGCTGTAGCCTAGGCACAAAATAAATCTCACAACACGATTCGCGATTCGAATATTTCAACAACAAAAAAACTCACCTCTGGAGTAACTCCTGTTTGTGGCCCGAGATCGTTCCCTCCCGCGCCTTGAAAAAATCCTGCAGCGGCATCACAGTCCATGTTTCTCTCGGAGACTCTGCTCCTACCAGCAGGAGGTTTAGCACTGCTCGAAGCCATCGCAAACTACTTGAACTAAGCAGAAGACATTCCAAAACAAACCTGAAACACACTGTCAAAGATGCTGTCATGTTCAAAAACTAGCTCGATCGCGAGTGAGGTTGCCCCCGTGCTCGAACCCAGTATAATAAGGGGATCGGTCTATCGCACACCAGTTGCTGTTTGGGTGCCGTTTGAAAGTTTGATTTTGCCGTGTCGTATCTCACCGATAAGCTTTCCGTACGGTGAGAGCGCAGCTTTTAGGACACCGTCTGAGATCCAGATCGGAGCATCGTGGATGTGTATCTGTGTTGTTGGTGCGGAAACGAAGCGTGGTGAACCCGGTCGCCCTTGCAATCGAAGCCATTGAGCACCAACAATTTGGCTTTTTCATATGACTCAACGGTAAGTCTACATTGACCTCTGCTTGTTGTCTGCATCGAAATGATGCCGGTGATACCTTGCTCTTCTAGGAGCTTTATGTAGGCCCCCACGCTTACCTGGGCTTGCGAGGGGAATACAACAGTGTTCTTCTTCAGTGTCGAAGACGAGAGCTGTCGCCAGGGCTCCGTATCAGCTCCGTTTCCGGCCATGACGCCTGGCGGTTGTAGTGAATCAGCACTCTAGGTGATCTAGTTTGCTACCTGTGCATCCACAGCCATACGGGCTGGGAGCAGACTATTATGCTAAAAAAAACTACGGAGCTCCAAAAACTGCTTCCGCTCTCCAGCTAGTTGATGTTGTACATTTTGTTGGGAGTGGTGTTGTTTTATCAGCGCTTGTAATTAATTTTGGTTATTTTCAAGACGATCATTTGTGGCGTCAAGGGATGATTGCCCTCGTCTTCTGGGATGCTGGCGTGGCTAATTGGTGCTGCCCCAAGAACTCTTCTAAGGTGAGGTAATGTTGCCTTGATGGAGTTTTGTTCGTAGCTTGTTCTTGTACGCTGTGCCGTGGCTCGTTTGTAGACCCATAAATCGTGCCAATATTGGGCGAATATTGAGGGGTATATCAATTTCATGGTTCCCTTCTAAAGATTTTGTGCGGGCTTTGGAATGTCGATCTACACCCCAAAGCAAACCTACCTGCAAAATTTGAGCGAAATCTGAGAGATCGACTTGCACATATGTTCTGGTTTTCTCAGACATGCTCTCTTAAAGCTGTGGATCCATTCAAAGCTGCCGGCAGTGACTCTGTACCTGGAATTGTCCTGCGGCAATGTGCAAATGTGCTTGCTCCTCCACTTTCCTGTATCATTAATAGTTCACTACAGAGTGGTGTTGTGCCCACCACGTTCAAGCACTCCCACATCAGTCCCCTGCATAAAGCCGGAGACCGCTCATCAGCCCGCAACTACAGACCTGTATCCTTACTCCCTATCGTTTCGTGTTTCCTAGAGCAGTTTGTGAAGAGACAGCTGACAGAATATCTGTACAGCAATGATTTATACGCGATGACTCAATTTGCATATCGACCCCGCCATTCAACAGAAGATGCATTGGTACTAGCAGTGAATCGCTGGCTATTAGCGAAATCCGAGCGCAAGTACACCGGTTGGGTCATGATTGATATATCGAAGGCGTTTGATCATGTACAACATAAGAGACTGGTTAATGAACTGTACACCCTAGGCATTGGAGGAACACCCCTAGACTGGTTCTGTGACTACCTCAGTGGCAGGTCACAGCAAGTGAGGGTGCTGGACAGCTTGTCTTGCTCTGTTGGCTGTACACGTGGTGTTCCGCAAGGGAGCGTTCTTGGACCCATTCTCTTTGTGTTGTACACCCGTAATCTGCACACAGCACTTCCTGCAACTGTCAATCACCAAGAATTTGCTGACGATATAATCCTTGATTTCCCCCATCCTGACTTAGATTTTGTTGGCAGAACTCTAAGGAGGGTAGTAACTGATATCTCCCGATGGCTTGAAGACATCGGCCTCGTATTGAATGCCAGCAAGACTCAGGTTATGTTTGTTCAGCCTCGTGGCGCAGCCATTGCCACACCCGATGTTTTCTGCAACAACGAGCAACTGGAGGTAACGGCCACCGCAAAGTACCCTGGTGTGATCGTTGACGACCAATTGTCATGGAGGCCACATGTCGACTATGTGTCACGTAGAACAGCACAAACCAAAGGGCAATTGTAGAGACACAGGCGTTCACTAACGCTGAGAGCTCGACGGTCGTGGTACACCAGTATGGTAAACAGCCAGCTGTGTTATGCTTCAGCAGCATTCTACCCAAGCCTCACAGCTCAGCTTCTCGACCGCTTGGGGAAGATCAGCAAGGCTGGAGTCAGAGCTGTGTTTCAGCTCCCTCGTCAAACACCGACCGCACTTCTTATTTCTAGATTAAATATTTCCCCACTAATCCATCATTTTAAGCTCAAGATTGTTGTTTTTGTCCATAGATGTCTTGCCTCCAATGCAAGCATGCTATTTTCGCCTTTCTTTCTGTTGATCGCTGAACTTTGTCTTGAGCAAAGCACACGCCGTGTCACACGTGGCCAGGTCTCCCGTCTTCTCCAAATTCCATTCGTTCATGGACCAGCATCTCGAGCGTCCATGCAATTCGTGGGCAGCGTGTATTGGAACAGGCTTCCGGCAAATATTCGTTGCCATGAAGATATTCTGGGTTTCAAAGCCCTGCTGTGCCCAGATGTTCTTGACACGCTTTCTCTGTCTTGACTCATTCGTCAGACATGTGCATTTTGATCTTTTGGTTTGGTCTCTAATCGACAAACTGACTTTTCTCCTCAAATACCTCAACTTCTCTATTTCTATTTCATACATCTGCTTCGTTTATTCCTTACTCTTTTCTTTCTATCTTTTTTTCTCTTCTTTCCCTTATCATGTAATCACTGTCACTCACATACAAATACCGTCATAAAATATAAAACACAAGTTTTCCTCATCTTTTTCTATTTCTTGTTTTTCATTAGCTTTAGCATGTTCATTCACATTCTTCATCATTTGTGAGAACTAGACCTGGTCTAGTGAGAAGGCATTCTACTGCCTGTAATTCTGGTGAAGTAATATAAAGTTACAACAACATCCAAAAAGAAGATTGCCTGATGAGTTCAGCGAGGACGAAACGTACGTCGCAATCGTGCTATGTCGTTGCTGTGTCATCTTCTATGTGCCATGCGCTACTTGATGTACCAGCCTGCTATGTCGGATACCGCCAACCCTGCATTGCTGAGGCGCCAGGCGCGAACTGATGGTGGCGGTGGTGAGAAGGAGAGCACTGTGCCAGAACTTTGAAGCTTAGAGAGCGTGTGTGAGCAGGCGTGTGTTTATCGCCATATTGCCAGGTGTGTCTTTACCACCATATTTATCAACGATGTACAAAATACTCACAACATTAATGACTAGTACAGTAGTAACATAAGCTGAGTAGCTATAAAGTGGAAATATTGTAGAACAGGTCGAACTGACATGTCACTCAGTTACCTGGAAGTGACTGAAAAGGAATTTTTAACCCTTTGTACATTTTGCGCTCGTTGGAAAGCTCCTGGTGAGAACAACGCGATGATACCAGGTTCCATGGAGCAACCTCCACATATCAGGCGCAGGAGCACAGCAAAGTCGTCCCCAAGCCCGATTTGCAAGTAAATTCCTCCCATTGACGCCACTTCACTCTCCTCCATCGCAGAATGCACAAATATTTACGGAGCATCAGAAAATCAAATTTCGGTTCCATTGCGGACGTGTCAAAACGAAAGACAGTGCGAAAATTCGAATGAAAAAGAGGTTCAGCATGTAGCAACAATTTTTGACTCCGCCACTCTAGTAAGTACTGCAGTCTGTAGTTCTTTTCGAGCTTGAGAAGGAAACACTTTGAGATGCATTGTGGTTGTTGCAATATAGCAAGAGTATGTAAGCTTTGAATAGCAGCATAGCAAGTCGATTGGTTGGACTCGCTTGTCCTCCTGGGTGAAGATCACCTGGATAGAACGGAGTTGCTGGTGTTTCTCGGAGTTGCTGGTGTTTCGCGCTGGGCACAACAATACGAAGTAGTGAAGGTTCGATGGACTTCTCGTGTGCTCTGGATGGCAGTCGTGAGTCAGTCAAGTGTCAAGTAAAGTCGGCGGAATAGCGCGAGCTCCGGTGTGGGGAGCAAACCCTTTCTTACAAGTCATCGCCGAAGTCGCCACCACTACTTCGTACTGTTGTGCCCAGCGCGGGCTTGCGACTAGTTGGTTTGGAGGTGACAGCGTTGCGAATGACCGAGGGTCCTCGACGTCTGTCTCACCGTCCAGGAGCGACACTGACTCACGCTGCTATCTGGTGTTCACGAGGTGTTTGTCGCGCTGGAAACGGAGCGTCTCTGTAAGTTTGTATCCCTGGTGATGTTTGTGCCTGGAGAGCACTATATAAGTGGTGCTCTTCAGGCACAATCTTCCTCAGCCTACTCAAGCTCAACTGATGAGGGGTGAATTCCCCGAAACACTGTGTATTGAGCAGGGAGTGGTGCTTTCTTGCAGGTTTGCCGAGTCGAAGGTTCGATGGACTTCTCGTGTGCTCTGGATGGCAGTCGTGAGTCAGTCAAGTGTCAAGTAAAGTCGGCGGAATAGCGCGAGCTCCGGTGTGGGGAGCAAACCCTTTATTATTATTATTATTATTATTATTTTAATAACGACGGTACGTGTTGGGTCGTAAGTATCCACGCAAACACACATCCAGTCAAAATAAGGCACTTGTCAAAGTATCCGAACGTTTTCGGTCCCTTCTCATCAAGGATTATACAGGGAATGGCTCAAGTTGGAAAGACTAAAACTTATATAGCGTAAAGATATGAGATAACAACACTCGTGACAAGGTGGAAAATTATCAAGTTCAGCACGACACAAAACTCGAAGGAAATAATAATAGTGACAAGAACATAGTGAGCAAATTAAGTTACATTGTTAACACCTCGACGAGGAGTAACACCAAACAATTGTAGCGACAACACATTTTCTTTCTGTACGCAAAGTTCAGGATCTAACTTACGGATATACAAAGCTTCTAACACAGCCAGATGCAACGCACATCTACCACGTGACAATATTGAGAACACATTATCACTGTACAACTCACGACAATTGGTACGGGCTGACAGATGTTGCTTGATGGACGAAGTGCGATTCTTAGCTCCGTTGGGTGTTGTCTCCTCCAATGTCCCGTCATCTCGCCTCTTCGTGGCATCACCACTATCCGTCTCTTTGCTTTTCCGCGGCCTTCCACGTTTTCTGACACTAGCCGTTGTGTGCGCGATGCCCAGTGTCCTTTCAGCTACGTCTCCTCCATCGCGGATTTCTATTGATCTTCTTACTCCAACGTGTCCGGTGTTCGATATTGAGGTTCATTTTCGCGGTCTACCACGTTTTCGAATATTGACTGTTGTTGTCACTTCCGTTGTCGTTGTACGTGCGTCCTCACCAGTCCGTATTTTTACTTGGCTTCGCGTAACCCTTCCCGACGCAGACAGATCCTTTGTCAATTTCGGTGGTTTAGGTGTCGGTCTTTCACCATCTTTCACGTTGTTCTCAGCTGGACCCTGCCCTACACACGCGGAGGAGGACGGGCATGCAGTAACATCTTCACAGGAAAAGGAAGATCCACCGATGGACTGGACAGCACATTTTGGAGGACGACCACGGCGAGTTTTAGTCTTTCCAACTTGAGCCATTCCCTGTATAATCCTTGGTGAGAAGGGACCGAAAACGTTCGGATACTTTGACAAGTGCCTTATTTTGACTGGATGTGTGTTTGCGTGGATACTTACCACCCAACACGTACCTTCGTTATTAAAGTATTATCCGCCTCCGACTTCTTGTAAAATTATTATTACACAAAGTTCAAAGAAATCGCTTCATAACCGTCGATCAGACGGTTATCCGTTTGTTTGGAACTAACGGTTACATAACCGGTTATTTGTAATAGCCGTTTCAGCCTTAATAATAAGCAGTTAGAACGTATGGCAGAAAACTGACAGGCTACTGAGACATTCAACGACCTCAGACCTTGAGGAGTACCGTTAAATATTGGCCTCCGGTTTTGTACAATTCGTTTTCGGAAAGCTTTCCCCTTCCTTTATCTCTGATAAGCTGCATCAACAATACTGTCGAGTGTCCACTGGATGAGCATTTGGTACCTCAAGCCAAATGTGACCAAAACCGAGCTCCACCTTTTTCCCTATCCCATAGATCCAGTGCCCATTTTCCACTTTCCCGACGACCCCGGTCACCCTATTTCTGCAGTGCCCCATCATAAACACCTCAGCATTGTCATAGATTCCACCCTCTCCTGGTCTTACCATGCTGACCATGTGTCCTCCCGAGTATGCCGGTCTGTCGGCGTAATGACAAGTCACTTCTCCCATTTGCCCCACAATTGCCGGATTAATTCCCGTAGCTATGCAGAAGACATTACTTCAGTAACGTCTGGCGCTAGCGAGGGTCCACACAGCTTTAATTTGGTGTTTATTTGTTTGTGCCATCGGCATGCCTGGCGCTATCCCGTACCTGTCCCGTACCATAAAAAGTACCGTGCCATCAAGAGAATGAGTATGTATGCGAAGTGTATCGGGGAATGCATGCAGGCCGACAGTGCAGTGCATCGAGTATTCAAGAGTTGCGTAGTGTAGACACGATACAGGTCAAGCGAGCTAAGTCAGAGATCCTTGTCGTCAAGTCTGTCGAACTAGGCCTCAGTCACTGGCTGTTAACGAGTGTCCAGATAGCGCGCCGCGTGTGAGGCGTCGCACCCTGAGAGAAATCTGCATGCACCGGTATGCTGTGAAGTATGGCTGCCCTTTCCAGGCCTCGGTCAAACTGTTATCAAATTGGCTGTTTACGAGCGTCCAGATAGCGTGCCGCGTGTCAAGCGTCGCATCCTGAGAGAAAACTGCATGCACTGGTATGTTGTGAAGTATGGCTGCCCTTTCATATCCAGGGTTCTACCGCATCTGATCTGTCTCGATAAGCGGTGCGGCTTGGAATGTGAAAATTTTATAACATCCCTATGCTTTTCGCCTAGGTCATCAATGTGGTAGACGGTGTCGTGTTACCCTCGAATGCAAAGAGAAAGTTTATTCCTTTCGCTCAGGGCCCTACCCTATGCTTTTTTGCCTAGCTCATCATGAATGTTGTTCGAACAGATGGAAACTGTTTGCAATACAATGATGTAGCCGATCAGTTCGTTGTGGTATGGTTGGGAATTGTAGGCATTATTGTTTTTCTGGTTTTATAGTTAGTATCGGAGCAGCCGTTCTGTGATTCAAAGCAAGCTGTCATGCTCGATGTAAAACACTATTTACATGCACAAGCTCAGGGAGCAAAAGTCTCTCTGTCCCATAAGCTGCCACATACCAACTATATACAAAACCATGCACTTAACACGAGCTAACTGTTACTTGCACGCTTTGCCCTTTTCACGAACCCAGACAAAGGGATTGGTCTATTAATATAACCAAGAGTACTCTTGTTATAACGCATGTACGAAGTCACTACATTACACCCGCACCAGAGATGAAGGCAACAGCGCCAGACATCAATACGATGTTGTACGGTATAGGATGTCGTATAGCATGTCGTACAACAGTACAATGAAATTGTGGGAGAAACCAACGACCACTTAAGCATGTGGGAACGATGAACATTGCAACAGTCTTATTGTGAGTGATAGTCAGGCCAAGTTTCCGAAGGTCAATAGCGAGTGCTATCCTGAGCATTATGTTAGCAATACGAAAGCATAGACAGAATGCGTAGTACAGGACCAGTGTCAAGTACAGTCGAGTGTGGATGCACATTTTGGAGCTCCGAGCAACTCTTCAGGGTGCCTGTAGTTTAAAGTGTCTAGTAGATTGTTACCTTGTATCATATTGCCCCGAGGACATGGATGGTGCTGGGGGCTCCGTGCCAGCGTGGAGGAGTCTCTCCTCACAGCAGTTGCGGGAGACATCTCCCAAATTCCATTGCCCGCCTGGCGCCCAAACTGTCAATATTGCGGACACCCTGGAGGATCTCGGCGATGCTGACCTTCAAGCCGTGCAGCTAAGTGGAAACCGTTCATGTATCGTGACCTTTTTGTCTATAGATAGTGCCGAGAAACTCGTTTGTGAGGGGATGATGGTTCATGGTGAACGTGACGCATGTTTTACAGCCTACAATGCAATTACATGTCACTGACCTCCCAGTGTGGATATCAGACGAGGCACTTTTGAAAGCCTTGGGTCCCTACGGGAAAGCCGCTAGTACGGTACGTCATGGGCACGTAACGACCCGCTTAGGTTTGAAGGTGGCGTCTGGTGTACGCTATGTAAGCTTCCACCTTGCTCGCCATGCATTGTCTATTCCGTCGTACGTCAGGACAGCTGGTGGTCACGTGTTCTCTGTACGGTACACTGACCAGCCAAAGACGTGTAGACTGTGTGATTCACCAGATCACCTGGCTATTCACTGCCCAAAGGGAAAGCGTTCAGTACGGGAGAACGAAAAATCTCCACCAAATAAGGAGCAAGCCAGTGTGCAACAGCCGGCTGTATGCTCGTATTCTGATGCCATAAACGGCTCCCAAGCTCCGCCACAAAGCGAACGCGAGGTGGAGAACCACGGCAACAATGACCAACCAGCCATACCAGCAGACGTAGCAGCAGACGTAACAGTCGAAATCTCAGTGGTGGACAAACAGGCGGTGGCACCAGCACCAGCAGATGGGGCGGTGATTGAGCCCTATCCTGGGGTATCCGAAGTCCTCATGGAGGTACCTGCACCAAGTGCTACACCCACAGCTTCCCAGCGCCCACCAGGCCGTGGAAAGACCAGTCACCAGTCTCCTGACACACCACCCGGTGAGTTTGTTCTGGCAGTTGGCAAACATACATTTCGCACAATACCTGCAATGCCCAAGCAACCCGACCTACAGGTCCAGTGGGCCAATGAGGCTGAAGTGATTGAGCAGCGCCAACTAGCCGCAAGGATTGCAGCACGCAGTAGATCGCCAGACCGCAAGACCACCATGTACTCGTAAGTCTCAGTCACAGTTAAACTTAGAAGTATGTTCATTTAGTCCTCCCCTCTGATCACCCCAACACCAACATTCAGCTTACCCCACTTCCCACCATGAACATGCTCAACCCATTGGCAGCTGTATTCACACTTTCCAACGTAGGCACACCTAGGGGGCACACTATGCCAGATCTGTTAACAGCCAAGCCTACCCGTCCACATCTATTTAACATCCCCCCTACGTCGCTTTCCTTCGCTACATCCTCCGAAGTTGGTCTTCAAGTCGGCCAACTTAACTGTCAAAGCGCTGTGAGCCAGCTACCAGTGATTGAGCAACTTTTAGTGGATCACAACTTAGACATACTATTTCTCAGTGAAACTTGGTTCCATCATTCATTGCTAGATGCCGTCCTGACGCTAGATGGCTACACCCTCTTTAGACGAGATAGGCATAATGCAGCATATTCCTCGATGGGGGGAGGGGTAGCAGTCTATCTACGCTCTTTCCTTGCTCCATACTTCTCTCGCTGCTCCCACCTTGAATCTCCGTGCCTAGAAGATATCTGTTTGCTTTACCATAAATTTAACAGCCCTGCTAGTCCCCTCTGTTCCTTTCACCTTTTCTACAGACCCCGCATTCCATAGCGGCCCAACGTGAAACATTTTTTCATGCTTTCCATGCCACTGTCACCCAACACCTTGATAACCCCTATCTCCCCCTCATTCTGATCGGCGACTTGAATTGCAGAATGTCCTGTTGGCTCCAGTCCGACTCAGATACTACCGAAGGCTGGAAACTGATCGCCACGCTGGATGACCTGGGCCTTCTCCAACTCGTCACACACACACCCACACGTTACGCGCCAACAGGTCGATCGCCTCCATCTCTGCTTGACCTTGTCATCACCAATACTCCCCATCTAGTCACCACTCTCGAAGTGCTGCCTCCGCTCTCCGACCACTGTCCAGTACTCTGCAAAATTCAACTGAGGCAACTCAGACAGCAAACTCGTGAGCAGATGGTGGTACCGGATTACGCACGCACCAACTTTGAGGCTATGGGAGCGGACCTCTGGTTGCAGCCACTCCGAGAGTGTATAGATGACGCCAGTTGCATGGAAAGCGCCTGGCACTCTTGGCACTCCTATGCCGATGAGAGTATCCAGCGCCACTTGGCCATGCGAACACTGAAGCCGAGAATAAAGCAGACCACGAAGCCTTGGTTCACTGCCCAGCACAAGCGAATGCACCGGAACAAAAACCATATTTTCAAATTAGCCCAGAGAACGATAGCGCTGGAAGACTGGATAGCGTACAAGATGGTTAGAAATGATCTTAAAAAACAGGTTTAAACGCAGCAAGTCCCTCTATTTCGAAGAGCTTTGCTCGCGTATTGATAGCGACAAAACTGTTACAAATGGTTGGCCGAGGCCAAGAAAATTGCCCAGATCAGCAAGAAGCGAGCGACCATCCCGACCCTGGTTGATGATTGTGGAGATGTGGCTTGTGATTCTTCTAAAGCAGAAGCACTGGCCCATTGCTTCAAAATCCAGTTATCCCCATATCCGTCATTTGACCCGAGTGCTACCACCCTACCGCCAGCACAATTTACAACAGATCTCCAGTTTCAATTGCCAAACATAACCCAGCACGAAGTCTTCCGCAAGCTGCGCATTCTGCCCAAGCACAAGTCTGTGGGCGGGGATATCACGAACGTAATAATGAGAGAAGTGGAACCCATGATAACGCAGTCCCTGTGCCACTTCTTCAACACTAGTCTCCGCCTCGGGCAGCTACCAAGTGACTGGAAGTTGGCTACAGTCATACCTATCTACAAAGAGAATGGCAAACCTGCGGAGCCAGCTAGCTACAGGCCTATCTCCCTGCTGCCGGCCATAGCTAAGATTCTGGACGCCATCATTGCGGAGCACCTCACCAGCTTCCTCAATAGGCAGGGATTAATTACCGACCACCAGTATGGCTTTGTCTCCTGCAAGTCGACACTCGATTAGCTAATAATATTATTGTCCTGTCTTCAAGAGCGGCTAAAGCACTCGACAAGCGCACTGAGTACCACGCTCTATTCTTGGATTTCGCGAAAGCGTTTGACAAGGTAAACACACTGTTCTTCTCCGTCAGCTCGCTACTATCATATCCCCTGAAGCCGTTTCTTGGTTCACCAACTACCTCAGAGACCGTTCCTTCTGTGTCAAAGTGTTTCTCTCTGCCAAGTCGCAGACCCACCCAGTTTCTGCAGGCATTCCCCAGGGATCTCACCTTGGCCCCATTCTTTTCATTCTCTACATTAATGCCCTTCCTCGCACCATATCGTCTGATGTCACTACTGATGTGCTCTTATTAGCCGATGACACTACTCTTGGGAGAGCAACTGGAGGACCTAACAAACAACAAAATTTGTGATTGTCGTTCTAGTTATACTGATGATTGTTTTTCCGTTTGGTCTCGTTCACGTAGTCAAACGTATTTGCGTGTATTGGAGTCTATCTACATCATTACCACCAAACCGATCTTGTGTAGGCAGAAAAATAATTTGTTTACATTGAAATTGTTTGAGAATTTTGGATCAGTAGTTCTCGTTTTTGGTTGCATGGTTACTTTCTAGTGGTGAATTTATCTCATCTGCTGTCACCTGATATCGTTGATTGGTGTAATTTTCTTTCAGCTCTCATTGCTCGCGCTAGATCCGGAACGGACTCAATATTCACTTTCCCTCTTGGTATTTTAATTAGAAAACATATGTCACAGTGAGACTACCATGTGTTTTATTCCGAGCCAAAATTTAATGGCTCCGCGATGACCAAAAGCGCCATACCAAGCAGGTGAGTTTTTGACGTGTTGCTTCTCACTGCGACTTAAGGTAGCAGCCTGGTCCTAAATTTCATATGGCATTCAATTGACCGTAACTTTGGTGTCTCTCAATGGATGTGAGTGAAATTGGCACCAGACACTCCTGCCACTATGCTGGCCCTCTGGACATGATTTAAAAGTTCTTGCGCCTCACTGACAGGCTTTACAGGCCGGAAAAACTGAAAATTCCGGCATAGTGCCACGGTTGGCAAGCCACCCAGGAGCCAAACAATTACATTTACAATTTTTTCACATTTTCTAGCCAATTCTGTCCGTGCGCAGGATCCAAACCTAAAAAACATCCAGAAGCAGCCATGGGTGGTGGGGTAGGGCCCCTCAACGTGGCCCTGGTGTCACAACGGCAGGAGTGGGCGTTCTCTCACAGGCTCCCACAGACCCAAGTCAATTTTTGAATTTTTTTAGGTTCAGGGCGTGCTACGAGGTCGTACCTTTTATACAACATCCAGTGCTCGGACCTCCACAGCAAGCCATTTCCACACCACTTCAAACCGAATCCAGGATACCCTCCAAAATCGGCAAAGACTACCACTCACGTTCCACTACTGCCTAGTACTGAATCCTACTTAACTTCTTGACAGGACTCAAACTTGCCAAAGTCACTAAATCAACGTCAACTACAATAATCAAGCCACATACCCTATTTTACCGGTTGTAAGTCGACCCCGGTTATTAGTCGGCCCCCCTACCTGGAGGTCTCAATTCTGCGTTTTAAAGTTTTCACCCAAAGAAGCACTACTAACCACCTCCTGCTACTAAGACCTCAACAAATCATGTAAACATTCCTTATTGGAGGATAGAACGTCCCAATCCTTGAAAAAGGCCAATAAACTGGCAAAAATGTGTAAACATGGTGCACTCGTGCATGCAGTGCAGGTCTTGTTTTGTAAGATACTGATAGTTCCCGGTTATAAGTCGAATCCCGGTTGTAAGTCGACCCCCACCCTTTCTCCTTCTATTTTAAGTCGTAAAAGGTCGACTTACAACCAGAAAAAACAGTATCTGCAACGTCACGAGGGTGCTGGCAAAAGTCCTGCAGCCCAATACTTGGTATTTTAACCCTTTGCCGGTCTAACTCCATGTATGTGAGTGGTGGTCACGCAAATACATGTACCGTAGTTCCGCGCATATAAGCCCATGGGCCTATATCCTGATATAAGCCCACCTCCGTTTATAGGCCCATGGGCTAATATACAGACCCAAACACCGTTACGAAATGTCAGTGCAGACTACATTACCCAGTACCGGTACCTATCGTAGGCAGACAACCGCGCAGAGACTTGTACCTTTTCGCGTGCCAGCTGCCTTCAAAATTGGAATATAGGCCCAGGGCTAAAAAACGAACCATTATTACTGATTTATTTTCCCGGAAAATGCATTATTTCGTATGTCACTAGCCCATGGGCTTATATGCGCAGAACTACGGTACACACAACCAGCAATAACTCAAGAACCATGTGATGTCGGTATGAGTAAACCAGATATTTTCAAAATCTGTATGCCTGAACGCGTCCAGAAAATTCAAATATGACTAGGTCCAGGCAAGGATAGGGCCCATGGTAGCCCTTTAAGTTGAGAGAAAATACAATTGCAAATGAAATACACGAATATCACAGCACGAAGGGCATACCAAGTTCGTGATGGAGCTGAAGTCGTACGATAAACAAAAAGGTAAGGGCTACGTCTTTACAAGAAATGTAGGCTCTCTACAATACCGCCAATGAACACCAATACCTCGCCATCGGCAATACGCCAGCAGCAGCAATTCCCATTCCACGATATCGCAGCTTCGGTTTGTTCATCTCAGGGCTGCTCGCGTCAGATTCACTCTCGCTCAGATGAGCACTCAGGCGCGAGCTTTCGCATGCCGTAATTCTCACGGCCAGGCGAATCAGCTGATCGCACCTGACGAGTCCTTGTGACAGTCGCTGTCGCCGTGTCGGCAGCAAGAAGGCTTCCTCTCTGTTTGGAGAATTTTGTTTCTTCATTCATGGACGATATATTTTTGAACTAGCCGGACTCAACGGAGCTCTTTTTCTCCACACACTACACTGCAAAACCTCCCGGGTGATCCAGCCTGGACTGGTGGTGTTACTGCTCTCAGAACGCTTGTCAATGCACGCATGGCGGACGGTCGTCTTTTCCAATTTCAACAAACTTCAGTCGATGGATACGGCAAAAATTTGTATGGTAAGCATGGTTGTTTTGTACATCGTCAGAAAGCCTTGGACCTCAGCTACGCGTAGAGCGCCATTTAAGCTGTCTCCTAGCAACAAGACCCCAAAAAATGATGGCCAAACGCACCGATACTATAGTATTGGTTCCCTTATGGTAGACCGGTAAAGGGTTAATGTGATTTTTTGGACTTTTTTGGACTTGGAGCAAAATTCTGCACACTTTCGCGTGTTTCCATGATACGACAAGTTGCGCACGGTCTGCTCACATTCAAATACAGTGCTGCCAACAAATGACAGCGTGAAAGAAAAAAATCTTTCCTTGCAAGGGCACATTTTCGGCCATAACTCTTGAACGGCTGGTCGCACCTAGACAAAATTTCAGAGAGCAGCTGTTAATGCTCTTTCAACTGATGTAGCGCTCGATATGAATTAACAAATTCGATTTTTCAGGGATTTTACGACCAGACTGCCACAGTTTTACGTCTTTCGAAAAATCAACTTCTTGTCGCAGGTAAACAGTGGATCGCCTCTCTCCAATAAAGCACCTTATACCAATGAAAACCTATGGAAGAACACACAAGGCTTATTGTTACTCTGTACTAGCCGTCGAGAAGCGATAGCAATTACCCAATTTCAGAACTCAGAGTGAGTTTGACATGCACTCTAAAACTTTTCCGGTTTGGAGCCACCTCTGATTTGAAGCGAAAAATTGGGCAACTTGGAGGCAATGGGCCAATGCAAAGGAGTGGCTCAGTTCGATTGACTCTGGCCTCAGAGCAAACTTTAACATGCCAGTTTCCTTCCACAAACATATTTCGAGTGAACTATCCACGCTGATGATCGGTTTGGATCTTTACAAATTTGGCTTTCAAACCATTCCGGTATCGAACCTTCCCCTTTTAAATAGGTCAGTGTCATGCAATGTTATCGCATGAGGTGATTGTTTAGTAGCTGGTGGTGTAAGTGGGCATTATAGCATGACTTGTAGTTCCTTGGTCCTTTTTCTATTCTCTCTAAACTAAGCACATCCTTTTAAGATAAGGAGCAGTTCACTGAAACTACTACTTACATTATCGCGGCTATTAAGATTCAAATTAGCAGCACACAACAACTTCAGACACTCCAAGTGTTTCTGAAGAGTGGCAGCATGAATTGCATTCCGGCGCTGTAGACAAGCAAACAGAGGGAAGGAACTTTGAAAGGTAATAAGTGATCATAAGATCCTCCTAAAAAAAGGGCAGCAAGGATACATGAAACATAGAACATTCACGGTTCTGCCGAGTTTTCCGCATTCCTAGGAACGCGGCCACCCTCTACAAACAAGGCGCAGATTCAGCTCCTAAGCAGTGGGAGGTGAGTAGATCAGACCTGCCACGAAGTGGTCAAAGACTGAAATCCCATTAACTGCCTTCATGTTTCCCTCGTGCCAGGCCACGAGTTCCCAATTAACCCATTGAACGCGGATGACGTCTATAGACGTCATTGAAAATGCCCCCCATGCGCTGATTACGTCTATAGACGTCATGGGATATACATGTATAGTGATTTCTGGCACTGTCTGGTGTGTAAAAGCAATGTTAGTCAGTTGCATCATGATCCTGCCTCTTGTACGATAGGTCGTTGGTATGAATCCCGCTTGGAAACACTATGCGTCCATTTTTCTTCTCTTTTCAGCGATCTTTCGCCTGCAATTTCACGCATTTGGCGTATTTCACGCAATTTCAGCAAACTTGCGTCCCCTATCGTGATGCGCTATTTTTTTTGGGGACTGTATCGATTCTGTCACCCTGTGGTTGATAGTCTTGGCAATCATTTCCAAAATATTTGAGGACCCCAGTTGCAAGAACCCTGGAGTTTTAGAACTGGCTATTTGCCCTGTTTTTAGCATTTATATGCAGAGTACCATAGGCAAGGCCCAGTAGCGCTAAATGGGTTCCTTATGGGCAGCAGCACGGCTGGAAAAATCATTCCACTTCCAAGCAGGACTTGCCCTGGTACCATTTCTTTCTCAATCATGGTCTTAGACCATCCCACTATACCTGCCTGCTACTATCGATAGAAAAAAAGTGAACGCATACAAACCACGACACCAGAAGAACAAGCTGAATGAATTTTGTTATGTCGTTCTCATGTGACTACTACCTCAGGCAAGCGAAATGTGGCGCTTTTTCAAAACTAATAGAGAGGTTAAGTTTCACGTAAAATTCTTATGTCCGTGAAATTTAACGTCAAAAATTCAAAAGTCATTTTCAACTTTTTTTACCTGTTTGAAAGTTGACTGTGGGTTGACTATACCGCACGTAGTTTCGTGACGTGGGTTTTTGGAAGTTTCGTTTGGTCATCCCGATCGGATTTGTGTAAGCATCCGTAGTTTTATCGAGATTGTTGGAAGATTTGATATTAAAAATTGTGCTGAGAAATTCTGCTGTTCAAACAAAACCCAAATCTTGCCACGGCAATATTTCACGTCATGTCACACGTGTAACTTAACCTCTAAAATGTACATACAACATGAAATTTTCACCGCGCTTTGAAAAAAGTCAAAAAACGTGTAACTTAACCTCTCTAATAACTCGAAATAACTCACACTTCTAAATCGAAAAGGATATGTCATCGCTGGGAGGGCCTAATGACATAATATTGCCCCGAGAGGTTAGCCTGAGGGCCGTAGGCCAGAAGGATAACCTCGAGGGGCAATAAGATGCCATAAGGCCCGCAGCAAACATGCGATAACCAATTTATCACAAGGCCCACAGAGCAGATCATTGAGCTGCTGTTGAAACTAGCACAAAAGCCCTCACATTTTGACCACAATGTGTATTGATGTGCTATCATTATCAAAGAGGAAAAATGAAGATATTTCCCCTACACCCTAAGAAATATCTGCAAAGCGAGTGTACTTGTCCATGGAGGGGAGATGATTTGGCTGCGTTCTACAGAAAAGTCGACTGGGAGAGTATTTCTTCTTGGTTGTTTGCAGCGTCCTCCTTCAGCTGATGCTCAATTTTGGAGCTCTGTGCAGGAGCTTGTCCACCACATCCAGGGCTAAGATATTATCTTGCTAGGCGACCTGAACATTGATTCCAATGTAATTCCAATTTTCCCATAGGCCGATGTATCAAAGCTTAAACACGTCGCTACCTCTTCCCCTTAACCTCCAAAAAGGTTTTTTTGCGACAGACACGGACCACCCCTCATCTGCTTCGTCAATTGACTTTATCCTCACAAATTTGGCTACAGTCAGAGACGAAGTAGTGTCTCCCTGGAAGTTCTCCGATCATGATCTGGTTTATGCAGCTTTGGACGTAAAGACCAATATACAACTACCTGCTTACGATGCTACCTTGAAGACCTGCGACCATAGGAACATCAATTTCCCAGAATTGATAGGTCTGCTTGAGCATGCAAACTTGTCTTCGTTCTCGTCTACCATTGTCTATCTAATGCTTGATGAATGGTTGTGGAAATTCAACACCGTTCTACATGTGGTCACGCCGTACAAACAACCTGGTAGACCCACAAGACCGGGCAAGAAGAACTGTCCGTTCCTGATCCCAGAGCTCTTGGCACTCATCCGCCAGAGGAAATCAGCTTTTGGTCGGTATCGCGCCAGTGGCTGCACTGCCACTACATTACAGCGATGTTCTACCTCTCTGAGAACTCTGTGCAACAATATCTACCGTCAACTTAGAAATTTCCATTTCCAGAACGTGTGCCCAAAATATAAAGAGAGCCGTTGTGGTCCATCATCAACCACATCACTAATCGATGTCGTTCCCTCGCCCCACCTGCGGTTGCAGCTGACGAGTCGAACACCTTCTTCCACAAGATAGTGACTGATTCCAACCTCATGGTTTGACATCCCAGATAGAGCGTGCCTCAATCTGCATTTGGTACGTTTGAGCACGTCACTGTAACAGACATCAGGGCAAGGCTTGCCTCCCTTGACAGCAGCAAAGCACCAGAACCGGATTGTCTTCCTCCCAGTATCCTGAAGGCCACATCGAATGTTATCGCTCCTTCTTTATCAGCCATTTTCAATACTTGTCTTCAATCTTCGACTTTCCCTTATCTTATTAAAATCGCTAATATCACTGGATGGCAGTCGTGAGTCAGTCAAGTGTCAAGTCAAGTCGGCAGAATAGCGCGAGCTCGCGTGTGGGAGCAAACCCATTCCAAAAAAATATATAACCCCCGACAGGGTGATCATAACTCCGTTAACGAATCGTGTGGTCGGCCTACCGAGGGCAGGAGCTGTATATGACCAAATGGGTCGGCCTGCTTTGAGCAGGAGTGGTTTATGACCCATGCGAGTTAAATAGTAGTGCGCCAGAGGCCTGTTATGGAGGAGTGCCCGCATCCGTGCATTTCAAAATATGTGGAGTATAGTGTAAGAGTAAGAAATGGGATGAGTAGGGTGGGTCAGAATATGAAAGCTGTCTGCAAGCAAGGAAACTGGAAAAGACAGCAAGCTCTGTTGTGCGCACGGGAAATATGCGCATTCGCAGAGCGTGCGAGCAAGTGATGTCCATGAAACACAGCCGTATGTAGAGAGAGCAAGATCGTGCACACACGTAAATAGGGCCATGTTACCCGTTATAAAGAGCCAATAGCGGAGCAATGGTACGTGACTGGTTAACTCATTCTTTAATTGAACATTTAGCATTCTACTCCATATGCTACAGTATAGAGCAGACACACGCGCGTGCGGGACGCGGCACACCAAGAGAGAAAAGAGTGAGTTTGGAGTAATGGGAATGTAGGGCAGAGTAGCTGGCCTCAATTGAGTGCGCGTTAACGAATCATGTGGTCGGCCTACCGAGGGCAGGAGCTCATATGACCAAGTGGGTCGGCCTGCGTTGAGCAGGGGCGGCTTGTGACCCATGCCAGTTTAATAGTAGTGCGCCGGTGGCCAATTACGGAGGAGTGCCCATGCCGACATTCCCATTAGGGACAAATGAGATAGCGGGTGAGACAACCAATATAGATGGTATGTACGTATTACGAGAGTGAGACGTGTGTATGATAATCAGGAGTGAAGACTGTCTAGACAGCGATGTACAAGAGCATTGTACTAGAGGCATAAGGAAAGACTGTTACTGTGGAGTAGGATCGACAGAGAAAGTTATCAGAATCCTAGGTGAATGTCTTACTTGGAAGTTGGGCTACTGACCTTGAACTATTCAGTGATTGGCTGGACCAAGATGTCAGACCGTTCCACAGCTGCGGGAGCGAAGGTCCTGGAGGCTTCCATCTTGTTCAGGGACTGGTGCCAGGAGCTCAGGGCGTCCTCGGCTGAGGCTGAGAAGCGCAGCATTCGGCGAGATGTCATCTCGGATTTGGCCTTGTCGTGGTCATACAGGCGGCGTGAGAATGTACGGGCGGCAGGAATTGCTCGGGAAGCGAACGAGAGGTGGCCCAGGAGTGAGGCGAGTTTGCGTTTGAGAACGCAACCAATGTCGAGTGTGGTACAGACTACAGTCCATTTCAAAAAGATTAGCAATCCTGGCGATCGCCCGGGGAGTTTGCCGTCTTACCGTATGCGCGCTCGAGAGCTGGCTTGAAAAACTCACTGTGAACTCGAAGAAATAATCCGCGCGAAAGCATGAAAAATGACAGCTCACTCACGTCGATACATGTACGTCTGGTTTACAACAAACGAGTTCTTCCTCGTATCGATATGGAGTCAGAGAGGAAATGTCGGAAGTGAGGTAAACGTTGACGAGCGGGATGGGTCCCCATTCGTTTCGTGCCCACTTTCTTTGAGCTGCGATGCAATTTACTCTCGCAATGTGATGAAAACGACATCGACACAGACTCATTCCCAACGCCATGACTTGGCAAAGCTATCCGTGTGACTTCAACGACATTTTGCGAAAAGCAGACGCCTGTGAAAGCTGATAGAAGACGGTGCTGACTCCAAAATTCAAATTAATTGGCGATCTTGAAATAAGAAAGGTTTGCTCCCCACACCGGAGCTCGCGCTATTCCGCCGACTTTACTTGACACTCACGTAAAGTCGGCGGAATAGCGCGAGCTCCGGTGTGGGGAGAAAACCTTTCTTACAAATCATCGCCGAAGTCGCAACCACTACTTCGTGATCTTGAAATACTAAGATAATTCTCAAAAAGAAATTGATCGATCGATGTGCCGTTGTACTCAACAACAGTTGAACACGTAACTACAGCGCAATGACTTCCGTGTTCACTCACACCGTTTCAGTGTTGTGGGTGTGTTCACATGGCGTGAAGCAGTCAAGTGCCAGTAAGTAATAGTTCGGCAGGAAACGTCAGCTCCAACAACAACAAGTCGTTTGGCTCAGCCAACTTCTGTGGCTTGTACTTTTTGTAGATCTACCAGTGTGATCACCAAAACAACGAAAAAAAGTTTGACTTGAAGATAGTTTGGGATTTGAACTCACAACTTCATGCAGCATTCATAACCACATAGCCAAAAAGAAAGGATAAATTGTGGGTTTTGATAAAATCGATACTGGCTTCCAGGGCAAACTGTAAACCATGGGAAAGGCCGGAAACCTGGCCGAAATCGTAACTCCTTAACGGCTGGTCCAATTTTTCCAAAACCCTCACAGAACAATTTGCCGTGTCCTAACAAGCCATTCTATGTACTTTGTCGTCCAAATTTCCCATATCTTCATACTTTTTAAGACCAAAACCTGATTGCTCATCTTTTTGAAATGGACTGTAGATGACATAGGGCAAGAAGCTTCTGGGTGCTTTCCACTGCATTGGGGGCACACGTGGGCACGATAGCAGAAAAAGTTGTGGCACTGGTCCAGGCGCGTAGCATCGCTGTTGGAGGTAGTCCGGTCGGAGGTGGTCCGGTCGGAGGTGATCCGGTCGGAGATGGTCCGGTTGGAGGGGGTGTGGGGTGTCCCCCGGGAAAAATTTGAAATTAGGGTGCAAAATCCTGCATTGTGGGCACTTCTGGGCGAAAGAGTGGTCCGGCCCAAGCCTGACCGGCTGGATCAACTGCTACGCCCCTGTGGTCCCTGTTGAAACTGCGGCAGGTAGGAATGGAGCGTATCGCATTGAACTGGTCTGATGAGATTGCTATTGCACACACAGTGAGATCAGCACGAGCATGACGGCGACCACGGCTGGTGAAGGACGACGGCCAGAAATTAGAGTCGATGATAGCCCAGTCGTACAACAGTGGTTGGGAGGCTATGGCGCGCCGGAAACGACAGTCATAACTTAGCCATGCATCGATATGATACGAGTTATAGTGACTTGATACACCAGGAAATCGTTTGCTCTGTCTCGTTCTGCTGCGACAATTACCCTTGTACACGCAGTAAACGCCTGAAGCCATGACGCTACATAGTGGACATGGTGGCACTCTGCATGAGTTGGCCTCTGTACGAGCTGGACAGGTCGGGTGAACCCCACTGCTAGCTGTGAGGAAGTCGTTGAAATTAATAAACTCGCCATGCTCAATCCGCTTGCGGCGTTTTACAGGTACAGAGAGCGACGGATGAGCAGCAGGCGGACGGCACAATGCTTGATCTAAGGCTGGAGTTGGCAGGCGACACGACAGCTGCAACAGATTCCAACTGCTCTACTCGCTCCATCAGGGGCCGGATGACCTGACCGACGGCCTGAGAAACAGCCAAAGCAAGTGCATCAGGGCCACATTCAAGGCGGCGGCAGAATAAACTAACAGTGCAACGTCAAATTCAACAGAGTCCGTTGTGGGAGATAATGGAGTCCTGGGTGATTGACAATGAACAGGATTTTGCCTTGGACGCCCATTACTTCCTGCATCCGAAGTTTGAGTTGCCGCTCTGGCATCCGGAGCCACATTCAAGGCGGCGGCAGAATATATCTTGAAGTCCTGGGTGGTGGACGACAAACAGAATTTTGCCTCGCACCCACATTACTTCCTGCATCCGAGGTTTGAGCTGACGCCCTGGCCTATAGGCTGTCGAAGTGCCTACGTCACGCTGCCTGAAAACTCTTAGTTACAAGGCCAAGTGGTGACAAACAAAAGTCGCGTCACCTGCACTTGTCGTGTTTCCAACGGTTGCGGCATCACTTTGACTGGGGCGCGCTGGTGCAGATCGCGCTTTCAAATTTTGTTTTACTTCAAGAAGTTTCTCCTTCGCTCTCTAGCCACCGTGCAGTGTTTTCCTGCTGAGTGTTCACCAGCGCCTGAGAGTTCGGAGTTCTGGTTTTTGCTTGCCGCTGAACAAGGAAACGAGCCGAGAGTTAGTTGGTCTCAGAACTAAAAGAAATCAGCGATCGCGGCGATAGAAATAAGTAAATAACCCATCATTGGTTCTTGGCCGGTGACTACATGTAAAGCCGAACGACAGTACAAGCACAGCAGTGGCCAAGTAAAAGATCAGCTACGGCATATCCTTCTCTACAAAGCGAAAACTACGAACTCGGCGACAAACAGCAGTTCATTTGAAATAAATAGTCTCGCTCGCGCGCTCCTCAGTCAAAATGATGCTGTAGCTGTGTTCACTGCATGCTGCTGCCACTCGAAACACGAGAAGTGCAGGTGACGCGACTTTTGTTTTTCACCACTTGGCCGAGTAACTACGCGTTGTCAAGAAGCTGTGACATCAGCTGTGACATCAGCTGTGACGGCCTATTGCGTCCTTTTTCTGGTTGAGGAACGCGTCATCGTGAGAATAAAATACTAAAATACTCAAACGATAAACTCTAGCAAAACACGTAGTGTGACAGGGGTGCGCTGAGAAAGAACAAGGACAACTGATACTAAGAAAGGCAAGGCGGCAGAGGATCGGCAGTGCTTGGACTGACACTATGAAGAAGCAGATCGGAATGTCAACAGAATGTCAGAATATGAGAGCGGTCTGCAGGCAAGGAAAGTTGAAAAGACAGCAAGCTCTGGTGTGTGCACGGGATCTCTGTGCATGCGCAGAGCGTGCGAGCATGTGATGTCTATGATGCACAGCAGTATGTAGAGAGAGCAAGATCGTGAACCCACGTAAAGAGGGTCATGCGACCAGTCATGCGACCAGTGTGCGGGTATTGCATTATGAATTGGTTGAGTAGATAGTTCCGGAATTAATTCCGTGTTCGATATTGTTTATTTTTTACATATTTTAATTTTATTTTATTCGTGTTCGATATTGAATTTTAATTTTTATTTATTTATTTTTTTACAAATATTGTTTTTATTCCATTTCACATTTTTCATTCGTGTTGGGTTTAACTACTCACTGTACTGATACATGGTGATGATTGTGCTTTGCTTTGCCCGTAAAAGAGGCCTTCCCGTCATGAAGAGACAATAGCGGGAAAATAGTACGTGACTGTTAACAACGGTAAACACTCATATGTTCAGTGAATATTTTACGACGTGCGGCTCCGGCGTGCTAGTTTGTACTTGAAGTGTGTGTGTTAAAGTGAGGGCTGTGTTCCACCCGCCTGTGTGGATTAACAAGAATTGTGAGTTATGAAGTCTGAAGAAATGTTGAATGGTCTCTGCTGGGATGACGACTACAGTCAACTTCGCTAATAACGACTGCGGATATAACGACAATTCGCGAATAACGACAGAATTTCCATGCCCAGAGCAAAGTCCCATCTAACTGTATACATTTAACTTCGGATATAACGACTATCTGAATAACGACAATTCGCGTATAGCGACATGCTTTTAGTGCACCGTGGTCATATTCACTGCTTGAATTACGACTTTCTGGGCTTTTGACAGCTATTTCAAGTACCTGTCAGTCAAGTACATGTACCTGTCATGCAGAAGTACCAGAACCTATGGTGCACTGGTGATGGATATTATTGCACACATGCAATAAAATGCCGCCAAGGGGGGGGGGGGGCTTTTTCTTCCTTTTTTATGTTGGCTTCAAAATTGTTGGATTTACCAGCACACCTATATGTATACAATGTACATGTAGTTGTACATGATTGTACAGTAATCATCATACATGTACATACATGTACATATCTCTGGCCCTGTAGATGGCTCAAAAAGGCATATTTTTCAATTGATTTCCCTTGCATATTGAATTTGTAGTTCCTTTCAACTGCAATATGAAAATAAAGTACACATTGACATAGAGCAAGAAAAGAGCTTGATTTTGATATGCATATCATACTATACAAAATATGGGTTCCCATACATTCAAATGGGACTTCGGTTATAAGGACACTTCGCGAATAAGGACACTTTTCTGATGCCCCGCCGAATGTCGTTATTGGCGAAGTTGACTGTACACCATAGGTCAGTGGTTAGAGCATCGCTAGCTACAAGCGAGGGTGCTTGGTTCGAGTCCTGGAGGTGACAGTGAATTTTTTCTTCACACTTTTCCCGTTCGTGTCTTTCCCTCAAACCTGTGGATGACTCATACGTTGACCAAATATTTAAATCCATGGTAAGGTATGTTTTTCTAGAGCATCCCTGCTCACTTGAAGGGAATTGAAGACATTAGATCATTTTCTACAGAACTTTTGTACGCTCTATATGATGACAAATTGGCTATATCCCCTCCTTTTTGATAATGTACAATAAGATGAGGCTTGGCATTTTTTAAACATGAATATCGACGCACTTTCCCTTCTGTTCATGTCTTGCCCCGCTATAGTAATGGTTCATGAATCCGCCAAGTCCACATTCCTTCTCTGTTTTTCTTTCCTTCCAGTTGCATTTTCCTTTCTGCTCTGTTTTCCTTTCTCTTTTCGTTCATCCCTCTGTACTTTGTACTGGTGAGGCACCAAACTGAAATATTGAAAACCAGACCAAACCAACAAAAAGTCTGCTTAAGGCCATCAGAGTGTATACATTCAGAAAGTGGTGGACATCGGAGGGTATACAGTATTGAAAACGGAGACTACAAAAAGAGCCGACACGGCACACATGGAAACCACAATAAAACACAGCAGAATCATTAAAAGTTGAAAAATAAACAACGCTTCAGCAAAGAGTTACTTCGTGTGGACGTGTGTACCATGGTGTACAAGGGATTCGTCAAACACAGTTTTTTGTTTTGTTTTGTTCTTGTTTTGGTAGATGAGACCTCCCCACAATGACCGTTTCATTGAAAACCAAAAGAACACATGCACGATACGTATGGATTATTCCACGAGTACAAGCAAGAATACCCCAGAGGTAAGGAACAAAAAAACAATGACAATGACAAGAAGGAAGCTGTCTCAGGGCAAGTGACGCCTCCCTGGTGAATAATTCTGAGTACCTTTTTTCTACTTTTCAGCTCCAGATAGCTGTACTTTTCATTGCAGAACAGTCCTGAATTGTTATGTTTGTTGTACAACATAGCCAGCAATCGCACGTCATCACGTAAATTGAAAATACACCCAATTTTGCGAATTGACCAATTTTTCAGCATCACCTTTCAACGAGGACGAAGCAAAGTCGGCTGAATGAAGCCTTGAGGAAGAGAACCATCCTCTTCATTTCAATATCACGATACTGACATAGGTACGAGACGAAAAAACTAAAAAAATCCACCAGAAAACTGTGCGCCCACCCCCGCGCTAACTTTGGTCTGAGAATTTTCTATTGCCATCAAAATGTACGAGGAGCACTCAAAAATCATCTACGAATGTACCTTTGTCACTGTCTACTCCTTTTTCAAGGCACGAAAGTCGTCTGTCCGCTTCCAAACCGGGAACAAGACATACTAGCGGCCTTTTTCAGCTACTCTACGAGCCGCAGAGCAGCATTCATTCCGGACAAACAGCTAAAATACGAGTAAACATGCATGCCTGAGTACATCAGTACAGCCCTGCAGTAAATAGTCTATTTCAGTGTTTCTGCTCCAAACAGCATCTTACTCCGACTGGCTACAAAAATTACATCATAGATCGAACAACAACCATTTCTTCAGTTTTTCCCCCAGAAGGCTTCTCCTTGTGTTTGGCCCAAGCCAAAAATCACACCTTGGAGCAGTAAAAATAATTACAACTCCCACGCGTCCTCGATTGTGCATGGCCGGCAATCGAGGACATGTAGGAGTTGACATTTTTGTACTCCTCGAGGTGTGATTTTTGGCCTGTGCCAAGCACAAGGAGAAGCCTTCTACCGAAGAATCTGAGGGAATGGTTGCTGTTTGATCCTTTGATGGAGCTAGCCAAAGTTAGTTGCTGTTCGGAGCAGAAACACTGAAATAGCCCATTTACTGCAGAATGATGACTGTATTAATGTACTCATCGCATCGTACAGTGTACAGAGCGGATGCAGTTTTGAGAGCTCTGCATCCTTTTGTGAATGTGGTAGTTTTTGGATCCTTATAAAGCATATCTAGGGCGTGCCCTTATAACCTTACCACCAATCATGGCGAGCACTGGTAACTCGAGACCCCGATGGATGGCACTGACCTCGGAGCAGATGCGAGAGACGTCCGGGAAATTCAATTGCCCACTGGGGACCAAAGTGGTGGATGTCGCGAATGCACTGGGAGATGCTGGATACAACGACCTCACATCTGTTCAGATAAGTTCACAGCATGAGTGCATTGTAACCTTCATGTCCACTGCGAGTCTAGAGCGTGTTGGTCGGGAGGGCTTTTCTCTATTGGATAAGACTATTTTGGTTTCAAACGTACTGGATTCGATCCTCCAGCTGCATATATCTGACCTCCCTGTCTGGATCTCGGACATTGCATTGACGGACGCTCTCAAACCGTACGGTAGTCCCGCTTCAACAGTTCGATACGGGCAAGTCACCACAAAGCATGGCTTCGATGTTACAACCGGGGTACGCTTTTTAAGCTTCAAACTAGGGAAACAATGCCCCTCCATTCCATCCTACGTTCAAACGGCAGGGGGTCACGTCTTTGCCGTACGGTATAAGGATCAACCACGCACCTGTAGGGTATGCGAGTCCCCAGGTCACCTGGCCGCGGACTGCCCCACCAGGCCACGCACCCCTCGTGGAACGTACGCTAACAGGGTCGAATCGGGACCCCAGAAAGGGCGCGAGGATCAGCCACTGCCTGAAAGCCTAGCCTCTGCAGTCAAATCGGGACCCCAGGAGGTCATCGGTTCAGACAAAGCGCGCGAGGATCAGCCACAACACGAGAGCCTGGGCGCTTCTTCAGCTGGTCAGGTCGAGTCGAGACCCCTGGAGGAGGGCACGGGTACACATGGCAGTCAAGACTCAGCTTCTGCCGTAACTGTCAAAATGCGACCTGAGCATGATAAACAAATCAACCACGTGGAACTTGACCTGACTCTGTCTCCTGACAGCAGCTGGGCCGAGGAGTCGGACTGTCCACCTGAGGGGAAACTCTCAGGGGGCGATGAGGCTAGAGCATTGGCGATATTGGCAGACTGCTTCCACAAGAGGCCGCGGGAGTCGACCTCCCCATTGGTAGTTTCTAGTGATAACCAGAGGAAGAAGAAGGCGAAAAAGATCACTGCGTCAAGCAATAAGCAGATAACTTGGCGCAGATAACATCTTCTCCCCCTGTGTAGCCCTAGGTATACAAACACAATCTGGTTTTCCCTGTCCTACTTCAACCTCGTGTCTTCCTCCAGCTTCCTCATTCTTATCTTTAGCTTGATCCTTTTAGGTACTTCATTAGATTTTAGGACCCTTAGCCATACATGTAACTATGCACCCGCTTACGCCAAATGTCCCTCCCCTTTTTTAATTACTTCCTCCTGCAATGAAGGGTAGCAAGCATCTTCGCATTCTCTGCACAAACGCTTTCGGCCTAGCCAGCAAACTTCCCGACCTACAGCACGCACTCCTGCAGCATCAGCCCGACGTAGCAATTGTGACAGAAACGAAGTTCACTGCGGAGAAAGTGCTTGCCTCTGACATTAGCTTCCCTGGATACAGCTCACCACTTCGGTTGGACAGAACGGCACATGGGGGAGGGGTAGCCATCTGGGTGAAGTCGTCACTCCCCTCCATGCTCATCCCTGAACTCATGTCCCCGCACATGAGATCATCTGGGTTTCTCTCCAGCTGGCCCCAGGTCTCCGCACCGTCTTGGGAGCAGTGTATCGGCCGGGGTCCTGTGCCCCGGGCGATCTTACCTTAATCGATCATCTCGACAACATCCTCCCAGAAGCTAGACACCAGGGCTCCCACATCATCCTAGCTGGCGATTTCAACGTGCACAACCGGGCTTGGCTGAACAGCTCGAAAACTACGCCTGCAGGCGAGGCTCTCGAAGATACTTGCGCTGCCCATCTTCTTGTCCAGCATGTCACAGTACCGACTCGTGGAGACAACCCGCTAGATCTCATAATGTCAACGTTCACGTCCCCAGTAACTACACGTATACTTCCGCCCCTCGGTCGATCTGACCATGCAGTTGTACTGTCAGACTTTTCTTCCGTGCTCCCTAGACCTGAACCCCCTGTTAAGCGAACAGTATTTCGCTACAACAGGGCAGACTGGGATCGCCTCAGGGCGCACCTTCGCAACGTGGAATGGGGTGATATCATCACGGAGGACCCAGAAACTTCCTGTGAGCAGGTTACCGCTTCGATTACTGCAGCTGTTGCACAGTTTGTCCCATCCAAAGTCCTGGAAACGAGGCCTTCCGATCCGGTATGGTGGACGCCTGAATGCACCCAGACCGAGAGGGAGAAGGAGAAGCGCTGGCGCGACTGGAGAAAACACCCTTATGACCCAGCACTTCAGCAGGCATTCACCGATTCCGTGACTGTAGCGATCGCCACCCAGTTCCGATCACGACGTGCAAAGGAGGACAGCCTCCGTCGCAGCCTCTCAACCGGGTCCCTCAGAGACAAACAGTGGTGGACGAAGTTGAAGAACGCTGCTGGCAACCGCACACAGCCCGAAATTCCCCTAGTTGTCGACTCTGACGGCCGCGAGTGGGCAACGAGCTCAGAGAAAGCAGAGGCATTCGCTCGATTCTTCTCGAAGAAATGTAGCGTTGCCGGTCCGGACCTTGTGGAGGCTGACCTACCGGACCCTGCTCCCTCAGAGGTTCCACCTCTTCGCACCATCCGCTTCCGCCCACAGGCTGTCCGCCGCCTCCTGGCAAGGCTCGACGTCTCCAAGGCTACCGGGCCTGACGGTATTTCTGCTCGCGTCCTTAAGGAATGTGCTCATGAGCTCGCAGAGCCACTGTCCAAGTTATTTGCTTTATGCTTCCGGTCTGGAGTGCAACCTAGGATGTGGAAGACGGCCAACGTGGTTCCGATCCACAAGCGATCTTCCCGCTCAACCCTTAAGAACTACAGGCCCGTATCCTTACTGTGCACAATCTCGAAAGTAATGGAAACTCTTGTAAACAGACACATCGCAAACTATTTTGAAGACCATCATCTGCTCACGTCGCACCAGTTTGGATTTCGCAGAGGCCTCGGAACATCGGACGCTTTGCAAGCTCTCCAAACTGCCTGGGCAAGCGCTGCGGGCTGTGGAGGGGCGGCTCGTATCCTTGCTGTGGACATCGCAGGAGCGTTTGATCGTGTCTCGCATGTCGGCCTCCTCCACAAGGTACGTAGCCTGGGCATAGATGGTCCGCTTCAGATATGGCTGGCGTCATACCTGGACACCCGTTCCCTACAGTGCCTCGTTGGAGGGCGGATGTCATCTAGGTATACGACCTCCGCTGGAGTCCCCCAGGGAAGCATCCTTGGACCAACGCTTTTCCTGCCTACGTCAACGACGCGCCAGATGTTCTCGCTGACGGCGCCAGCTTGGAAGCCTATGCTGATGATACAACTTTGTACAGCTTAGTCACCTCCCAGCAGACCCCAACAGTGGCCGCGCAGTCACTGCAGGTGTCCGTTGACCGACTGCACGAGTGGGGTCGTACATGGAAAGTGATGTTTGAACCGACCAAATCCCAGGCCATGACAGCCACCCTCAGACGTACCGGCTTAGATCTCCCCCCACTCCTGTTTGGTGGCACACTGGTGCCCGAGACAACCACCATCACCCTCCTTGGTGTGAAGGTGGACGCCAAGTTGACCTTCAGCGATCACCTACTCTCCGTAGCCACCCGTGCACGCCAACGGCTTGGGGTCCTGAACAGAGCCGCCCACATACTCACCCCCGCCGGCCGGACGACCGTATACAAGGCGTTCGTACGACCAGTCATGGAGTATGCGCCTCTTGTATGGATGGGAGCTGCGCAGAGTCACCTCCAGCGTCTGAACAATGTTCAGCGCCGCGCGCTTCATGCTATCGGCCCTGGGGCACACCTACCCAGCCTGGCCATCCGCCGCACTGTTGCCTCGCTTGCCTGCCTGTACAAGCTGCACTACTTGCCTGGTCCTCCGCAGCTGCTCTCTGTGTTGCCACCGCGCCACATCATCTCTACCAACCCCAGAATTCGCAGCGAGCACGGTGCTGTCATTGGCCATGACCACCAGCTCCAACACCAGCTGCCTGCATCTGCCCCGCTGGCACTGAAGCGCTCGTTCCCACACTGCAGCATCAGCGATTGGAACTCCCTCCCTGCCGCTCTCCTATCCCAGCCTCCCCACAGCAAGAGAATGCAATCATTCAAAACGAATGTTTACCGCCATCTTCGCAGCACAAACTGGCTCTGGGCAGTCGATTCCCTATGAATAGTATGACGCTAAGACAGTTTCTCCCCCACAATCGCTCGTGTTAAGCCTTGGGGTTTTGCATCTTTCTCACCTGTACAGCTCTATCTTCTTCTTTTTTCATTGTTTTTGGTGCGTGTTTTTGGCCGTGACGCCGAGACCTCAGGTCGGCAGAGTCATTTTAATGCCCCACCATCACTGCTGCGTCTCGGTGCAGCGCCTGCTCATTAGTTGTCACGTTTGTCCTAGTCTCCGTACCATTGTCTTTCCTTATTCTTTTCGAGCTGGTTATGTGAACGTAGTAAAAAAAAAAAAAAAAAAAAAAACTCATGCATCCAGGTAGGCCAGGCATGCAGATTTACTTGAACTTTAGCTGTTTGGCCGGAATGGATGCTGCTCTGCGGCCATTGGTGAACATTTTGTAACAGCCGGCTCGGTTCAGGTTACATATGTGGTCCCTGCCCTTTTGGAGGATTTGTGCCCCTTTTGGCACGTGTGTGCTGGGTCCGCGTGGTCGGTGTGCGGACCGCGCACGGACTGCGCAGGTTGCGCATGCTTGCATAATATAATTATTATTATTGTACGCATTCTTGTTGTTTTGCCATTTTCCTGAGACTCTCCTTGGAGTAAGACTAAAATAATCTGTCCTCTGAGTGTTGTGTACGTGTGATGCAAGAAATAAGAGAGTAATCGGAAGGGCTATCGTCGAGGCATAAAAAACCCCGACGACAATTGGCGCCCAGCTAGTGGCATCGTTCCCCACGACCCTGAGATCGTTTTCGTTTTCGCCGTGGCTTCGAATCTTGTCTTCTTCACGCGTCCTCGCCATGGCTCCGGTTTGCTCCAGCTGCTCAACCCTGTCCTCGGAGCTCCTACTCAGGTGAGCCTGCTTTGTCTGCCCTGCGTAATGTTTTGTACCTTGTACGTAGTTCTCCTGGTACTAATCTTCGATTTGGGATTTTCAAATAATTGTTTCACTTCGTGGCTTTGAAGTCCCGTGTTGTTCTCTTGTGTACAAGTACTCTCGTTCGAGCCTCGCTCCTGTTAGTACATGATTGTGGCCCACGTTGTGTTTGTCACTGTTCGAGTGCTTGTGTGTGCGGTGTTTTGAACCAGTGTGCATTGTCGCCCTCCGACCTCTGGCTGTTCGAGTGGTCGTGTGCACTGTGTTTTCACACCTTCAAGGCTGTTGTCCGTCCTGTCGTGCATGCTCGTCGTGTTGCTTGGTCGTCAGCATGGGTGGTTTTGTTCTTGTTTGCTCCTTGTTACTCGCCCTGTGTTGGGCACTGGTGCACGTCGTTTTGTTGTCGTCGGACTGCTCCGATCCTGTGTCGTTCGATTTGTTTCAGTTTGGTAGATGTCTGCATCGATTTATTCGATGTGGTGACACTCCATCGTTTCCAGTTTTCAAGTACAAGTGCTTTCTTTTTCATTTTGCTAGTATTCATGTTTTGTGTCGAGCGTTTTAGTGCTCCCCGTGTTGCCCCACCGATCATGTGGAATGGCTGTCGCCCAGTGGTGTGACATGCTTCTGAGAGTCTCGTTGACGGTCCGGGTGGCAATCTTTCTGTGAGCGTGTTGTTTTGTATTTGTGTTTTGGCACGTGGGTCTCTCCATTTCACCTAGGGGGGGGGGGGGGGGGACGTCCGATCATGGTGAGCCACGGTCTGCCTGGTACGCTGGTGGTAGGGTGTTCGGTGCCTCGAACCCAGGCGCATTTTGAGTGGAAACAGTTTTGTACGGGGTCCGTGGCACAATCGTACATCACTGTGCTTATTGCCTTGGCAGGGTAAAATTTTAGCAGCTCAGGACGAGTTTGTTTCTCTGTTGGAAAGAGGAGCTGTCTCTGCTGTTGAGACCGTAAGTCCCGTTTCCACACGACGGATTTTAGCAATGTTACGCCCTGCGCAACTTCAGGGTATCGATTTCGGCCTGTTCTGGGCCGGTCGCAATGCCGGCGACCATTCCATCGTCTTCAGCGTCGAAAAACTACGCAGTGTGTGAAATTTGGAGGCTGTACGATGCTGTCTTCTTGTTCTATGAGCGATCGATTTGCGCCAGGATACCAAATGTACGGAGTACATGTACATGTACATGTACATGGAGTTGATGGACTTGGCTGTAGTGCTGTTTATATGTAGTTTCGCTGAGCTACCACATCAGATAAACCTCTGGTCGCTGTATCATATAGGACAGTGGAGAAAGCCATTGTGCAGACAAATTGGTCAAGAACAGATTTCCTGCCAATACTGCGTTCAATCATGATGCAGCTGAAAATCTGACACTCTGAGGATTTGCAAAATTGCAGCGCGCTAACACAGTGCAGCTACGCAATACCGTATGCACCGTGTCTGGAGTACATTGTCATCCACATAGCATGGGCAATGTAGGGCCAGTGTATTTGTCGACTTTAAAATTTACATCCAAATTACGCTTGCACGATCATCCGATAAATGAACTGTCTGTTGATTGTGCAAATCGTATGAATGAATAACATGTGACGTGCGACACCAATTGCCCCGAAGTGCTGCACGCGTCGTTTATGACTGAGAACAAGTTGTCCTTCTAAAGCTGATGATTAGCAGGACTGCTGCTGCCTTGGCCTGGCTGAAGGTTACATCGTGTTGCAATGGTGCAGCATACCTGTTAATTGGCTGCATGCATCCGGTCCCGCGGCGCAACATGCCCGGGTGCGGGTGCCGTCTCGGCTGAGTGCGTATGTTATTTTCTTGGATGCTTCATCTACATGGGGTAGATAACTGTAATCTCCTCCTGGTGATGCGTCTTTTTAGTACCCGTATTCCAATTAGCTTCAGCCTGTGAAGGGTTACATTTTCGCATTTATTTCGACTAATTTGTATGCGTTGCTATGGTGGTTGCTATGGGCGTAATTTGAATTTGGCTACATGGAATACCAAAAAAATTGGTCAAGTAATGGAAGCTCTCTATTGGCTATCATCATCTGTGAAAATTTGAAAGACCTTGAACGAAATTGATTTTCACCTTGTTCTAGTTGGTTTTGAATTTCCCGGTTTTGTGCCACTGGCCTGCATCAAAACTGTTCCAACAAAAGTGCCAACAAGCGCACTTCAAACGATCATAACTCTTGAACGTCTGGTCGGATTTAGACAAACCTTATATAGTTCCCGGCTAGTTTATCCTACTCTTTCCAATGAGACTAAAATCGAGGAGATCGGAGCAACTTTCAAAATCGTCCGAACACCCAACTGGTGGGATCCAGCGCTTATTTGTATCGGTTCGCCTTGCGGGTGTTCGGTTTCGGTGTTTTGCTGGCTGGCCGTTGTGCGTCCCAGTAGGGTTCAGGACGGTGTTTTTTTGTTTTGTGAGCGGATGTGTTTCACGCGTGATATTCAGGTTCAATCCCTGTGGGGTTTTTCAGGTTAGAGGCCTGTGGGTTTTTTTTTCAGGTTCGAGGCCTGTGGTTATTCAGGGTAGCGCCCTGTGGTTTTTCTGCGTTATTTTTGTTTGTTTGCGTATTGGTGACCGATTTGTTTGTGTGCTATCTAGTGTCCTCATCGATAGCCTGACCCTGTCTCCGTAGGCGTGTTCAACGTTGCTGTTCTGCCATATTTCTTCTTGTGTTTTTTGTCTGATTTTTGGCTCCTGGTATTGCTGAGATTTTTGCGTCAGTCCGTGTTTCTTTCTTTCTGTGTGTGTCTCTGTGAGTTTTCGTAGCCCCATCGGCTGCGTGATGGTTTTCCGGACAACTCCTGTGCTGCCAGGTGACTGGTCACCCGGTTCAGCTGCGGCGGTCTTCGCAGTACCGTCGGTTTGCCGTGGCTTCGCACCAGGGCGAGGTGGTTGTTTTCCGGGGGCCCACGCCTGAAAGCATGGCGGTTCCCTCTATGGCTGGGCCCAGTCTATTTTCTTTCCACCCCTTTGCTTTGGCTTTCCCCCGTTGTCCGGAGTTACTAATGTATCCTACTGTTTTGGCCCTGCGTATCCGCATGTGTATCTTGTTCACATTTGATTTCTTTTTCTCCTGTCTTTCTTCTCTCCCATCCTCAGGAGAGGATTCATTTTTTTAATGTGGACGTATGTTGTCCTTGCCCTTTTGGAGGGTTTGTGCCCCTTTTGGCAAGTGTGTGCTGGGTCCGCGTGGTCGGTGTGCAGACCGCGCGCGGACTGCGCAGGTTGCGCATGCTTGCATAATTATTGTACGCATTCTTGTTGTTTCGCCTTTTTCCTGAGACTCTCCTTGGAGTAAGACTAAAATAATCTGTCCTCTGAGTGTTGTGTACGTGTGATGCAAGAAATATGAGAGTAATCGGAAGGGCTATCGTCGAGGCATAACCCCCCGGCGGCACATATATTATTTTAACAATATACGTAACATGAAAATTACAAAGGCACAACGCAAGTGGAAAGTCATCCAAGCATCCCCGGCTCCCAAAACAACAAGGGCCAACTCCGACCCAGATCCCGCGCGTGTGGAGCTCAGAGCGGATCTACAGCTGATACAAGTCACAGCAGAGTTCAAATATAATACAGAGTAGGTTTGTGGACATCACAATACAAATACATGCACATCATGATACAAACACATGCATAAGTCATGGTAGCAGGGCTGCAACACATCACCTGCGCTCGTAGAGCAGCTGAAGAGGACCACTAGTTGTCTTGCTCCCGGTTTGAAAGTGGACAGATGACTTTCGTGCCTTGAAAAAGGAGTAGAGAGCGACAAAGGTACGTCTGTAGCTGATTTTTGAGTGCTCCCGTACATTTTGATGGCAAAAGAAAATTCTCAGACGAAATGTCAACGCGGCGGCGGGCGTACCGTTCTCTGGTGGATTTTTTTAGTTATTTCATCTCGTCCCTATGTCAGTATCGTGATGGTGAAGTGGACAGGACGATGTTCTTCCTCTAGGCTTCGTTCGACCGACTTTGCTGCGTCCTCATCAAAAAGTGATGCTGAAAAAAAGGGCGAGTGGCACAATTATGTAGATTTTCAATGTACGTGATGACATACGATTGCTGGCTATGTTTCGGTCTTTGACCACTTGCTGGTGAGCTGATCTACTCACTTTCCCCTACTTTAGGAGCTGCATCTGCGCCTTGATCCTTGATGGTGGCGTTCCTACGGGTGCGGAAAACTCGGCCTCTAGCCGAGTCTGACGCGAATCATGAAAGAAAATATGGCATATTATTGCCCGCGAGAGGAAAGGTGCTAATTCGCGATAGTATGGGCAACAATCGCTTGCAATGTGATGAAAATGATGTATTCCCCAAAATGCAATAGTGAAACGAGAGAGCTTGGAAGCTCAGGGCCCTACGCTGTGCTTTTTTTGCCTTGATGACCTAGACAAAAAAGCATACGGATGTTATAAATTTTCATAAATTTCTCCAATTTTTTCTAAGACATAACCTGGGATTCGAACCCGCACTATCGCCCTACATGCATCCCCCGATACACTTCGCATACATACTAACTCTTCCAAGTTGCTTCACGTTATGATCTTGCATTTGAAAGCCCTATTTGAATATGCATTGTGGCCAGCCGTCTTTGATGGCACGGTACGGTACGGTATTGGACAGGTACGGGACAGGTACGGTCGAGGGTAATACGACACCGTCCACCACCTTGATGGCCTAGGCAAAAAAGCATAGGGATGTTATAAAAAATTTCAATTCTCCTTTTTTTTCAGGCATAACCTGGGATTCGAACCCGCACTATCGCCCTACATGCATTCCCCCATACACTTCGCATTCATACTCATTCTTCCAAGTTGCTTCATGTTTTGATCTTGCGGTTGAAAGCCCTATTTGAATATTGCGGCCAGCTGTATGTGGCCAGCTGTGTTTGATGGTACGGTGCGGGACAGATACGGGATAGCTCCAGGCGTGACACAAAAAAAATAAAAATAAACACCAAATTAAAGCTGTGTGGACCCTGGCTAGCGCCAGACGTTACTGAAGTAACATCTTCAGCATAGCTACGGTAATAAAAATTAGTGACATTAGGGACATCAGTTAGTGTAAATCACTCTCCTATTATTCGGAGATCGGAACTTCGGAATCGTAGCTGTTGTCGAACGAAAGTGCGGATAGAGCGGATTCAGCTGCAAGAATGCTATGATCACTCTGCAACTCTCTATGTCCCTCCAGTGTGCTGTGCACGAGCCACGATGTCGAGCGTAGTAATTTCCACCTCCACTCCCCAGAATGCAGTTATTAGAATCGTGCAAATACCTACACACGGACCCCATAATTTCGGCTGACATACACGTGCTCCTGCATACACCAATCACCTGAAGCGCACAATTTCCACACCAAGGTTCAACTCGAGTGACAGGAACGCACCCAAACAGGCTGTAAGTTGTACCCCGCAGGCACGGTGACCAGGTGACTGGTGTATGCAGGAGCATGTGACCGCTTGTTCAGCAATGTTTGTTTGGGAATAGAAGCCGAACGCTGCATCGCATCAATGATTGGATCGGTTTATTTAACGTCGAATAACAAACATGCAGCGTTGCCTTATTACATGAGATAGACTAAAGTTACAGGCACACAAATGTAAGGAAAAGATTAAAAGAAAAAGAAAAATAGAGTAGGATTTAAAACCGAAGAGGAAAGATTGCATAAGTATTTGATCAGTGAGCAACGTCAGTCAGTGAATTTTCAGGTGGGGTAAGACAGCGGTCCGGAATTGACCTGGTTTCTTCAGTGATTGTATAGATGCAGGCAACTTATTCCAGAGAGTGGGACATTGATATGAAGGGCTGTGTGTGGCGGCGGCAGATATGATTCTGGGGAAAAGAAGCAGGGGAACATCTGTGCTCCTCGTTCGACGGGTGTGTGACAGAGGTGTAACGAGGTCATGAAGAAGCACACTACAGTTATTATGAATTACACGAAAGGTTAGCGCGAGGAGTTTGCGGCAATACATTGATTGCAGGCGTTGAATGCTGAGGCGTTCAAAAAGAGGGGCAGTTGCAGACAGGAAGGGAGCAGAGCAGACAACACGCACAGCTCGCACGAGAAGTTTCTCAAGACTATCACGTTGTGCAGAGGAAAGGGAAGAGGAAAAGCTGTTGCATGCGTATTGGAATGTGGGTAAAATTATACATCTCAAATAGGTTGAGCGGCATGGCATTGGGAGGCACTGCCTGTGGCGGAAGAGAGTGCCAATCTTTGAGGACACTGTCTTGGCTCTATTTATTATTATTATTAAAAGCATGTCCGCGTAGGTGGCGGGGGTGCCACTGTCGCTTATGCCATTCAGGATTGATGTCTGAAGAGTAATACGATACAATGAAATGACAGAAGTGACGTCAACAAAAGCCGTTAGCAACAACACCAATATGACTAATGGAAAACTTCATCCAAAGTATAAAATAATTTAATAGAATATGCATACAACATGTCTGGTCAGTCCTGTTAGGTGGGGCGGGCTCCACGCCATGCCTGTCGGTCCGCTGCCATTGTGCGGACTGCGTCAACATCTAGCGGCTGGTGGAGGGTAAGTCCATGCCATGATAACAGTTCCGTCTGCAAGACCGTTACCAAAGTCGCCCTCGTCGTTGGCCAGGCGAAGATACATATCCACTGCCAACTGTGGAGGAGCAGTTGGGGCCAAACGAAAGATATGGCCAGCGAGACTGTAGCGCTGCCTTGTGATCTTCTCGCTGATGGGGACAGCTCTGCAGCGCTTATACAGAGTGTCATTGCTTATTCGTTTAGGGTACCGCATGTCGATGATGCTCCTCAGCTGGGTCCTGTGGAACGAATCCATTCGCGCGAGCTCCGACATCGGTAGGCCCCAAGTGCCGCAGTTGTAGGTAAGGACTGGGATGACGTAGGCGTTGTAGAGCCTCAGCCGAAGACCTTCACTGATCTGGCGCCTCCGGATCCAGATCTTGAGGAGTGAGTTGAAGGCGGCGGCGGCCAGTTGACGCCTCCGAGCAGCATCTTCGGCGTCACCCAGGAGGGAGCCTAGTTTGCGGACAGTACGCCATTGGCTATATAGTGAACCATTGTGTTTCATTTCAGGTCGTCATCGATGTGCAAGCCCAGGTACTTGGCGCTTGTCACTTGCTGGAGGAGTGTAGCTGCACAGTGCCCATTCAATGTCTTGTCGTCATGACGATTGGCAGGAATAAACAATATTTGTGTTTTTCGACTATTCAGGATTAGGTTGCGCTCACCAAGCCAGTTGCTGAGATGGGTGATGGCTGAAGACAGGTTGTGTGACAGCACTACCTTGTCCTTCCTGTTATCGTGTAGCATGATGTCATCCGCGAATTGGGTTACCTGGATGGCAAACTGATCCACTTCACTGGCCACATCCCTGACATATATCACAAACAATAGTGGTCCCAGTACAGACCCTTGGGGAACCCCACTTGAGCATGTGAAAGATGAGCTGCTATCGCCGCTGATGACGACTTGTTGTTGACGATTTGATTAGTCGCTTTGGCCTTTGACAAAGTCCAGCATCAGACACTTGTCGAAGACTTATTCCAGCTTGGAATCTCCGGCACAGCCCTGAACTGGCGAAGCGACTACCTCTCAAATCGTCAACAAGTCGTCATCAGCGGCGATAGCAGCTCATCTTTCACATGCTCAAGTGGGGTTCCCCAAGGGTCTGTACTGGGACCACTATTGTTTGTGATATATGTCAGGGATGTGGCCAGTGAAGTGGATCCATCCAGGTAACCCAATTCGCGGACGACATCATGCTACACGAAAGCAGGAAGGACAAGGTAGTGCTGTCACACAACCTGTCTTCAGCCATCACCAATCTCACCAACTGGCTTGGTGAGCGCAACCTAATCCTGAATAGTCGAAAACACAAATATTGTTTATTCCTGCCAATCGTCATGACGACAAGACATTGAATGGGCACTGTGCAACTACATTCCTCCAGCAAGTGGCAAGCGCCAAGTACCTGGGCTTGCGCATCGATGACGACCTGAAATGGAACACAATGGTCGACCATATAGCCAAGACAGTGTCCTCAACGATTGCCATTCTCTTCCGCCACAGGCAGTGCCTCCCAATGCCATGCCGCTCAACCTACTTGAGATGTATAATTTTACCCACATTTCAATACGTATTCAACAGCTTTTCCCCTTCCCTTTCCTCTGCACAACGTGACAGTCTTGAGAAACTTCTCAAGCGAGCTGTGCGTGTTGTCTGCTCTGCTCCCTTCCTGTCTGCAACTGCCCCTCTTTTTGTACGCCTGCAATCAATGTATTGCCGCAAACTCCTCCTGCTAACCTTTCGTGTAATTCATAATAACTGTAGTGTGCTTCTTCATGACCTCGTTACACCTCTGTCACACACCCGTCGAACGAGGAGCACAGATGTTCCCCTGCTTCTTTCCCCGAAAATCATATCTGCCGCCGCCACACACAGCCCTTCATATCAATGTCCCGCTCTCTGGAATAAGTTGCCTGCATCTATACGATCACTGAAGAAGCCAGGTCAATTCCGGACCGCTCTCTTACCCCACCTGAAAATTCACTGACTAACGTTGCTCATTGATCAAATAATTATGCAATCTTTCCTCTTCGGTTTTAAATCCTACTCTATTTTGTCTTTTTTCTTTTAATATTTTCCTTACATTTGTGTGCCTGTAACTTTAGTCGATCTCATGTAATAAGGCAACACTGCCTGTTTGTTATTCGACGTTAAATAAACCAATCCAACCCAATCAATCTCGGACCAAAATCAGTCAACTCAGCATCCAAAAGACTACACCACATGGGCCAATCGCGGTCAACCGTGCTTTCATAAGAACGAAATGGCGCTTTTAGTGACATTTTGCATACAAATCCCCATCTAGTAGGGCACAGTCACCCAGTTTCGGTGGAAGCGGCGAGTTCGATTGGGAATAAAGGAGGAAGGGAGCGTCTCAGCTTCCTCGGACCAAGACCATTCGACTCAGCACCCCGAATTCTACAACTGGTGAACATTTGATTTTAGGCTTAACTCCCCCTTTTAATCTGGCTTTGGAAATTTTATTTGTCATTGCTATCAGGTTTAGCTTCATTTTCTCTGTGCTGCGCTGATGAGTCCACAAAGGACGAAACAATTCTGTTCGCAGATTGAGTGAAAAAATATTATCAATGGTTGTATTTGTTACCTTTAAGCCAAAAGGCTGAATGAAGACATCACCGGGAACGATTTTGAGGAGAAATTGTAGGACGCCTCGCGAATCCTGTTGAACTGCTGTCCAGCCCAGATAAGCCTGCAGTGATTAAAGCCCAAGGGAGAGATTACTTTGCGTCTATTGACAATAACATTTTCTTTGCTCCTAAAGAAATGAGAGGGGAAATGCATACGCACATGCACATGAAAGAGTGAGCGCGTGATAGATACATAGATAGAAGGATACAAAGGAATAAGTTTCGCAATTGCGGGCAAAGTGCTCAATGCAAAAAGTGCAGAGCGTTTCACACGGAAAAGAGAAATAGGTCCAGTTTGGATTTTTCGTGGCTCAAAGTTTCATGCCATTGCAATCATCAGACGACTGATTATAGAAACCTAAGACTAATCATTATTAATCAGATCATACGATGGGATGTTTTGATGGTGCAGAGGTGTGCGAGCTAATTTTCACTTTCGCGTTATACAAGCTGACGCAGGATTTGAAGAAAGAGAATATCGGCCTGTATCGTGACGACGGACTTGTAGTATTGCACAGCAATACCGGAAGTGAGGCCGCTCGCTCTAGGAAAAGGATGATTCAAACATTAAACGAGTTGGGCCCCGTATTACAATCGAGACAAACTGGAAGATAGTCAACTATCTGGATGTGACTCTCAACTTGAATACTGGTCAACACTACCCATGCAGAAAGCCCAATGATAACCCTGTATACATTCACTCCAAGTCCAATCATACGGCCAACATCATAGATCAACTCCCTGCTGCTATAAGTAGCTGGGTGACAGACATATCACATGACGAGGAGACATTTCATCAGGCCGCCCCTCTCTACAATGAGGCCCACCATGCCAGTGGATATGACGAGGAGGTGGAATACAAAAGCAAACGGAAAGGAGGGCAGAAGAAGATGAGGAGAAACCATCAGCGCAACGTCACGTGGTTCAACCCTCCATTCAGCAAAAACGTACAAACAAATGTGGCCGGAAAATTCTTACACCTTATTGACAAACACTTCCCAAAAGGCTCACCACTCAATAAAATATTCAACAGGAACACAGTCAAGGTTAGCTATAGCTGCAAGCAAAATATACAAATCATTATCAAAACCAATAACAAACCAGTTCTCACAGCGACTACAAGCCAGCAACAACCCCCTGCCAAAACATGTAACTGCCGTAATGCCGCACAGTGCCTCCTTGATGGTGATTGCCTGTCGAGATCAATAGTGTATCAAGCAACAGTAAATGACGACAAAGAGTACATTGAACTGACCGAGCCTCCCTTCAAGGACCTGCACAATAATCATACAATGAGGTTCCGTCACGAACGGTATCAGACCAAGACTGAACTGTCAAACCATGTGTGGAACCTGAAGCGTGCGGGGACGCCATTCTCTGTTCGGTGGCATATTCACACAAGGACACAGGCGTACTCCAACAAGTCAAAAAGGTGCAACTACGCAGAATCGAGAAGCTTACAATATTGAACAATGTCAACAACCCAAAGAGACTAAACAGAAGAAACGAACTAGTGTCAAAAATGCCGCCATGAAATCAATTCTTACATACAAAACTTCACACCTAGCATGACATAGTAGAACAAGCAGCAGCCAGTCGCAACTGCAGTGCAAGGACAGTACCCGGCACCGTCATGACTGGTTTTGGCAAATATCAGTGCTAATATTATACTTAATAACCATCAGAACCATGCCTGGTTTAGCATACGTCAGTGCCAACATTATGCCATCACTTATCCCTTACATCATCCATAACATCTGTGTGATAATGGCCTTCATTCGTGTGTCGCGCAGAGTAATGAGAATCTAAGCGCCAAGTATCACGCATGATCTGATTCATAATGATTAGTCTTAGGTGTTTATTATCAGTCGTCTGATGATTGCAGTGGCATGAAACTTTGAGTCACGACAAATCCAAACTGGGCCTATTTCTCTTTTCCGTGTACAAAGAAGGATAGAAAGATGGATGGATTAATGGATTAATGGATGGAGGGATGGGTGGATGGATGGCTGGAGGGATGGATGGAGGGAGGGAGGGAGGGGGAGGGAGGGAGGCAGGCAGGCAGGCAGGCAGGCAGACAGACAGGCAGATAGGTAGGTGGGTAGGTAGGTTGCCGGCAATTGCCAAAATTACTCCTTTGTACTTCCTCCGGAAACAAAAACTTCGTGACTTTTTCACATGACTTTTCAAGGAGTTACTGTGCTTGACAAAAGTGTTCTATTGGAAAGGAAACACTTCAACACGCTCAATAGACATGTGTACAATATCTACAAGATTGATTGATGGGAATAGAATCTCAGTCTGAGTCGCCATCAATTGATTCATCACTGCTGGAACCAACTGAAGTGGCCGGTCGATCGACTCGCTTTCGCATGTCACGGAGCAGCTTCTCCGCGCCTCTGATCGTCTTCGCTGTCACTATTAGTACCGGTACGTGATTTATACCAGTACCTTCCCTAGCATGTAGGTGGAGACTCATTATCGTGTCCGCTCTCGAGGATGCCGGAACGACACGCACAGGCAAAGCCAAACATTTCACATTTTCTCCGAATCGTAGTCGTCCCATCACTTCACGACTGTTGGGAGGAGATCTTGCCTGTTCTCCTATGCAACCAAGGAGACATCTGTGTGGAGGCTGCTGAAAAAGGCAAGATCTTCCACGCTGAGGTATGGTCTCCGCGGGGGCTGAACGACAACTTTGATTTTGAACTTTCTAGCTTTGCTGTGCTGCACGAAGTGACGGGTGTTACATCTTTGCCTTTTGGAGTTTGACATCATGCCGACCTATTCGCACTTTGGCTGGTGTTTTTGGGGATGCCAGAGATTTCAAAACGCTGGCTGCTATCCCTTTCATACTCTTCTTACTCCTCAGTGCCATTGTCCTGCTCTCTCTCATTCTGAAAAATGAGCAACGACGAGCAGCGAGCGCAGCGATTTTGTTGGCAATGTGCCTGGTGGACAAGAATGCAAAAACATCGTCGCTTCACTTGGTTTACAGCACGAAACCCTTGCCTTGCGATGGCTGTCGAATTTCCATAATGTGAATCATTCCTTCCTACTGTTCCAAAATGTCATCTGTTGGTGTTTCAGGCCGACATAGCCACACAGAGAGCGACAGAACAGAAGCAAAAATCAATGAAAAAGTCAAGAAGTTTTTGTTTCCAGAGGAAGTAGATAGATATATGTTGGACTCAGTAGAGCGTCCAGCCCCTATATGATGTCCAACCCCTATATAGAGTCCATTGGTCCAAAATCCACTGTACAGAGTCCAAACTTGGAATCAACTGTGAGCTCAAAGTTTAGATGGACATCACTCCCTGTATAGAGTCCAGCAAATTGGCTTCACCCCTATATAGTAACCATTGGTCCAAAATCAACTGTACGGAGTCCAAACTTTGAAATCAACTATAAAGAGTCTTTATGTGGACAACACTCCCTGTGTAAAGTCCAGCCAATTAGGCATCCCCTATCCAGAGTTCGAAATTAGACATAGGATCTGCTGTAAGCTGTGAATATTGTCCAGAAAACGGCCTCTACTTTTAATCATTTACATCATTCACTTCTCAAGATAAAAAATAAGGATTGAGGCGCCACTGCAGCCCCTTCATTACATGAAAAACCCTACAAACACCATCCGCAAATCAAGTGGTCTCTTCGCAGACGCTGCAAATTACAATTATCTTAATCATGTAGTGTTGCCAAATTATTGTGCACGCACACACACATACACCCACCCACACAACGCCAAGAAAATACCTAGAAAAAAAACCAGAATCGAAAGAGAATAATGGAGAGCCAAGGATTAATTGAAAAGGCGACGAGGAGACAATAACTTTATTAATGCGATTAATAGTATAAGTGAAGCGGACATTACAAAATGATGAATGAGAATACATGTATCTAATATGGTTGTTCCTAATCGATTTTCTTGAGACTATCATCAGGGAAAATCGTCTCACAATAGAGGGAGGCTATACGGAGAAACAAACTACTTATAGGTTATCGGATAGTGGGAAGTATACAAGGTGAGGTGTGAAAAAACACCAAAGTGGGAGAGAAGACGAAAGAAATTAGAAGAAAAGATGTGAGAGTGTTCTGACGGTGTGAGCTACTACAAAAGGTGAGTGAAATGAAGGCGTGGAAGCAGGTGAATGTGATAGAGTGAGGAACTGTGAGGCGTAGGTGTATGCGAATGAATACGTGTGTGAATGCTAGGTGAAGAGTCTCAGTTTTGTGACATTTTCTTTCTGAATGCATAGATTAGGATTGTGTTTACGGATGAAAACAGCTTCTAATACCTTAAGTTCACGAAACCTACGAGCACGACACAAAACAGTGAAGCATGAATCATCATACACTGAGCGGCATTGGCTACTAGACAAGAGGTGTTTCTTAATTGCTGACCCTTTCGTTGTGGTCTCACCTTCAGTCCGGTCATCTTCATCTTGGTTGTCCAACTCACTCTCTTCATCACTGCTCTCACCTTCCTCATCCTCTTCCTCTTCCATCCCGTCCTCTGCACCCAACGACAATCCCACGCTACTGCTCGCTGCCAGTCCATGTCCGGTTGTAGATGCCATTACCAGCGCACGAGTCATGCTCCTTGTTACTGGTCGAAAGGGAAAAGGGTCAGCAATTAAGAAACACCTCTTGTCTAGTAGCCAATGCCGCTCAGTGTATGATGATTCATGCTTCACTGTTTTGTGTCGTGCTCGTAGGTTTCGTGAACTTAAGGTATTAGAAGCTGTTTTCATCCGTAAACACAATCCTAATCTATGCATTCAGAAAGAAAATGTCACAAAACTGAGACTCTTCACCTAGCATTCACACACGTATTCATTCGCATACACCTACGCCTCACAGTTCCTCACTCTATCACATTCACCTGCTTCCACGCCTTCATTTCACTCACCTTTTGTAGTAGCTCACACCGTCAGAACACTCTCACATCTTTTCTTCTAATTTCTTTCGTCTTCTCTCCCACTTTGGTGTTTTTTCACACCTCACCTTGTATACTTCCCACTATCCGATAACCTATAAGTAGTTTGTTTCTCCGTATAGCCTCTATTGTGAGTAGTGGTCAAACGAATGTGCTAAACAGCGAATCGAACCTTCTCTGAATGTTCCTAACGAATGCCGAACGAATGTCGCCCGTTCCATGAAATCAGTAAGAAATTATAGCTACCAACCAGTATGTAACACTAAAACTTTTGTAAAAGGCACCCAAATCATAAGTGAAGTTGCACACTGCAAGTCTGCAACAGAGACTGTAGATGCCATGACTCATTTATGAAGTGGACAGTGATGGTAATGTACCCCTCCGTTCGTCTGCTTGTCCACAGGTCTGTAGTCAGCGCCATGGAGCTGGCCTTTTCAAGGTTCTCCACCTAACCACTGCACCAGCAACTTCAGGCCCGCGACGTGCTTCCGCTGAATTAGCTTTGTCACTTGAGTTGCAGGTAGCCAGGCTCGGGGTAGTTCATGAGCGAAAGGAACCCCCGCACCAGTGACTACGTTCACAGGCCGAAGATCTCTGCACACAAATTCCACCAATCGGTCGTCGCATCCAGAGCCTCAGAGGATCTAGCCGCTGGCACTTTCTTTGCGTTGAAGAAGGCAGTTATCCCTCCGTCCTTTTTCGGTATCGCCCCTGCGCCATCCAAGTCGACATAGTGAACGTCCTTCAGATGGTTACGTAAATTCGTTGTTCCGCCATGATCTGCCAAGTCTTTCGGCGGCTTGCACCGAGTACACGTAGCAATATTGTCGTGAGAATATAGATAATATTGTCAGCCGTTCTCTATTCCAAAATCCCATACGGCAGAGCGCCTACTGTTCTCGGCCATGACGAACGTTGGGTGGATTTGATGAAGAAAGACTCAACGACGGCTCTCAGCACTAGTTATTATTTCAGACAGACCGTCGAGTGTTGTCACGACTAAAATCGCCTGTGGCACTGCACTTCCAGTTTCACAGCCGGGCGCGGTGCACGCATGCAACGTTCAACCCAGACTAGAGTTCACTGCGCAGACTAGACCTACCGTAGTCTCTGGTCATGAAGACAGCGCGGCACGGCTTCAAAAGTAGACGTGTGTACGTGCTTGCATGCATGAAAATCGCTGCTACAACTTTACAAGTGCAGAGTTCACAGTTTTGTGAGTTACGATATTCGTTTGGGCGGTCAACTTGGCATTCGAATGTCGACTCGAGAACGAACGTTCGAAGCTTCTCAGCATTCGTTTGACCACTAATTGTGAGACGATTTTCCCTGATGATAGTCTCAAGAAAATCGATTAGGAACAACCATATTAGATACATGTATTCTCATTCATCATTTTGTAATGTCCGCTTCACTTATACTATTAATCGCATTAACAAGGATTAATTATTTGTTTTCAAAAGATTGTGCGAGCGCGCGCGCACACACACACACACACACACACACACACACACACACACACACACACACACACACACACACACACACACACTTATACAACGCCAAGAAAACACCAAGAAAAGAGAAGAGACACAATACACACGCAACTCCAACAGCCATGCAAACGCCCACCCATTTACACGTAAAGTCAAGAGCGATAAATAATTTTACGAAACGAATGCATACGTGGGCGGATGCACGCACGTTTACATACATGTACATGTAGTAGTGTAAGAGAGTAACGCAGTGCAGTAGTCAGCATAATACTAGCACATGCTGAGAGTGCAGTAGCAAGCTTCACCATTGCTCATGGCCATGCAAGTGTTCAGCAGGACTCAGTTCCGCAAGCTTCTGAAGATCAGCACACCTGCAACAAATAGATAGCACAAGGATACGCTTATTACCGTAATGATGCATAGGAGCACACAACTACCAAATTCTCAACGAATGTGATGCTCAATGAAAATCCATCCACTCAAAGACCTGTGAACAGGTGACGGTGGGGACAATAATCTATTAGTAATACGAGGAGTAAGATCGTTTGTGCACACTCAAGACGCACAGACACACCAACATACATGTAGTGTACACGGTGTTTCACTTCACTGCAACTAAAGTGAAATGAGATGATTTGAACAATCTGTACGGCGTTGCCGTCAGTCAGTCTTCCCCAAGATGGAAATGCAATGATTTGTTGTCACGAGGCAGTTTCACTTACACAGTGTCATGTTTGTGACATCAAAACGGTTACTTCATGGAATACGAGTACATGTATTAGCTTGAGAAGCTTTTTCTTGTCATCGGCATACAAAGAATCCTCCTCCTACTACTACTACTAGTACACTGGCACTGCGCTTCTGGTTCCCATTGTATTTGAAATCATACTAGAGCCTAGTAGAGGAAGAGTGGAGTCCATATAATTATCATAGGGATAAAAATACATTTCTCATGAAATAAATTAATAATTGATGATAGCTAGACGATCGTATACGATTGATGCAAAGTCCTTGTAGTCCTTGAGGACTACTAGTATTACGAAGTTGTTGATTATTTTTAGGGCATTCATTCAAGCAACATCAAACAAACGCGATACGATCCTTGAAAATGGAAAAAAATCAAGCATAACGACAGAACAGCAGACCAATCGAAACGAGTAAAAGCTTCCTTACCTCAGTCATCGTCCTGCCATGTAGTTGGACAGCCTTTTGACACGGTGGTACAGGCAGCTCTTGTGGCGACGGACGAAAGAGAGTGTCAGTGTATCTGACTCGTCAGATTGGAACTGTGCTGAACTTTTCTCGTTCTCCGCTTTCTGCTTTCATCCCTTGCTCTGATGAAACCGTTCAAACGTCTTACTGGCAGCAATGGCCAGCCAAACAGGGGATCCTTGTGGCGTCGAACGAAAGAGAGTGTCGTGTACCTGACTCGTCAGATTTGAACTGTGCTGAACTTTTCTCGTTCTGCAATTTCTGCTTTCATCCCGCGCACTGAGGAAACGTCTTCAGAGAACCACAAGACGCTTTCCAGATTTGATTTTGAACGTCTCCTTATCCTCCTTGGTTACCTCGAGACAGATTACTGTCAGCAACTGCACAGCAGAACTGGCAGCCATGGCTGAAGTGAAGAAAGGAATGCGCTGCCACGAGGCAAGCAAAACTGAAAAGGTGTTTGTTCTCTTTTTGGCACAACACACAGCAGTACAGGACGGCGTGACTGGATAAACTGGACTCCTGGACCGTGAATAGGGGGCTTGTAGAAAAAGTGTACTCCTTATAGGGGATTGCGCGGCAGGATGAAGATGATCAAAACTGAGTGGACTCCTAGACTCTGTATAGTGGATTTTGGACCAATGGACTCTATATAGGGTGCTGGACATCATATAGTGCATGGACTCTATACTGAGTCCTACATATATAGATAGATAGATAGGTATAATGATACACAGATAGATAGATAGAGAGATAGAGAGGTACATAGATATCACCCCAACCCCCATACACACAGGCCCTCTCCCCCCCCCCCCCCACACACACACACTCTCACTCTCTCTCACACACTCACTCACACACACACATGCACACACACACACACACACACACACACACACACACACACACGCACACACACACGCACATACACACACAAACACACACTCTCTCTCTCTCTCTCTCACACACACACACACACACTCAAAGGTGCAAAACCAGACCTAACCACACCAGCCCCAACATATGTCCATGACGACAGTCTCAGCACATGTCTGGTTGAAGTGAGAGATGATCCGTCTCATTCGTGAGAACGAATATAGCATACCTCATACTCGTATTCCGTTGAACACTACTTCAGACGGAATACTTTGGCAGTAAATGTTATATATTTGTCCTTTCTTGGTAAGCAGCAGGTTTCGGGCTGTTTATCAGTAAAGCAATTCCACCTTCACCAAATGCGCTCTCTGGCTTTCTTGCCAATAGAAAAAGAAATGCATGTGAGAAAGGAAATGCAAATGTGCCGGCTGCGGACGGATTTACAGAATATACTTCATACTCACCAGAAGTGACACTCTGGGACTTCGATGGTATCTATTGGCAGCAAGTGCGATAACCTGGCCGTTCACAAAAAGCTTGGCCTTGATCTCCTCAGCCTTGTCCTGTACGCACAGGTCCACAAGCTCATCTTGGAAAGATTCCATTCTGTGAGCCTGAACAAAACAGATCAATGTTCCTTTTAAAGCATATATTGCCGGCTACTTTTCGTAGTTTGAGCACTCTGGCGATAGAGCGACGAGCTACCTCTAAAATGCCCCCCCCCCCCCCCCACTACGTGGTTCGCGGCTGTAGTTATTATCATGTATACTTGTATTACTATTAGGTCACTTCGCTACTACATGTATATACCGTCAGCTGTAATGATTCTATATTCATCCTTTTCCTGTGTTATTTGTTTAAGTAAATAGTTTACATTTTTGTAGTTAGCCGCTTCCAGTTATATTTATTGAAGTAAATAGCTGACATTTAGTGTGTTCTTAGGATTGTCTTATTCATTCCCTTTTGCCTATCCTGCAGTTGCATGCGTGTGTGCTCCTCATTGGCTTCGCTCGTTCCTCTTTTCTTTTGTTCATTTGGCTTATGCGAAGGCTAGCCCAGCTGGCTTGGTGATGGTAAAAGGAACAAGCATAATGATAGAACGAAATAGTGGTTGCCACTTCGGCGATGATTTTTTTAGGAATGAGTTTCCTCCCACACTGAAGCTCGCTCTATTCCGCCGACTTGACTTGACACTTGACTGACTCACGACTGCCATCCAGAGCACACGAGAAATCCATCGAATCTTCGACTCGGCAAACCTGCAAGAAAGCACCACTCTCTGCTCAATACACAGTGTTTCGGGGAATTCACCCCTCATCAGTTGAGCTTGAGTAGGCTGAGGAAGATTGTGCCTGAAGAGCACCATTAATCATCGCCGAAGTCTCAACCACTATTTCCTTCTGTTGTGCATAGCGCAGGCTGGTGACTAGCTGGTTTAGAGGTGACAGCGTTGTGAATGGCCCAGGGTCCTCTGAGTCTGTTCTCACCGTCCAGGAGCGACACTGACTCACGCTGTTATCAGGTGTTCACGCGGTGTTTGTCGCACTGGAAACGAAGCGTTTCTGTAAGTTTGTATCCCTGGTGATGTTTGTGCCTGGAGAGCACTATACAAGTGGTGCTCTTCAGGCACAATCTTCCTCAGCCTACTCAAGCTCAACTGATGAGGGGTGAATTCCCCGAAACACTGCGTACTGAGCAGGGAGTGGTGCTTTCTTGCAGGTTTGCCGAGTCGAAGATTCGATGGATTTCTCGTGTGCTCTGCATGGCAGTCGTGAGTCAGTCAAGTGTCAAGTCAAGTGGGCGGAATAGCGTGAGCTCCGGTGTGGGAGCAAACTCATTCCTAAAAAAAGTATAATAATTAGGGCTGAGTCGGGTAGCATTTTCTTCGGGTATCGGGTCCGGGTAGTTTTCCACGGGTAGCACGGGTACCCGATCGGGTAATGTTCCCATGGTAAGACCACAATGCACACCGGCCCCTTCCCTTACACACTGGGTAGACATGCAAGAATTATTTGCACACGTGCACTGTAGACCTCTCTCTACTCTTTCTACATGATGTCATCTGCGACTTCGGGTTTTCGGGTACGATTCAGTACCCGTCTACCCGAGGTCCTCACGGGTAGCACGGGTACCCGACTACCCGTGCACACCACTAATAGTAATAATCAGATGTGCCCTCGTAATGTCTGTGGTGCTCGTAGCTGTGCTGGTGAGGCCTTTTATGGCCGAAACAGCTTGCTGTCTACAGCATTGCTTAACTATTTATCTATGCTGATGGGTCGTTGATTTTATTTTGATTTATCATCTACTTGGTCCGACTTATTAAAATGTGCGCTTCACTTCAAAACTCAAGATTTGTACAAATGAGCACTAGAACTAAAAAATCAACCAAGAAACGGTATATAGATAACTACTGTATCATCTCTTGGGCGGACCTTCTAGTTTCCATCGCTGGGCTGGTGTCTCCGGGCGCATCGGCAATGGCGCCACCCTGCAAAACACCCACAGTTCTGTTGTCTCCTTCAAGCTACGCTGCCCTTCCTTGATGTTTTCAATCCAATAGGCCCGGTTTTGACGATCGCCTTTGCATCTCCCGCGCGCAGTGCATCTACCAGAACGGTGGCTGTAGGAGTTTTCACCCGACGTTCCCACGAACTGGATGACACGACGCTTGTGCTGCTGAACGAGTTTCTGGATGGTGTGTTTGCTGAAATTCTACCCAGGAAACAGTGACTGCATCGATTTCAATACACCAGGAGGGAATCGAGAACGATCACCCAGGAGTTTCTGGTGCTATCCGAAACTTTGTAGTTCCTTGGTCCTTTTTTATTTTTTATATATTAGCCCTTGGCTCTCCATCCGAGTCCAATTTCAAATAAGGGTTTAACTATGAAGGTGTGTTTCAATAATGGACTCGGATGAAAAGCGAAGGAAAATTTTATTGAAAAGAAAAAGGACCAAGGAACTACAAGTCACACCATAATGTCCACTAACACCACCAGTTACTAAACAATCAGCTCATGCGATAACATTGCACGACACTGACCGACTGTACTGGCGTTCTACAACTAACTGCCTAACAGCTCCAACACATCTTGGATGCGCACTCCAACAGCCGTTCAACTTGGAAGGTTCTAAGTTATAATGATAACATTGTCCAATGGTCTTGCCAGTATAGTCATTGACATGCATGAACATCGCCAACGTCCTTCACAGCTGAGACTTTCAGCTCGTACTTTCAGATTTATATTTACTAATGGGGTTTATGTACCACCCGGACTCGTTACAAAGAGGGAGTACCTGAAGAGCAACTTGTAGTCCCTTGGTCCTTTTTTCTTTTCTACAAAGTGTTTCAATCCTTCCCATTTTTTGGGACTGACATGATTCTGGTAGGAAACAGCTGTGCAATTTTGAACAACATCAATACACTACCAGCATTACCGGACATGGCAAAAATTATATTTTCTCTCCAAGTTGGCTCCGTTTATCCCTGGGTCGTCCCCATTCACCCACTATGACCGTTTGGTCGAGAAACCCTTTTTTTAAGGTATTCGTCAAGACAAAACATCGCCAAAAATTCTCACTGAAACACCTTCAGACAAGGTACAAGAACGGGGGCCACCACGCAAGTTTTACATGTGCATCGATGTTTCGTCGTACATGACTAGAATCACGACATAGCAGTTGTGCGCTCTAGGATTTCAGGTATGCATTGCAGTAGGAAAATCAAGAATCGAAAAAAAGTTATCTTTGGGGCGTGGCTGCGGGCCTACAGTACCTGAAAAATGCATGGTGCAACGGCGTATGCGCACGACGTACGTGGACTCTTAGCAATATGAGTGATAATTTGAAGGCCATACAATTGGTGTACAATGCGCATGTGGAGTTTGAACTAAATCACTGATGAACATACCGAAAGCTTACCGACCCGACATCTGACGCGACAATCAGCCACTTGCCAATGGTGCAATTCCCACGGATCTAGAAACACCATGACAGCGGGAAATATGGCAGTCAGAAGACCAGGAGACATACAATATGTTACAACTGCTTCCTACCAGCCTCTGTGCTCTGAGGACCCAATAACCAAGGCAGTTTCATTTTCAAATTCACTGCTGTTTTGTGCGTTAGCTGGAAAAAGCGCGCAATTGCTCCTTGTGACGGCGCCATTTTCTGATTGATCTTGTTCTCTATATTCTTTCTTTCTCTCTCTCGCTTGCCATGGTTTGTGAGGCCTTTTGATTCTGCCATGACTGGCTCTCACCCAACCTACCAGTGTCATTATTGGTAGTCAATTGTCAGGTCAGCAGATGTGGTATTTGTTGAACACATGTAGATAGATAAATTCACGAGCTCATCATGGTCATTACTGTACATGTGAAGAGCTGGAACGCAAAACCCGCTACATTATTATTAATATTATTATTATTATTATTATTATTATACGCGTTCCCGCGTTGAAGTGTAGCAGCAGTATGCTGCGTCCACAGCTTCGCTTATGCAGAATGGCTTGGGTGAGAGGAGAGGGGAGAGAAAGCAACAAGGCAACCAACAGACAATGTAACGAAACATAAAACCCGCTACATCCCTTAACTTAACTTAATTGACCACTTTTAGAATTGGGTACCTCAACTTGAACTTTCCAAATACGATCTCTTCGTTGCACAGGTCACTTCAAGATAAATAAAGAACTGAATTCACCAAATTTTCGGGTGTGGCCCATCCTCAGGGTGAAAACATTCAACTAATGCCAACAAAAACTGAAACAAGTAGATATGCAGTGTGGTGCTGTAGGAAGGCGATGAGAAGAGTGTGGAAAATAGGAGCTAAAAATGTGTGTATGCGTGTAGGCTAGCAGTAATGGTGAAAGGTGTCGGGAGAAAGGGAGGGAGGAAAGGACAGAAGTCTAGAGCTGTATCTATATCGATTACTGCGTCCTAGAAATGTGCGGGTGCAGAAAGTCAGTTTATTATTATTTATTTTTTTACTATACACAGCCCTACTAGACTTGAAAGCATGTGCATAACAACAAAAGAAGAGGAAAAGGACAACGTATATTGTGCATGTGTACATGCACTGTTGATCTAAAATGTACGTAAAAAAAATTATTGTATCCTACTACTGAAGATACAGGTGGACATGTACTGTCGTGGACATGGAAATCCGGTCGCACGTCTAGCGGCCCCAGGGTGCTGGCCATGCAGCCGTGAGTCCGTTCACACATTCATTTATGCGCTGCAGCGCGCTGGTCGCATCGGACCATGTGCACTGCCTGCAGCGACGTTTCGTTCTGTACGCGCTGAGGCGCCGGCCTTGGTCAATCGACTGGATTTCCATGTCCGCGACAGTACATGACAATTTTTATTTATTTATTTGATTTTTTTATCTTTAGAATCGTGTAATCGAAACAGACAGCATAATCGAAATCGCTTCGTCGTAATGATCGATTAGACGGATAACCGATATAATTGTTTCAGCGCTAATAATCGATAGTCGAATTGATACAAGGGTAGGTTGACCGATAGTTGAAAAGTGTAATCGTTTCACCCCTGAATTTTTTTATAGCAATGCAATTTTCGAATTGGGCTGGTCTTGATGCCAACATTCTTACTACATGACAATTTTTTTAGGAATGAGCTCCTTGAGCCTCTTGTACGGGCAAAATAACACATTAATTTTGTGAAGCATGAACACAATTACAGAAAACGAATCATCGGATATAGTAATGATTATACGGACTCAGTAGGATCACTGCAGGTTCACTGGATGCCTGCCTCAGCCACCACCAGCACTGCAGGGGACTCAGGCACGGCAGGAGCAAACATGCTCCTTGAGCCACGCAGGCACATGGCACCACAACGAACCAGGGCAAACCCAAGGCGGCAGCGCAGCAAGAAGATAATCTGCACGTATGGTTCCTTGCTCTTCTCAGCCAGGAGAGAGTCGACCCGCGAGAAAAGCGCATTGGCATGCTTGCCATAGCCACCAGAGGCAGAAAGCACAACGGGCACGAAGGAGGCATGACTTTGGTCATGACTTCGAGTACTCGCTCTTTGTACTTCCGGTACAATTCGAAGACGCAAAAGGGTTGAACACCCGTACATCAATACAGATGCGCTCGAATCGGCCACCCCACACACCACTAGCCGCAACATCCAGCCGAGCCTGCTCCTCGGTGACAGCTGTGCGATGGCGCTACATGACAACTCAGATCCTTCAAACATGTAAATATTTACATGTACAAGCCATGCAACTGCTAATGCTTGTATTGTTTTAGCGTGCATGGCGCGGACAACAGACCATGCACTTTGTGGGATAGATAAACTAACCACCGCTGCTGTAGACAAGCTGGCCAACGTTTCATTTCATCCCCTTCAAAATTATTCACACTCTGCCTGGATCGTGCACAGTATTGTTCGATCCTGGAGAAATGGGAGACCGAGCCGGAATGATAAACTCCGATCTCATGATTTGAATGGAATTATTATTATTATTATTATAAAACACGCAAATTCGGACCATACCTCGTCAACAGTATGTGGATCACGAAGAAGGTGGAGACCACGGTGCGTTGTTCCCGAGCGGGTCACTACCGCGCACCTGCCAGCTGCAAAACTAACTTTATGGCTTCTCCCAATGGTGCAATTCTCCGCTCAATATGTTACAAGACCGCTGGCTATACCGCTGGCTGACTGCATCGCCTAGAACACTCTGCCAACACCGATCGAATCAGTTGTAGTCTCCAAAGGGCATGCTGATGCGCGTGTCCGAACAAACGAGCTGTCCCGACCCTACACTCTCGTTCTGCAACAAACTGAGAGCTGTGTGACAAGCTATCAGTATGGTAGGGCTAATCCCTGATCGGAGGTGCGGACGAACCAACAACGATGCATACACGTACACAGCGCTTTGCAACTCCGTGGCGAAGGGTAAAATCAAATAATATTATTAATAATTATTTCATTCTGTATTGACACTGCAGCTACTGCACTGACGGAGTCGACAGCGCTAGCGCTAAGCAGAGTGCATGCGGCTCAAAAAGTAGAAGGACCTACATACAGTATCATACTGTATGCTCGGCTCATTTTGTATGGGTACGGGTTTATCATTCAGGTTTTCACGACTCTTTGCGTGCTACGCAAAGAAGACTTAGTAGTGAACACAGTGACTCAGTGTAGTACTAGTACTAGTTTTGAGATAGTACGGAGGATTAGCAAGACGAAATTCGCGTTCGCGTTCGCAAACATTTTTCAGTTCGCGAACTGGATTGCGAACTTTCGCATTTTTCGTTCCGGGAAAAGTAGTCGGAACACGAATCGTGGATTCGTGTCAGGGCAGTCATAAATTTACCACGCTGTACTGCCTACGTCGTGTCAACATCATGCATGTGCGAATTCTGTTTGCTAATCCTTCTCATAACGCGAATTCCGTCACTGAGTTCGACTTTCTTTGGAGAGCGAACGCGAACGCGAATTTCGTCTTGCTAATCCTCCGTAATAGGTGTCATGCATGCGCCAACTAACTAACTGTGTTGTTACTTGACAGCTACACGTAGCGCCGCCCAGGCTGCATCCGCTATGCCATAGTACAGACTACTAGTACATAGAGTACATGTACCGTAAAATCACACATGCACAGCTGTACAGGCTCCTGCCCAAGACATGCTGGCTGCACGGACCGTGCGACAAGTACAATGTCAATGTAGGAAATCTACCTGTCAAGCATTGCTGGCATGAATGCAAGGCATACTAAGTATAGGCTATACTATACTGGCATAGGCTATACTATACTAGCATAGGCTATACTATACTAGCATAGGCTATACTATACTAGCATAGGCTATACTATACTAGCATAGGCTATACTATACTAGCATAGGCTATACTATACTAGCATAGGCTATACTATACTAGCATAGGCTATACTATACTAGCATAGGCTATACTATACTAGCATAGGCTATACTATACTAGCATAGGCTATACTATACTAGCATAGGCTATACTATACTAGCATAGGCTATACTATACTAGCATAGGCTATACTATACTAGCATAGGCTATACTATACTAGCATAGGCTATACTATACTAGCATAGGCTATACTATACTAGCATAGGCTATACTATACTAGCATAGGCTATACTATACTAGCATAGACTATACTATACTAGCATAGGCTATACTATGCGCGCAAGGTTGACGGGCCCGTCTTCCCCCCAGATGAAACAGATGAAACAAGATGAAACGAGATGAAACGAGATGAAACAAGATGAAACAAGATGAAACGCCAATGTACGGGCGCAGATGGGGCCGAGATGAAACGAAATGAAACAAAATGAAACAAGATGAAACAAGATGAAACAAGATGAAACCAAATGAAACTCGAAGTACGGGCGTAGATGGGCCGCGAATGAAACAAGATGAAACAAGATGAAACAAGATGAAACAATGTACGGGCGGAGATGGGCCGCGCGCAGTGCACCCGGCGTGACGTGCACGAGCGAAAAGAACTGAATTAATCCAATCATTGAAATAGTTTTGTTTGCAGAGGCAATTCGCACAAGGGAGGTATAGAAATTTGATGGCTTGCGAGTGACAGCACGAGCCGAATTTATTGCCCGTGGAAGTACCCACGATAGGAATACACTGTTGGGAACATAATGGCGCCGCTGACGGTACCTATGTAAGTGGAATTACTTTATTGGAAGTACCCACGACGGGGAAAATAGTCTCTCTAGTATTGTCGGTGAATGGTGATGGTGGTGGTGGCGATGGCTACTTTCCTCTGCTCAGAGAGAACCCCTGCATGTCCTTCGTCGTGATGCGAAAGAGCAGTGGATGCAGGTAAAGGCCGTGTCAGAGAATTTCGCCTAGTGCTGTGGCCAGGGTGAAAATAAATTAGGGCTGAAACGATCATTCAATAACTCCAAGCGATCAACCAATCTCTTTAGCGATGAATATCATTGTAACATAGAAAAATGTGGGCACAAGTTATGCAATCGAGTCCACCAACTAAACCAGATTTCGAATAGTCAGACGTGCACAATCTAGCACGAACCTGACAAGGAGTATGCTACATTAGCTGTGGCCACCAGTCAAACACTCTAAATATACCCAGGCTACTGCTCAGTGTTTGGTATTCTGTAAACATTTCAGGCAATTGTGTCGACACCTGTAGGCATCTGACTGGTCTAAAGCCTAGTTCACATTCGACGTAACACTGACGGTACAGGACATAAGGGCCTGTCGGGACGGCTGGGGTGAGCTGTAAAATCTTTTACGATTCGTACGACACGACATGCTGCAGTCGTTGCGATGTTCTCCAGCGAACGGCGCGAGTCATAAGGCACAGTCCGTGACGGGGTGACTTTCGGACCTAATTTCTTGTTTTTCGGGACTTCTTTTCAATTATTTCTCCTTGAATGAAGCGAAATCAAGTTCACAATACCAGTTTTTCATGGAGACAAAAAGTAGCCCTGAAAGTTGTGCCATTCGAATAGTAGCCCTAGGAAATGATAAAACAGTTCATCTGTCATTCTCCTAAACTATCCCTAAATACCATAAGTGACATGAGATCTTATCTTGCTAAAATTCAACTCAAGTCGTGTTAGCCATTCTGCGAGTTATCATGGGAAGCGCAGTGTTCGAAATCCTAAAATTTTCCTAGTACGAATCGGGAGTGGACGGCGCACGCCGCCGCCTCCTGTTCACACTCAAAATGCAACCGTTTTGTACGCTTGCGTCTCCGTCTATGCCCGTCTACGGTATGAAAAGTTGAACTAATCCAAGACTTCCCGTCGCTTCCCGATCCGTACGGTAGTATGGTTGCGTTCCCGTTCCTGGTGTTCACATTGGACGCCGTCAGACCGTCCTGTCGCTTCCCATCGATCCTTACGCCGCGTCCCGTCGAATGTGAACTAGGCTTTATCAATATGAACTAGAGGAGTTCATGTTGTTTCTAGAACGAAGAATCAGGCTTGTCGTCACCCTTTGGCTTGAAGCTCTTATCACCAACTTCCGCAACGAATCAATCGAAAAGATACAGTCTTGACTCCCGATCTCTTTCATAGCCACGCATCAATATTTCTGCGCTTGAAAGTACACGATTGCACTCGTATCCACAATTGGATGGAGTGCAAGGGCTAGAATACTGCCACTGGTATGCATGCATAAAAAATCGTTTGCATTCGCTTTGAACACTAACGATTATCGATTGCGCTCTTAAAACGATCAGTTTGCGAGTTATCTGTATACTTGTTTCAGCCCTAAATGCGTTGCCCTCGTAGAGGACATGGATGAGCAATGATATGAGCAGGGATGTGAGTACTGATGTGCCTTTCGTCCTCATATTTTACAGAGAAGACGTCTGCCCCCTATAATAAAATTAATGTAGTAATGATAATGTGTTGCCCTTTCATCTTCTCAGGAGCCCTATGCCTTTGCCTCTTCTCCCCTGGACTGAATGGACTGGACGCTCTGTCCAGTAAACGATTTGTAGTGTAAGTTAGGGTGCACTCTCTCTCTTGAGGATTTGCCCACCTTGATGATTGTGCTCTCCGTGTTATTAGAAAATGTCTCTACCTGCCAGGATGGTATAAGAGCACGAACTGAATCACCTGTTGGTGCAGAAGGCTTGGAGGACTGCTTTTGAAACAGTTGTTCAAATTTCCTGCACCTCTTCGTAGCCGTTGTCTGATTGCTGCATTCTGGGAAGACTGAAGTTAAGGTTAGTGAAGCTGCACAGTCCCCGTGGAAATGTTTATGCTGCAACTATTTACTGCTGACATGTATTTATGTATTTCAGGAATCTCCAGAGGGTGAAGGCTTGCTGCAAGCTCCGTCCCTTCAATGTCGTGATACATCCGTAGATCAGTCGTGTGCGTGTCCTGTGCTTTTGTGAGCATGCTCCTTTGCACATGCCTTTGTCCTGTGCATGCGCGGGCATGGGCGCGCGTGTGTGTGTGTGTGTGTGTGTGTGTGTGTGTGTGTGTGTGTGTGTATGTGTGTGTACGCCAACAACACCGTCCGTGCACATGTGCATGGACGTGAGTTTGTGCGTTTGCCTTTGTTATATGCATACAGTATTATCAATTTATCATGCCTATACAAGCCTTGCCAGTGTCTCGATAGGAGAAGCAGATACATGATTACACCACTTGGGTTTTGACCTTCTTTGGCTGGGGCGAACGTCCAAGGAAAGACTCCCTCTGGGCCAAGGTGTTGGCGACAGTTGAGAGTTGTCCTCTATTTTGCAGCGGGGGACAGCGTGGCATATTTGGTGCCGGAAAGAGTGCAGTTGCACCTTTCACGTTACTGTAAAATTTGCTAGGTCACTCCCTTGAAGCTGGAGACTGCTGATACTGCTGCTCAAACGGATGCTGCTGCTGTTACTCTCTGCTGCTACCATGGTCGTTGCTTTGTATCAATGGTGAAAATTCTCAGATGAGCTTTGGGTCCGGGCACTAGAACCCTGCTGCTGCCTCTGCAGCAGTTGTAGAAAGTTTTATAATACCAGTGTCGATGGTGAACTTCTGCTCTTTTTTTTATCCCAGACACTTTGTGCTCAAGAGACTGTTAGGTCTTTGTGGTGTTGTCGTTGCTGTTTGGTTATACTAGTTGGCGTCTGTTTGGAAATATATTGTGCTTTTCTGTGTGTTCATGTGAACGTAGAAGCCCTCACCGAAACCAACACTACGTTGCTGTGTTGTTTTCTTCCAAGATCGGGCACAGTAAAGGAGACGACTCTGTGAGTATATTCGCAGATGAACTTTGGGTTAATAGAATGCAGGTGCTGCTGCTCTTGTGCCGGGCTGTTGGTGTCAATGATGGGGTGGATCATGCTTTCTCTTTATATACCTTTTGTATATTTGTGTGTAAGTAGGAGCACATACCAACACGTAATCTTTCTAAAGCCTAGTTCTCTTTCGACGCAACGCTGACGGTACGGGACGTAAGGGCCTGTGACGGCTGGGGTGAGCTGTAAAATCTTGTACAATTCGTACGATACGACATGCTCCAGTCTTTGCGATGTTCAACAGCGAATGGTGCGAGTCATAAGGCACAGTCCGTGACGGGGTGACCGTCCCGGCGTTTCCCGTCGATCCTTATGTCGCGTCCCGTTGCGCCCCGTCGAATGTGAACTGGGCTTAACAATGGCATGGAGACAGTTTCAATTGCAGTTTAATGTTACTGCACTGCCCTGCAGGTATCAAGGCACTACCCAGAGGGAGGATGTTGGCCTTCTCCTGATGGGAAAATGTCTTCTTTCTCATGGCGTGGCCAGGACTGCACTGACCCTACCATCCACTCTACCTCTCTGGAAAGGGACTTGACAACCAGTCAAGATGGAAGTGCAGAGATATACCAGCGGTAAGTCACATGCTTAGGATATCCACTTGATGAAGGAAGGACAGGTGCTCAACTACTACACCAAAATGTGAGCATAAGGAGATGGGCTGATGGGTCATGGATGGGTGACAGGTCTTTGCCCGGTTGCTGGAGTATAACAACCTGGGTCTTTGATTGGTTTAGAAGCGGTCCGCTCTATTCGGGGTGCCATCCTCAATTAGACGGGCAGTGAAGATCTTGCAGGATCAATCGCACATGTAGAATATGGACATGTGGATGCGGGCAGCAGATCTGTAATTTCCAGTATCAAAGTTCAGTTGTATTTGCTTTTCTTTATTTTCTATTTGTGATGTTGTTCACTGCAGCTTCTAGCATTAACTGCCAATTTGCACTGACGCAGCAAGACTCCCAACAGTCAAGTATGTTTCATTGCATGCACTAGGATTACAGTAGAATGCCGATTATCCGAATGTCAACTGTCCAAACGGTCAATTATCCGAAATTCCTGTTTGCACTGAATTCAATTCAATAAGTCGACGTATACCGGTAAAATATGGTAACAGCGGGACTGTAGGGTGTGGCATTTCCATGATACAGTGGAAAATTTCACGATTTTTGGTGCAAACATAGCTCGTACGCTGCTCGATTGGATATACAATGCAGGTTCTTGGAACCACGGACACGACTCTTCGATTCAAGGATCACAACACTTCGGGATCTGAACATTTTAGGTCCGGGAGCTGTTCGCGGTTTTGTCGCTTGTCACGGTTGTGGACTCGTCGTTGTAGCATAAATGAGGCTGGACTATTCCAAGCGGAAAACTAAAATATTTCTTTCTCAAAGCGCAATCACCGGCCCGGAGGAGCACACCTTCTCTAACTACATACCGGGTGCAGTACATGACACGTCCGTGTATTGACTAGTCTCTTGTACATTTAGATCTACCACACGACTCGCGTAGCGCTAGCACAGCAGTGCGGGTGTAGTCATGTACTACTACTACTACAGTACTGCCGGGCGCCGAAGAACGGACCGCCGATGAACGGCCAGGCTATGATTTCGCTATTTTTTAAGAACGGTCTAGGTAGAAACGTAATGTACAATATGAATATGATGTACACTCAGACGTATAACTCTGCATAAATGTACATGTAAGACTGTACCATCGAATATGAACGAAACTGCTGTGTTCGCCAAAAATAAGAACGGGCTAGGCTAGAACCCTGACCCCGTTCTTCGGTGCCCAGCAGTACTGTAGTGTAGTGTTCCGTATGTTTGTTGACTATGGCATGCACGCAGAAGCCAGCGGATGTAAAAAGTCCAACTCGGAAACGGCTAAAAACGGGGTATCCTCAAATTTTGCCGAGCTGAAAATCACAGGGTACGTAGGGCTTGTAACAGTGAGTCGAATGCTCTTGGTACGAAGAAGCTGCGACAGATGGTTCTCAAATCGAACGCGTTTCGAATATTGGCCATTTTGCACACAAATAGATGGTGTGGCTACCTGGCTGCACACTGTGACCTTATCACCTGGATCAGGTAGACTGCGTGCTCGCTTTCGCTCATTTTCGATTGGGCGTATCTGACGAACCATGGACCGCAGCCTCCTCGGAAAAGAACATTCGACTCAGCGCCCCAAACTCTATGGGTCCTGAAATTAAAAAAATTCAGCAGACTTCCCCTCTAATACGTAAGGCAGAACTTATTACAGTCCTTGATTAGAAGTTGACATATTCTTGTACGAATCCGGTATCTTTTGTGAAAAATGTATGCAAGCCTTTTAAAAAGCATCTCCCACCAGGCATTCGATCGAATTTTTCATGGCGTGGAGATTTGTTACGGCGTGAACCGATGCTTGGCGTGTAGAATTTGCTTTTTGATGTGTTCTTTGGAAGATGCAGTCTTAAAAATGGTGTGGATGTCTTTGTTTCTGTCCTTCTGCTGTCCTCGTAGAAAGAATAATATAGACGTGCAGAAAATGTAGGAGGGGCGATGACATCAGAAGGACACTCTCAGGTTCAGGGTACCTGTACTGCCCCAATAAAGTGGGTCAGATCCCAAAACGAGGTTGGCCGAAGCAAAAAAAATAGAAGAGCCTGCCTTGAACTGAATATGAGGAAGAAGAAGAAGAAGACGAAGAAAGAGAAAGAGTAGGAATTTGTTTGTGTAAACTTTGTTTCCTCTGTCTAGGCTGCCATCGCATTATAGCAGCCAACAGTGTGTGTGTGTGTGTGTGTGTGTGTGTGTGTGTGTGTGTGTGTGTGTGTGTGTGTGTGTGTGTGTGTGTGTGTGTGTGTGTGTGTGTGTGTGTGTGTGTGTGCATATGTGTGTGTGTGTTTGCGTTTGTGTGCACACGCTTGTGTGTGTGTTTGCATGTGTGTATATTCTGCTAATCTTGACTTAAATTTCCACATCTGGGCAGATTGTGTTCTGTATGTGAATTTATCTTCATTAACTTGTGCGCTACGTTCCTTTCTTCACGTTACGGCACTTTAGTATTGTTTTACTTGAACATCATACTCTCGCCCAACTTTGTTTCACCAACAAAGGTTTATTCTCCAAAGTATTTCTAATTGATTGTGTATGCGTTTCATACTACTGTCAGGGGCGTCGGAAGGTATCTTAGTGTGGTACGGTCAGCCATCTGAAGTACAATTGACTCGTGGGGGAGTGGTGTCTGATACGAAAATTTTGGAATTTTATACCCCAGATCAGTGTATTTTGTTGACTCACGGGTATCTGGGGCAAAAAGTGGTACGGTAAATACCGTAGTGACCGTACCGTGTGCGACGCCCCTGACTGTTGGAATCCACCAGCTGTGTTTCCTTGAGGGGCGTATCCTTACCTGGGATGTGTTTTCTCATTCCCGGCAGCAGAAAGAGCTCTACAATATGGAGGGGGCTAATCTTCTCACAGAAAAGGGGGAAAAGGGGAGAAAAAGGGGGAAAAAGAGGGGGAAAAGAAGAGCGGGAAATTGAAAAAGAGGGGGTAAAGAATGGCGGGAAAAGGAAAAAGAGGGGGAAAAGGATGGCGGGAAGAATCCACCGTTTGAATGTGCATACATCTAAAGTGAGGCTATTTCCAGGCTCTGCACAAGTACACATCCACCACGGCCTCTCGCAGCCTCCTCCTCTTCCTCCCTCCCCCCCCCCCCCCTCCCCCCATCACACACAATGTGCCGATTATCCTAATGTCAACTATCCAAGTGATTAATTATCCAAAATAATTGCTTGCATTTTAATTGAGGGGTAGAAGATGAGTTTCAAGTTGTTGATTTTCGTCGCTCGAGGCACCATTGAAGCGATTCACAGGATGTATTACAACAGGTTTGAGTCAAAATGTGTAATAATAGTGTCATTAATTTAGAGGAGCACGAGTGCACCTAGTTCCTGTTGCACTGCTGAAGAGAATGAAAATGATGAAAACATGCTGGAATATGCATGATTTAGATAGATGTGTGACTGCTCTCTTATCCGAACATTCTTCTCATCTGAACCCTCTGGAGACAGCCCGCGTCCCGAGGGGTGGGGATAATCGGCACTCTCCTGTACATCTAATTCTATTCTTTTATATACATATTGTAGAGCTCTTTCTGCTGCCGGGAATGAGAAAACACATCCCAGGTAAGGATACGCCCCTCAAGGAAACACAGCTGGTGGATTCCAACAGTCAGGGGCGTCGCACACGGTACGGTCACTACGGTATTTACCGTACCACTTTTTGCCCCAGATACCCGTGAGTCAACAAAATACACTGATCTGGGGTATAAAATTCCAAAATTTTCGTATCAGACACCACTCCCCCACGAGTAACTTGTACTTCAGATGGCTGACCGTACCACACTAAGATACCTTCCGACGCCCCTGACAGTAGTATGAAACTCATACACAATCAATTAGAAATACTTTGGAGAATAAACCTTTGTTGGTGAAACAAAGTTGGGCGAGAGTATGATGTTCAAGTAAAACAATACTAAAGTGCCGTAACGTGAAGAAAGGAACGTAGCGCACAAGTTAATGAAGATAAATTCACATACAGAACACAATCTGCCCAGATGTGGAAATTTAAGTCAAGATTAGCAGAATATACACACATGCAAACACACACACAAGCGTGTGCACACAAACGCAAACACACACACACATATGCACACACACACACACACACACACACACACACACACACACACACACACACACACACACACACACACACACACACACACACACACACACACACACACACACACACACACACACACACACACACACACTGTTGGCTGCTATAATGCGATGGCAGCCTAGACAGAGGAAACAAAGTTTACACAAACAAATTCCTACTCTTTCTCTTTCTTCGTCTTCTTCTTCTTCTTCCTCATATTCAGTTCAAGGCAGGCTCTTCTATTTTTTTTGCTTCGGCCAACCTCGTTTTGGGATCTGACCCACTTTATTGGGGCAGTACAGGTACCCTGAACCTGAGAGTGTCCTTCTGATGTCATCGCCCCTCCTACATTTTCTGCACGTCTATATTATTCTTTCTACGAGGACAGCAGAAGGACAGAAACAAAGACATCCACACCATTTTTAAGACTGCATCTTCCAAAGAACACATCAAAAAGCAAATTCTACACGCCAAGCATCGGTTCACGCCGTAACAAATCTCCACGCCATGAAAAATTCGATCGAATGCCTGGTGGGAGATGCTTTTTAAAAGGCTTGCATACATTTTTCACAAAAGATACCGGATTCGTACAAGAATATGTCAACTTCTAATCAAGGACTGTAATAAGTTCTGCCTTACGTATTAGAGGGGAAGTCTGCTGAATTTTTTTAATTTCAGGACCCATAGAGTTTGGGGCGCTGAGTCGAATGTTCTTTTCCGAGGAGGCTGCGGTCCATGGTTCGTCAGATACGCCCAATCGAAAATGAGCGAAAGCGAGCACGCAGTCTACCTGATCCAGGTGATAAGGTCACAGTGTGCAGCCAGGTAGCCACACCATCTATTTGTGTGCAAAATGGCCAATATTCGAAACGCGTTCGATTTGAGAACCATCTGTCGCAGCTTCTTCGTACCAAGAGCATTCGACTCACTGTTACAAGCCCTACGTACCCTGTGATTTTCAGCTCGGCAAAATTTGAGGATACCCCGTTTTTAGCCGTTTCCGAGTTGGACTTTTTACATCCGCTGGCTTCTGCGTGCATGCCATAGTCAACAAACATACGGAACACTACACTACAGTACTGCTGGGCACCGAAGAACGGGGTCAGGGTTCTAGCCTAGCCCGTTCTTATTTTTGGCGAACACAGCAGTTTCGTTCATATTCGATGGTACAGTCTTACATGTACATTTATGCAGAGTTATACGTCTGAGTGTACATCATATTCATATTGTACATTACGTTTCTACCTAGACCGTTCTTAAAAAATAGCGAAATCATAGCCTGGCCGTTCATCGGCGGTCCGTTCTTCGGCGCCCGGCAGTACTGTAGTAGTAGTAGTACATGACTACACCCGCACTGCTGTGCTAGCGCTACGCGAGTCGTGTGGTAGATCTAAAATTAATGTACAAGAGACTAGTCAATACACGGACGTGTCATGTACTGCACCCGGTATGTAGTTAGAGAAGGTGTGCTCCTCCGGGCCGGTGATTGTGCTTTGAGAAGGAAATATTTTAGTTTTTCGCTTGGAATAGTCCAGCCTCATTTATGCTACAACGATGAGTCCACAACCGTGACAAGCGACAAAACCGCGAACAGCTCCCGGACCTAAAACGTTCAGATCCCGAAGTGTTGTGATCCTTGAATCGAAGAGTCGTGTCCGTGGTTCCAAGAACCTGCATTGTATATCCAATCGAGCAGCGTCCGAGCTATGTTTGCACCAAAAATCGTGAAATTTTCCACTGTATCATGGAAATGCCACACCCTACAGTCCCGCTGTTACCATATTTTACCGGTATAAGTCGACTTATTGAATTGAATTCAGTGCAAACAGGAATTTCGGATAATTGACCGTTTGGACAGTTGACATTCGGATAATCGGCATTCTACTGTAATCCTAGTGCATGCAATGAAACATACTTGACTGTTGGGAGTCTTGCTGCGTCAGTGCAAATTGGCAGTTAATGCTAGAAGCTGCAGTGAACAACATCACAAATAGAAAATAAAGAAAAGCAAATACAACTGAACTTTGATACTGGAAATTACAGATCTGCTGCCCGCATCCACATGTCCATATTCTACATGTGCGATTGATCCTGCAAGATCTTCACTGCCCGTCTAATTGAGGATGGCACCCCGAATAGAGCGGACCGCTTCTAAACCAATCAAAGACCCAGGTTGTTATACTCCAGCAACCGGGCAAAGACCTGTCACCCATCCATGACCCATCAGCCCATCTCCTTATGCTCACATTTTGGTGTAGTAGTTGAGCACCTGTCCTTCCTTCATCAAGTGGATATCCTAAGCATGTGACTTACCGCTGGTATATCTCTGCACATCCATCTTGACTGGTTGTCAAGTCCCTTTCCGGAGAGGTAGAGTGGATGGTAGGGTCAGTGCAGTCCTGGCCACGCCATGAGAAAGAAGACATTTTCCCATCAGGAGAAGGCCAACATCCTCCCTCTGGGTAGTGCCTTGATACCTGCAGTGCAGTGCAGTAACATTAAACTGCAATTGAAACTGTCTCCATGCCATTGTTAAGCCCAGTTCACATTCGACGGGGCGCAACGGGACGCGACATAAGGATCGACGGGAAACGCCGGGACGGTCACCCCGTCACGGACTGTGCCTTATGACTCGCACCATTCGCTGTTGAACATCGCAAAGACTGGAGCATGTCGTGTCGTACGAATTGTACAAGATTTTACAGCTCACCCCAGCCGTCACAGGCCCTTACGTCCCGTACCGTCAGCGTTGCGTCGAAAGAGAACTAGGCTTTAGAAAGATTACGTGTTGGTATGTGCTCCTACTTACACACAAATATACAAAAGGTATATAAAGAGAAAGCATGATCCACCCCATCATTGACACCAACAGCCCGGCACAAGAGCAGCAGCACCTGCATTCTGTTAACCCAAAGTTCATCTGCGAATATACTCACAGAGTCGTCTCCTTTACTGTGCCCGACCTTGGAAGAAAACAACACAGCAACGTAGTGTTGGTTTCGGTGAGGGCTTCTACGTTCACATGAACACACAGAAAAGCACAATATATTTCCAAACAGACGCCAACTAGTATAACCAAACAGCAACGACAACACCACAAAGACCTAACAGTCTCTTGAGCACAAAGTGTCTGGGATAAAAAAAAGAGCAGAAGTTCACCATCGACACTGGTATTATAAAACTTTCTACAACTGCTGCAGAGGCAGCAGCAGGGTTCTAGTGCCCGGACCCAAAGCTCATCTGAGAATTTTCGCCATTGATACAAAGCAACGACCATGGTAGCAGCAGAGAGTAACAGCAGCAGCCGTTTGAGCAGCAGTATCAGCAGTCTCCAGCTTCAAGGGAGTGACCTAGCAAATTTTACAGTAACATGAAAAGTGCAACTGCACTCTTTCCGGCACCAAATATGCCATGCTGTCCCCCGCTGCAAAATAGAGGACAACTCTCAACTGTCGCCAACACCTTGGCCCAGAGGGAGTCTTTCCTTCGACATTCGCCCCGGCCAAAGAAGGTCAAAACCCAAGTGGTGTAATCATGTATCTGCTTCTCCTATCGAGACACTGGCAAGGCTTGTATAGGCATGATAAATTGATAATACTGTATGCATATAACAAAGGCAAACGCACAAACTCACGTCCATGCACATGTGCACGGACGGTGTCGTTGGCGTACACACACACACACACACACGCGCGCGCCCACGCCCGCGCATGCACAGGACAAAGGCATGTGCAAAGGAGCATGCTCATAAAAGCACAGGACAGGCACACGACTGATCTACGGATGTATCACGACATTGAAGGGACGGAGCTTGCAGCAAGCCTTCACCCTCTGGAGATTCCTGAAATACATAAATACATGTCAGCAGTAAATAGTTGCAGCATAAACATTTCCACGGGGACTGTGCAGCTTCACTAACCTTAACTTCAGTCTCCCCAGAATGCAGAAATCAGACAACGGCTACAAAGAGGTGCAGGAAATTTGAACAACTGTTTCAAAAGTAGTCCTCCAAGCCTTCTGCACCAACAGGTGATTCAGTTCGTGCTCTTATACCATCCTGGCAGGTAGAGACATTTTCTAATAACACGAAGAGCACAATCATCAAGGTGGGCAAATCCTCAAGAGAGAGTGCACCCTAACTTACACTACAAATCATTTACTGGACACTACTGGACAGAGCGTCCAGTCCATTCAGTCCAGGGGAGAAGAGGCAAAAGCACAGGGCTCCTGAGAAGATGAAAGGGCAACACATTATCATTACTACATTAATTTTATTATTGGGGGCAGACGTCTTCTCTGTAAAATATGAGGACGAAAGGCACATCAGTACTCACATCCCTGTCCTCTACGAGGGCAATGCATTTAGGGCTGAAACAAGTATACAGATAACTCGCAAACCGATCGTTTTAAGAGCGCAATCGATAATCGTTAGTGTTCAAAGCGAATGCAAACGATTTTTTATGCATGCATACCAGTGGCAGTATTCTAGCCCTTGCACTCCATCCAATTGTGGATACGAGTGCAATCGTGTACTTTCAAGCGCAGTAATATTGATGCGTGGCTATGAAAGAGATCGGGAGTCAAGACGGTATCTTTTCGATTGATTCGTTGCGGAAGTTGGTGATAAGAGCTTCAAGCCAAAGGGTGACGACAAGCCTGATTCTTCGTTCTAGAAACAACAACATGAACTCCTCTAGTTCATATTGATAAAGCCTAGTTCAAATTCGACGGGACGCGGCGTAAGGATCGATGGGAAGCGACAGGACGGTCTGACGGCGTCCAATGTGAACACCAGGAACGGGAACGCAACCATACTACCGTACGGATCGGGAAGCGACGGGAAGTGTTGGATCAGTTCAACTTTTCATACCGTAGACGGGCATAGACGGAGACGCAAGCGTACAAAACGGCTGCATTTTGAGTGAGAACAGGAGGCGGCATCGTGCGCCATCCACCCCCGATTCGTACTAGGACATTTTTAGGATTTCGAACACTGCGCTTCCCATGATAACTCGCAGAATGGCTAACACGACTTGAGTTGAATTTTAGCAAGATAAGATCTCATGTCACTTATGGTATTTAGGGATAGTTTAGGAGAATGACAGATGAACTGTTTTATCATTTCCTAGGGCTACTATTCGAATGGCACAACTTTCAGGGCTACTTTTTGTCTCCACGAAAAACTGGTATTGTGAATTTGATTTCGCTTCATTCAAGGAGAAATAATTGAAAAGAAGTCCCGAAAAACAAGAAATTAGGTCCGAAAGTCACCCCGTCACGGACTGTGCCTTATGACTCGCGCCGTTCGCTGGAGAACATCGCAACGACTGCAGCATGTCGTGTCGTACGAATCGTAAAAGATTTTACAGCTCACCCCAGCCGTCCCGACAGGCCCTTACGTCCTGTACCGTCAGTGTTACGTCGAATGTGAACTAGGCTTTAGACCAGTCAGATGTCTACAGGTGTCGACACAATTGCTTGAAATGTTTACAGAATACCAAACACTGAGCGGTAGCCTGGGTATATTTAGAGTGTTTGACTGGTGGCCACAGCTAATGTAGCAAAGGCATCATGGAATTTCTTCATAGTCTTGTGTTCGAGGTGCACGACTACAGCCGGAAAGAATCTATAATTATGAACCAACAATTATAATTGATCTCAATGTCTCAGTACTCATACTCCTTGTCAGTTTTGTGCTAGCCTTGTGCACGTCTGACTATTCGAAATCTGGTTTAGTTGGAGGACTCGATTGCATAACTTGTGCCCACATTTTTCTATGTTACAATGATATTCATCGCTAAAGAGATTGGTTGATCGCTTGGAGTTATTGAATGATCGTTTCAGCCCTAATTTATTTTCACCCTGGCCACAGCACTAGGCGAAATTCTCTGACACGGCCTTTACCTGCATCCACTGCTCTTTCGCATCACGACGAAGGACATGCAGGGGTTCTCTCTGAGCAGAGGAAAGTAGCCATCGCCACCACCACCATCGCCATTCACCGACAATACTAGAGAGACTATTTTCCCCGTCGTGGGTACTTCCAATAAAGTAACTCCACTTACATAGGTACCGTCAGCGGCGCCACCATGTTCCCAACAGTGTATTTCTATCGTGGGTACTTCCACGGGCAATAAATTCGGCTCGTGCTGTCACTCGCAAGCCATCAAATTGCTATCCCTCCCTTGCGCGAATTGCCTCTGCAAACAAAATTATTTCAATGATTGGATTCAGTTCTTTTCGCTCGTGCACGCGTGGTACATGGTCGCGTGCGCCCCATCTACGCCCATACATTGTTTCATCTTGTTTCATCTTGTTTCATTCGCGGCCCATCTACGCCCGTACTTCGAGTTTCATTTTGGTTTCATCTTGTTTCATCTTGTTTCATTTTGTTTCATTTTGTTTCATTTTGTTTCATTTCGTTTCATCTCGGCCCCATCTGCGCCCGTACTTGGCGTTTCATCTTGTTTCATCTCGTTTCATCTCGTTTCATCTTGTTTCATCTGTTTCATCTGGGGGGAAGACGGGCCCGTCAACCTTGCGCAAGGAGGGGGCTAATCTTCTCGCAGAAAAGGGGGAAAAGGGGAGAAAAAGGGGGAAAAAGAGGGGGAAAAGAAGAGCGGGAAATTGAAAAAGAGGGGGTAAAGAATGGCGGGAAAAGGAAAAAGAGGGGGAAAAGGATGGCGGGAAGCATCCACCGTTTGAATGTGCATACATCTAAAGTGAGGCTATTTCCAGGCTCTGCACAAGTACACGTCCACCACGGCCTCTCGCATCCTCCTCCTCTTCCTCCCTCCCCCCCCCCCCCCATCACACACAATGTGCCGATTATCCTCCAATGTCAACTATCCAAATGATTAATTATCCAAAATAATTGCTTGCATTTAATTGAGGGGTAGAAGATGAGTTTCAAGTTGTTGATTTTCGTCGCTCGGGGCACCATTGAAGCGATTCACAAGATGTATTAAAACAGGTTTTAGTCAAAATGTGTAATAATAGTGTCATTAATTTAGAGGAGCATGAGTGCACCTAGTTCCTGTTTCACTGCTGAAGAGAACGAAAATGATGAAAACATGCTGGAATATGCATGATTTAGATAGATGTGTGACTGCTCTCTTATCCGAACATTCTTCTCATCTGAACCCCCTGGAGACAGCCCGCGTCCCGAGGGGTGGGGATAATCGGCACTCTCCTGTACATCAAATTCTATTCTTAAATTATATACATATTGTAGAGCTCTTTCTGCTGCCGGGAATGAGAAACACATCCCAGGTAAGGATACGCCCCTCAAGGAAACACAGCTGGTGGATTCCAACAGTCAGGGGCGTCGCACACGGTACGGTCACTACGGTATTGACCGTACCACTTTTTGCCCCAGATACCCGTGAGTCAACAAAATACACTGATCTGGGATCTAAAATTCCAAAATTTTCGGCTCAGCCAACACTCCCCCACGAGTCAATTGTACTTCAGATGGCTGACCGTACCACACTAAAAAACATTCCGACGCCCCTGACAGTAGTATGAAACTCATACACAATCAATTAGAAATACTTTGGAGAATAAACCTTTGTTGGTGAAACAAAGTTGGGCGAGAGTATGATGTTCAAGTAAAACAATACTAAAGTGCCGTAACGTGAAGAAAGGAACGTAGCGCACAAGTTGATGAAGATAAATTCACATACAGAACACAATATGCCCAGATGTGGAAATTTAAGTCAAGATTAGCAGAATATACACACATGCAAACACACACAAGCGTGTGCACACAAACGCAAACACACACACATATGCACACACACACGCACGCACGCACGCACGCACGCACGCACGCGCACACACACACACACACACACACACACACACACACACACTGTTGGCTGCTATAATGCGGTGGCAGCCTAGACAGAGGAAACAAAGTTTACACAAACAAATTCCTACTCTTTCTCTTTCTTTGTCTTCTTCTTCTTCCTCCTCATATTCAGTTCAAGGCAGGCTCTTCTATTTTTTTTGCTTCGGCCAACCTCGTTTTGGGATCTGACCCACTTTATTGGGGCAGTACAGGTACCCTGAACCTGAGAGTGTCCTTCTGATGTCATCGCTCTCCTACATTTTCTACACGTCTATATTATTCTTTCTACGAGGACAGCAGAAGGACAGAAACAAAGACATCCACACCATTTTTAAGACTGCATCTTCCAAAGAACACATCAAAAAGCAAATTCTACACGCCAAGCATCGGTTCACGCCGTAACAAATCTCCACGCCATGAAAGATTCGATCGAATGCCTGGTGGGAGATGCTTTTTAAAAGGCTTGCATACACTTTTCACAAAAGACACCGGATTCGTACAAGAATATGTCAACTTCTAATCAAGGACTGTAATAAGTTCTGCCTTACGTATTAGAGGGGAAGTCTGCTGAATTTTTTTTTAATTTCAGGACCCATAGAGTTTGGGGCGCTGAGTCGAATGTTCTTTTCCGAGGAGGCTGCGGTCCATGGTTCGTCAGATACGCCCAATCGAAAATGAGCGAAAGCGAGCACGCAGTCTACCTGATCCAGGTGATAAGGTCACAGTGTGCAGCCAGGTAGCCACACCATCTATTTGTGTGCAAAATGGCCAATATTCGAAACGCGTTCGATTTAAGAACCATCTGTCGCAGCTTCTTCGTACCAAGAGCATTCGACTCACTGTTACAAGCCCTACGTACCCTGTGATTTTCAGCTCGGCAAAATTTGAGGATACCCCGTTTTTAGCCGTTTCCGAGTTGGACTTTTTACATCCGCTGGCTTCTGCGTGCATGCCATAGTCAACAAACAATTTTTTTACATACGGAACATTACACTGCAGTACTGCCGGGCGCCGAAGAACGGGGTCAGGGTTCTAGCCTAGCCCGTTCTTATTTTTGGCGAACACAGCAGTTTCGTTCATATTCGATGGTACAGTCTTACATGTACATTTATGCAGAGTTATACGTCTGAGTGTACATCATATTCATATTGTACATCACGTTTCTACCTAGACCGTTCTTAAAAAATAGCGAAATCATAGCCTGGCCGTTCATCGGCGCCCGGCAGTACTGTAGTAGTAGTAGTACATGACTACACCCGCACTGCTGTGCTAGCGCTACGCGAGTCGTGTGGTAGATCTAAAATTAATGTACAAGAGACTAGTCAATACACGGACGTGTCATGTACTGCACCCGGTATGTAGTTAGAGAAGGTGTGCTCCTCCGGGCCGGTGATTGTGCTTTGAGAAGGAAATATTTTAGTTTTTCGCTTGGAATAGTCCAGCCTCATTTATGCTACAACGATGAGTCCACAACCGTGACAAGCGACAAAACCGCGAACAGCTCCCGGACCTAAAACGTTCAGATCCCGAAGTGTTGTGATCCTTGAATCGAAGAGTCGTGTCCGTGGTTCCAAGAACCTGCATTGTATATCCAATCGAGCAGCGTCCGAGCTATGTTTGCACCAAAAATCGTGAAATTTTCCACTGTATCATGGAAATGCCACACCCTACAGTCCCGCTGTTACCATATTTTACCGGTATAAGTCGACTTATTGAATTGAATTCAGTGCAAACAGGAATTTCGGATAATTGACCGTTTGGACAGTTGACATTCGGATAATCGGCATTCTACTGTAATCCTAGTGCATGCAATGAAACATACTTGACTGTTGGGAGTCTTGCTGCGTCAGTGCAAATTGGCAGTTAATGCTAGAAGCTGCAGTGAACAACATCACAAATAGAAAATAAAGAAAAGCAAATACAACTGAACTTTGATACTGGAAATTACAGATCTGCTGCCCGCATCCACATGTCCATATTCTACATGTGCGATTGATCCTGCAAGATCTTCACTGCCCGTCTAATTGAGGATGGCACCCCGAATAGAGCGGACCGCTTCTAAACCAATCAAAGACCCAGGTTGTTATACTCCAGCAACCGGGCAAAGACCTGTCACCCATCCATGACCCATCAGCCCATCTCCTTATGCTCACATTTTGGTGTAGTAGTTGAGCACCTGTCCTTCCTTCATCAAGTGGATATCCTAAGCATGTGACTTACCGCTGGTATATCTCTGCACATCCATCTTGACTGGTTGTCAAGTCCCTTTCCGGAGAGGTAGAGTGGATGGTAGGGTCAGTGCAGTCCTGGCCACGCCATGAGAAAGAAGACATTTTCCCATCAGGAGAAGGCCAACATCCTCCCTCTGGGTAGTGCCTTGATACCTGCAGTGCAGTGCAGTAACATTAAACTGCAATTGAAACTGTCTCCATGCCATTGTTAAGCCCAGTTCACATTCGACGGGGCGCAACGGGACGCGACATAAGGATCGACGGGAAACGCCGGGACGGTCACCCCGTCACGGACTGTGCCTTATGACTCGCACCATTCGCTGTTGAACATCGCAAAGACTGGAGCATGTCGTGTCGTACGAATTGTACAAGATTTTACAGCTCACCCCAGCCGTCACAGGCCCTTACGTCCCGTACCGTCAGCGTTGCGTCGAAAGAGAACTAGGCTTTAGAAAGATTACGTGTTGGTATGTGCTCCTACTTACACACAAATATACAAAAGGTATATAAAGAGAAAGCATGATCCACCCCATCATTGACACCAACAGCCCGGCACAAGAGCAGCAGCACCTGCATTCTGTTAACCCAAAGTTCATCTGCGAATATACTCACAGAGTCGTCTCCTTTACTGTGCCCGACCTTGGAAGAAAACAACACAGCAACGTAGTGTTGGTTTCGGTGAGGGCTTCTACGTTCACATGAACACACAGAAAAGCACAATATATTTCCAAACAGACGCCAACTAGTATAACCAAACAGCAACGACAACACCACAAAGACCTAACAGTCTCTTGAGCACAAAGTGTCTGGGATAAAAAAAAGAGCAGAAGTTCACCATCGACACTGGTATTATAAAACTTTCTACAACTGCTGCAGAGGCAGCAGCAGGGTTCTAGTGCCCGGACCCAAAGCTCATCTGAGAATTTTCGCCATTGATACAAAGCAACGACCATGGTAGCAGCAGAGAGTAACAGCAGCAGCCGTTTGAGCAGCAGTATCAGCAGTCTCCAGCTTCAAGGGAGTGACCTAGCAAATTTTACAGTAACATGAAAAGTGCAACTGCACTCTTTCCGGCACCAAATATGCCATGCTGTCCCCCGCTGCAAAATAGAGGACAACTCTCAACTGTCGCCAACACCTTGGCCCAGAGGGAGTCTTTCCTTCGACATTCGCCCCGGCCAAAGAAGGTCAAAACCCAAGTGGTGTAATCATGTATCTGCTTCTCCTATCGAGACACTGGCAAGGCTTGTATAGGCATGATAAATTGATAATACTGTATGCATATAACAAAGGCAAACGCACAAACTCACGTCCATGCACATGTGCACGGACGGTGTCGTTGGCGTACACACACACACACACACACGCGCGCGCCCACGCCCGCGCATGCACAGGACAAAGGCATGTGCAAAGGAGCATGCTCATAAAAGCACAGGACAGGCACACGACTGATCTACGGATGTATCACGACATTGAAGGGACGGAGCTTGCAGCAAGCCTTCACCCTCTGGAGATTCCTGAAATACATAAATACATGTCAGCAGTAAATAGTTGCAGCATAAACATTTCCACGGGGACTGTGCAGCTTCACTAACCTTAACTTCAGTCTCCCCAGAATGCAGAAATCAGACAACGGCTACAAAGAGGTGCAGGAAATTTGAACAACTGTTTCAAAAGTAGTCCTCCAAGCCTTCTGCACCAACAGGTGATTCAGTTCGTGCTCTTATACCATCCTGGCAGGTAGAGACATTTTCTAATAACACGAAGAGCACAATCATCAAGGTGGGCAAATCCTCAAGAGAGAGTGCACCCTAACTTACACTACAAATCATTTACTGGACACTACTGGACAGAGCGTCCAGTCCATTCAGTCCAGGGGAGAAGAGGCAAAAGCACAGGGCTCCTGAGAAGATGAAAGGGCAACACATTATCATTACTACATTAATTTTATTATTGGGGGCAGACGTCTTCTCTGTAAAATATGAGGACGAAAGGCACATCAGTACTCACATCCCTGTCCTCTACGAGGGCAATGCATTTAGGGCTGAAACAAGTATACAGATAACTCGCAAACCGATCGTTTTAAGAGCGCAATCGATAATCGTTAGTGTTCAAAGCGAATGCAAACGATTTTTTATGCATGCATACCAGTGGCAGTATTCTAGCCCTTGCACTCCATCCAATTGTGGATACGAGTGCAATCGTGTACTTTCAAGCGCAGTAATATTGATGCGTGGCTATGAAAGAGATCGGGAGTCAAGACGGTATCTTTTCGATTGATTCGTTGCGGAAGTTGGTGATAAGAGCTTCAAGCCAAAGGGTGACGACAAGCCTGATTCTTCGTTCTAGAAACAACAACATGAACTCCTCTAGTTCATATTGATAAAGCCTAGTTCAAATTCGACGGGACGCGGCGTAAGGATCGATGGGAAGCGACAGGACGGTCTGACGGCGTCCAATGTGAACACCAGGAACGGGAACGCAACCATACTACCGTACGGATCGGGAAGCGACGGGAAGTGTTGGATCAGTTCAACTTTTCATACCGTAGACGGGCATAGACGGAGACGCAAGCGTACAAAACGGCTGCATTTTGAGTGAGAACAGGAGGCGGCATCGTGCGCCATCCACCCCCGATTCGTACTAGGACATTTTTAGGATTTCGAACACTGCGCTTCCCATGATAACTCGCAGAATGGCTAACACGACTTGAGTTGAATTTTAGCAAGATAAGATCTCATGTCACTTATGGTATTTAGGGATAGTTTAGGAGAATGACAGATGAACTGTTTTATCATTTCCTAGGGCTACTATTCGAATGGCACAACTTTCAGGGCTACTTTTTGTCTCCACGAAAAACTGGTATTGTGAATTTGATTTCGCTTCATTCAAGGAGAAATAATTGAAAAGAAGTCCCGAAAAACAAGAAATTAGGTCCGAAAGTCACCCCGTCACGGACTGTGCCTTATGACTCGCGCCGTTCGCTGGAGAACATCGCAACGACTGCAGCATGTCGTGTCGTACGAATCGTAAAAGATTTTACAGCTCACCCCAGCCGTCCCGACAGGCCCTTACGTCCTGTACCGTCAGTGTTACGTCGAATGTGAACTAGGCTTTAGACCAGTCAGATGTCTACAGGTGTCGACACAATTGCTTGAAATGTTTACAGAATACCAAACACTGAGCGGTAGCCTGGGTATATTTAGAGTGTTTGACTGGTGGCCACAGCTAATGTAGCAAAGGCATCATGGAATTTCTTCATAGTCTTGTGTTCGAGGTGCACGACTACAGCCGGAAAGAATCTATAATTATGAACCAACAATTATAATTGATCTCAATGTCTCAGTACTCATACTCCTTGTCAGTTTTGTGCTAGCCTTGTGCACGTCTGACTATTCGAAATCTGGTTTAGTTGGAGGACTCGATTGCATAACTTGTGCCCACATTTTTCTATGTTACAATGATATTCATCGCTAAAGAGATTGGTTGATCGCTTGGAGTTATTGAATGATCGTTTCAGCCCTAATTTATTTTCACCCTGGCCACAGCACTAGGCGAAATTCTCTGACACGGCCTTTACCTGCATCCACTGCTCTTTCGCATCACGACGAAGGACATGCAGGGGTTCTCTCTGAGCAGAGGAAAGTAGCCATCGCCACCACCACCATCGCCATTCACCGACAATACTAGAGAGACTATTTTCCCCGTCGTGGGTACTTCCAATAAAGTAACTCCACTTACATAGGTACCGTCAGCGGCGCCACCATGTTCCCAACAGTGTATTTCTATCGTGGGTACTTCCACGGGCAATAAATTCGGCTCGTGCTGTCACTCGCAAGCCATCAAATTGCTATCCCTCCCTTGCGCGAATTGCCTCTGCAAACAAAATTATTTCAATGATTGGATTCAGTTCTTTTCGCTCGTGCACGCGTGGTACATGGTCGCGTGCGCCCCATCTACGCCCATACATTGTTTCATCTTGTTTCATCTTGTTTCATTCGCGGCCCATCTACGCCCGTACTTCGAGTTTCATTTTGGTTTCATCTTGTTTCATCTTGTTTCATTTTGTTTCATTTTGTTTCATTTTGTTTCATTTCGTTTCATCTCGGCCCCATCTGCGCCCGTACTTGGCGTTTCATCTTGTTTCATCTCGTTTCATCTCGTTTCATCTTGTTTCATCTGTTTCATCTGGGGGGAAGACGGGCCCGTCAACCTTGCGCGATTGTACTAGTACGTGTAGTAGTTATGCTAAGGCCAAAACAAAAAATAGGCTTGTTTGAATGTTTCCGGTCGGCAACTCCTCAAAAAGGAGACGTGCACCACTCCCTGACCGTTACCAAGGTTACCAACACGAACGTCTGACACTGCTACTGCTACTGTACAATTACAGTGGAACCTGTCTAAGACGACCTCTCAAGGGACCTTCAAAACGTGGTCACCGTCACCAGGTGGTCTCCTTATCCAAGGTCATTTTGACTGCAAATAACATCCCTTGCCGCCTTGGTTCTGGTTCCAGTGGTCTTCTGGGACAGGTGGTCGCCTTATCCGAGTGGTCGCCTTGACAGGTTTTACTGTATGTCATGGTGATGTTGATACCAGGTGCGAAGTGCTAACAGTAACACCTCGAGCACAGACTGACACAGTGACAGTCAGTGCGGAGCAGGGAGTAGTACACGTATCAGGCCTGGTGCGAAGCGCGCTAGCGACGGTCGAGTACGAGTAGAGTCTACGGTGGAAGTAGATTTAGAATACATGTAGATGCATTTTGTTCGATTTCAGAAAAGCTGAAAAAAAATTGATGCTGACATTTTACTTCGTGTAGAGCTGGAAAGCCAAGTAATTAGTTAGTTAGTTAGAGGCTGAGCGCTAGCTAGGGAATGTTGAAGCCGGTGTTGAATTTTCAAACAGAAGTACCTGTAGGGCTTCGGATAGTACCTAGCCACAGAGTTGTCGAAGGTGCTCGGTCGTACGCATGGAGACGGCCCAGGAAAAGTATTCAATTTGACAGATACATTAATTTTTGTGACATGACCGATCTACTACTGCTAGTACTACAGTAGAACTGATCCAGACTGAGTCTGACTTCATTGTATGTTTTGACGTCCGAGACAAAGTAATACAATAGTTTGAGCGATGCCAGGTACATGTAAATCTTACAGGTAGAAGTGATGGAGAGAGAGAGAGGGTTTGTCCGTACCACACGTATGACAGTATGACAGTGACTGCGAGCGGACCATGTGGACGCTATGCGGCCATGGACACCGTCACTGCTGGTTTTGAGGGAGATTTGGTTTGCTAGACCGTTGCCTGACTGTCTCAGAGTCTGTATTGCACGCCCAAGTCTCAGTGAGTATCGTTACAGCGGTAAGTCAGTACTTGCCAGTATATGTACTCTAATTTCAGAAAATTTGCGTGCTCAATTGGGTGCTCAATTGGGTGCTCAATTGGGTGCTCAATTGGGTGCTCAATTGGGTGCTCAATTTGGGTGCTCAATTTGGGTGCTCAATTTGGGTGCTCAATTGGGTGCTCAATTTGGGTGCTCAATTTTTTCGGTATGAGGCCAAAAGGCCATGCTAAAAAAAATTTCACGGTTCGCGTGAGACTCGGCCGAAGGCCCAGTTTTCCGCATCCGCAGGAACGCCACCACCCTCTTGGATCAAGGCGCAGATGCAGCTCCTAAGCGATGGGCCATGCTAGGTGAACAGAAATTTTAGTTACATGTACAGAGAAGCAGTTCCCTATTGGATTGCGTGTGTGTGTGTGTGTGTGTGTGTGTGTGTGTTAGTGTTTGTTCGGTGTATTGAAATTTTAGGTATGAAACAGACGCACGGAAAGCACGGAACTGAATAGAAGTACATGTATAGTTGGTATGGCCTATAAGGTTGGCGGCGGCTATAGTAATATACCGCATATAGTGATCAATTTCTCTAATTCATTTTCATTTCCCATAACTAAGTATACACAGTTATCGCATATAGTAATAATCGTCTATAGTAATATGGCCCAGTATCTGCGGAAATGGACCTTAGGGTGATTTTTCACAAAATGACTTTTTTCTGCTGTTATCATCTATAGGTATCTAGTGATCACATGGCAAAGTATTAGACCAAACAAAGCAATATTGATGACCCAGAAGCTTCTCAAACAAGCATAGGTACATATCAGGAAATATAACAATTTATCACAGTGTTTTCCACATCGGAATACGATTGTTACAGTGAAATAAATAAAAAATAGTGTAATAAATCATCCATCCAATTTTTGTTGTAAAATAACTCTTGAGCAACCTCTGGCATAGAGCATGGATGGCCTTGATCCTCATCACTGCATACCAATGAAAACTGTTTGAACGCCATTCCAAGTCTGCTGAAAATCCACAGAAGTGCAGAACAGGAGGGAGGGTGGCTACAACTACACCTGGAGTCCCAGTCTGTGCATCCCACAGGGAATACGACACAGGAACAACTTTCTAACACCCCACACTTCATCTCATACACGATTTAGAGGTAGTCCATCACTGCTGCACCTCTGTGAAATTTGAGCTCTGTGGGAACTGGCGGCATGCGCGTCAGTGCGCCATGATTCCAGCACTGAGCGCAGAGAGTTCGTAGCTCATCAATCAATGTTCAGCTCTTGCCCCGTCCAAGGGGTTTGGTGTTCACCACGGAGTCCAGTGTGGGAGCCTGGGAAAATTCAGATCATGTCACTAGCGGCAGGGCTCTTTCGTCCTGACTCGAGTTGATCCAGGGCGTTTCAGTTCGACAACCTCTGTTGCCGTCGCCTCACTAGTTTCTCCTCGTTGAGTATTTCTCCTGAGCGGAGCTGTACTAAATTCAGAAGGACCCTACAAGGATTTTCAGATGTCAGAAAGTACTTTTGCCAGCAGAGAGCTCCTTTGGCGGAGCGCCTAAGTCAAGTTGAAATTCTCGTCGCTAAATAAGAATTGCGCGTCGACAAAATGTCACAAAAACATATTCTGGAAACTGTCGTTTTTCTCTATCAGACGCGACGATTCCTGCCTAGGAAATCCAATGACTTCTGGCAGAGCCGGACGGCAACTAGCTGGCCATCGTGACTCGTGAGCGAACTCTCCTGCTACTGGGACAATCAAAAGCATTCATTGTTGCGATGAACTAATTTTTTGTTTGAATGTGCAGAGCGCGAAGCAAGAGTTTTTTGCCGTTCCAGAAAATCACTTATTCTGAAAAAAATGATTTTCACCCGAAGGTCGATTCTCGCTGATACTGGGCCATATATCGCCTATAGTGATCAAATTCATATTTCAAAAGACGTTTATTACACTATTTTTGCATCGGTTATAGTGATTGATGTAACATCAAGCGATGTCAGAGGAGAACAGGGTGTTACTTCTTCGTGAAGAACTTGTCCAGTGAGTGTTGTTTGGTGAGTTTTGCTTGTATAAGTTGCCAAAATATGCCTCTATCATGAGGAAATGCTGATTTTGTGTGTCAGGAGCTACAGCCAGCTACATGACATTGTACATGTATGTAGTGCATATGTGCACGGCGCGCTGAGTCGTTTGACACCCCACTCGCATACATTGCATGCAGTATCGGTCATAGTAATATATCGCTTATTGTGATAAAATGCTCAAAATCAAACAGCAACGCTATAGGCGATACTGACTGTACACGGAAAATTTGTGAATTTCCAGTACTTCAAAAGTACAATAATCATCTAGCTCACTTAGCACGAATGTTTGGGCATCACTCAGGGACTGTTTCCTGACTTGTCAGATTTTCGTGTGAGTGGCAATTGTTTGTCCCGTAAGACGGCACACATCCAACCCTGGCCGGTCATGTTGGCAGGTTCCACGGCCTAGAGACTACCTATGTGCTGTACTGTGTCGTGGACATGGAAATCCGGTCGAATAACCGGGGCCGGTGCCCTCAGAACGTTGCATGTAGTGCACAATCAGGTTGACCGATGCGACCAGCACCCTGCAGCGCATAAATGAATGTGTGCATACCGCTTACTCACGGCTGCATGACCAGCGCCCTGGGGCCGCTAGACGTACGACCGGATTTCCATGTCCACGACAGTACGTGACCACCTGTCTACAGAGACTGATAAAGCCGTGCACAGACCATTGTTGTGGGAAATACCCTGATTCGCTGGCACAATGTACTGTAAGAGCAGACATTTTCGGTGGTGTTTTATCCTGCAAAGCGGGTTTACCGATAATTTCTCTCCACCGAACCGCCGATTTTGGAGAATACCGAAAATATTACACCACCGAAAATTTCTGTTTTTACAGTATGTAGAAAATAGATCTGCTGTGACTATGCTAGGAGAGGCGCGTCTTCCGTGCCCTCTCAGTACTGCCATGTCGGGCTGGTGTTGTGGTGGGGGGGGGGGGACATGCCCCCCCCCCCCTTGGGCCCCCAACCTCACGTCACCCACTTCTAGGCTAGGCACCGAATCAGACAATTGGATTTGGGTGGTAGCTCCCGTCAAGTAAAATAGGTATCGTGATTTGGCGTATAAAAGCATGACTTGAACAAAAGGATGACCTGTAAAGTGTGACTCGAGTACAAGCCAATTTTTCGAAGTGCGCCATGACACAGATGCACAATTTTGAACAGGAGCCGCACTTTTGTTAAAACCACGTGCAGGTACTTGCACTGCATTTGCATGGCAGTATGCACTTTGCAGACTGGCAGTGTAGACTGATGATGGTGACGTAGAAGCATGTTTTGACGTAGAAGCATACTTTGAATAGAAGCATGGTTTGAACCCCGGCTTATACGGCCGTAAGTACCTGCCTTTATACGTGACATTACGGCAGCTGTTTTACTTGCTGTAAAGCGATAAACTTTCACTGCACACAAATTTAGCGTTATCCTAAATTGGGCTGGTTCACGATGAGAAACGTTTGCGATTCTATCTCTTCAGCCGGATCTTGTACTGTCTACAATCAATGTACGGAGAAGTTTACGGCTATTTATATTCGCGAATGTGTGATGGTCGCGAAAACAGCGAAATTTAATCTCCTGTGAAAGTTTCTCACTTTGACAGTACTCTGAGTTGCATAATAATAGGTACAGATTATTATGCTCAGTGAGGTGGATAACGCCCCTCTTTTCTTTTCCAGCTGTGGGTTTTAGACAGGGATTTGTTGTGCAGACTAGTGTGTTTATCAAGGATTTGGATGCGCAGGCAAGGCAGTGGGGTGTACGCAGTGCTGTAATAAAGCCGGGTATTTCGGTGGTGTAATATTTTCAGTATTTCACAAAATCAACGGTTCGGTAGCGCGAAAATTTCGGTAAGCCACTTTTCCAGGTCCAAAAATGCATTTTTGCACACTGTGTGGCATGGCCCAGCAGGACTCTAACCCGGGACCTTGCTTCTCAGGGTAATTACTGCGCTAAGGGACCAGGCTAAACCTAGAAGGCGCTGGCATGCTTTTCACTCCAAAGGCAGCTCACAACACGTGCCACACATACTGATGGCACTTAGGTCTTCTCCCCTTCCCCATGGGACCAACCACGGCCAGTTTTCTGGAACGTACCACCAGAGGTGAAAGAAAGTGATTAATTCTGGATTGGGAGAACTTCAAATTCAAAGGATTGGTCGGCCCGGGAAGTGAAAGTTACCGAGAATAAACCTGCACCACAATAGTCCAATTATATAGTATAGTACTATCAAGTAAGAGTCAGTGTGTCCTTTACTGTAAAACACACAAAATTCTAGTGGTGTGCACGGGTATTCGGGTACCTGTGCTATCCGTGAGGACCTCGGGTAGACGGATGCAGAATAGTGCCCGAAAAGCCGAAGTAACAGATGACATCATTATTTATTTATTTATTTTTATTCTTATTTTACTAGGGAATTCCCAACAGGTGTCATCGCCTTCTTACAGGGAACCCTAAGAACGTCTTGATGGATGATTGAAATTCAGCATGTGAATTTGAAAGGCGGTAAGCAGGTGGCAGTGCATTCCACCGGTCAGCGCCTACGTAAGAAATTGCACTGAAACCATAGCGTGTGCTAGCAGGGGGTAAAACAAGCGCGGCAGACACCTGCCCACGGGTAATGGCAGCAGTGTGAGCACCGTGAGCACGAAGATTAAAGCGGTCTTGTAGGAGAGAGCAAGCAAGGCCATTCAGGCAGCGATGCACAAATACATAGGTCTTGAAATTGAGGCGTTGTTCAAGGGTGTATACATTGGTGTTACTGTAGAGAAGGGCAGTCATGGACAGTGCATGTGTGCAAATTCATGTAATACTCCGCATGTCTAGCCAGTGACAGTGTGTCAGGGGAAGGGGTGCATTGTGGTGTTACCATGGAGATTGTGGTGTTACCATGGTGACATTACTCTACAGGGTACCCGTGCTACCCGTGGAAAACTACCCGAACCCGATACCTGAAGAAATGCTACCCGCTTGACATCAGCTTTGATGACGTACTAGTATTACCCAGTGCAGAAAATAAATCGTTGTTGCAACACAGTCCCCCCCCCCCCCCTTTCTCTCTCTTGTGTACAAGGCTCTTCCCCTTCATATAGTTATTGAGCACTCTTTCGACATGGAGCAGGCTACTTGATTTCGTTATATCTTCGATATGGTAAGATGCTGGTGGTATTATTCCAGGCAAGGCAAAATGAAGGAGGACTACTCATGTGAAATGATGAGATATGGGGTGATGGGGTGGGGTGATAAAAAAATCACTGTTCACTTGAGACTCAGTTAGACCGAGTGAGTGTTCATCATCTGTAGGACTGCCACCGACCTGCAAAGCCTGAGTGTGGAGGAGGCAGGAGAGGATGTGGGGAGAGAGGGGGGGGGGGGCAATAGGTAGCTGGCTAGTTGTGAATGCGGGCGGAGGAAAAGGGGGGGGGGGGGGTGGTTGGCCAGCTGTTCTCACCAAAGAGTGCCCAATGGCATGTGACACATGTCATGTGACAGTTTGTTAGCACTGTGTACAGGTGAGAGCAGGCTGGCCAATCAGTAGGTGCAAAACTCAACGCCAGGGTGGGCTATATAAGTAATTGATCCAGGAGGGGAGCGGGCGGAGGAAAAGGGGGGGGGGGGTAGGTTGGCCAGCTGTTCTCACCAAAGAGTGCCCAATGTCATGTGACACATGTCATGTGACAGTTTGTTAGCACTGTGTACAGGTGAGAGCAGGCCGGCCAATCAGTAGGTGCAAAACACAACGCCAGGGTGGGCTATATAAGTAATTGATCCAGGAGGGGATGGTGGTCGGGGTTCGGGATGGCTATAATGAGAGCATTTTCTCGGCATTGCATTTTCTCGGCGGCTTGCTTCTTGCAGATTCTGCTTCTTCCACCACCTGCAAAACAACAACATAAGAGAAAAGAACAGTCTTGAGCACACAAGCATACAAAACATAGACCGGCATGAAACAATACTATGGCTGCTGTCGCAGAGATAGACTTATCAAAATCTCCTGGCCAGTTCAGTAGTTTCCATAGTTCTTTCACACATAGCATAGGACAACTACAGACTGTGTCCATAATGTGTGTTTGGCTCAAATTGGTACATAATAATAATTGTTACGTACCAATTTGAATTATAAGCTTATGACATACACACAAACACACACACAGGCAAACATACGCGCACACACACGCACACACACACACACACACACACACACAAACACACAAACAAACACGCACATGCACACGCAGACACCCACCCACAGACACACAAACACACGCACACACAAACACACACACATACACACACACTCTCTTGTCACCTGCTCAGTGCCAGAAACTGATCACATGAGTCTCCCTACAGAGAGACGTGTTAGAGAGAGGTGTATGAGAAGGAGAAAGACTCAAGTTCAAAAGAAAACTTTGAAAGATGACCAAATCAATTGGCTATGGAACCGCCCAGCATCCAATACCGCACAGCTATTCGAAGTGTTTTTTTCCTGGCCAGGAAACCAGTACTTTTGGTCTTTTTCCCATTTTTCCACGCACACACACACACATCACACCGCATACTCCGGCATGCACCGGTTGTTGGCAAACACCCAGGAGAATAAAAGAAAAATCAGGAGGAGTCTGAGAAAGAGAAGAAAGACGTGTGCGACCATAATCGTCGGTTCCTCAACTTCTCGATTGGAAATCGACTGAACATACCACTGTGCCATATGGGCACACACACACACACACACACACACACACACACACACACACACACACACACACACACACACACACTTGTACTTGTTGCTCACTGCCAAAACAGGTCACGTGGGTCTAACCGGGATAGGGGAGAGAGACTCAAAAGGAATCTTGGAAAGATGACTCAATTGGCTATTGAACAGCCCAACGGCCGACACCGTGCCCCCTGAAATCCCCAAAACTCTGGGTGGACTTGAAAATGATCCCACTTATGGGCTCACCACACCTCAGTAAGTGGGTGAGGACAAGGTGCAGAAAAAGGATTGACGGCATCAGGGTATCCGTCCTGGGATCCAACTGCAGTTACCCCTGCCCCCAGTGAAGGTAATACTTGCTACTAGTGTGAGTGGCTAAATCGAAGTGGATCTGGTAAAAGCTTCACTAGCACCATTGATTACACAAGAGTTAATCTAGCCAGAAGCAGTCCATGATTAACAGGTATGTATGTATACTTCAAATAGAAAGTAGATGAACCCTGAAACCAACAAAGGTGACAGGTACAACATTACACCTTCAAGCAGCCGAGCCCGTTGGCAACAGACCCAACACAATCAGGCATAAATGTACCCACCAACCGAACTAGCTGGCACACACACACACACACACACACACACAAAAAACACACACACAGCCACATCTTCTGACCTTCGGTGTCCTTTCTCCAGAGGACTCTAGGAGAGCATAAAAACATGTTTTTGGCAGCCTTCTTCTTGCTGATGCATAGAGGCTGGTGGCGTTCCTACCGATCCGCCAGTCGAGTCTCACACGAACCGTGATTTTTGCTTCTTGCTCGGAGCATGTTGCTCCCCCCCCCCCCCCCCCCATCACCTGCAAAACAACAATACAAGAGGAAAGAACAGTCTTGAGCACACAAGCCTACCAAACATAGACTGACATAAAACAAAACAATGGCTGCTGCCACAGAGATAGACATATCAAGATGTGCCCTGCATCAAATTATTACTTCAAGTACTATTATTATTAAGAAAAGGGTTTGCTCCCCACACCGGAGCTCGCGCTATTCCGCTGACTTTACTTGACACTTGACTGACTCACGACTGCCATCCAGAGCACACAAGAAGTCCATCGAACCTTCGACTCGGCAAACCTGCAAGAAAGCACCACTCCCTGCTCAATACACAGTGTTTCGGGGAATTCACCCCTCATCAGTTGAGCTTGAGTAGGCTGAGGAAGATTGTGCCTGAAGAGCACCACTTATATAGTGCTCTCCAGGCACGACCATCACCAGGGATACAAACTTACAGAGACGCTCGGTTTTCAGCGCGACAAACACCTCGTGAGCACCAGATAGCAGCGTGAGTCAGTGTCGCTCCTGGACGGTGAGACAGACGTCGAGGACCCTCGGTCATTCGCAACGCTGTCACCTCCAAACCAACTAGTCGCAAGCCCGCGCTGGGCACAACAGTACGAAGTAGTGGTTGCGACCTCGGATGATTTGTAAGAAAAGGGTTTGCTCCCCACACCGGACCTCGCGCTATTCCGCCGACTTTACTTGACACTTGACTGACTCACGACTGCCATCCAAAGCACACGAGAAGTCCATCGAACCTTCGACTCGGCAAACCTGCAAGGAAGCACCACTCCCTGCTCAATACACAGTGTTTCGGGGAATTCACCCCTCATCAGTTGAGCTTGAGTAGGCTGAGGAAGATTGTGCCTGAAGAGCACCACTTGTATAGTGCTCTCCAGGCACGACCATCACCAGGGATACAAACTTACAGAGACGCTCCGTTTTCAGCGCGATAAACACCTCGTGAGCACCAGATAGCAGCGTGAGTCAGTGTCGCTCCTGGACGGTGAGACAGACGTCGACGACCCTCGGTCATTCGCAACGCTGTCACCTCCAAACCAACTAGTCGCAAGCCCGCGCTGGGCACAACAGTACGAAGTAGTGGTTGCGACCTCGGCGATGATTTGTAAGAAAAGGGTTTGCTCCCCACACCGGAGCTCGCGCTATTCCGCCGACTTTACTTGACACTTGACTGACTCACGACTGCCATCCAGAGCACACGAGAAGTCCATCGAACATTTGACTCGGCAAACCTGCAAGAAAGCACCACTCCCTGCTCAATACCCAGTGTTTCGGGGAATTCACCCCTCATCAGTTGAGCTTGAGTAGGCTGAGGAAGATTGTGCCTGAAGAGCACCACTTATATAGTGCTCTCCAGGCACGACCATTACCAGGGATACAAACTTACAGAGACGCTCGGTTTTCAGCGCGACAAACACCTCGTGAGCACCAGATAGCAGCGTGAGTCAGTGTCGCTCCTGGACGGTGAGACAGACGTCGAGGACCCTCGGTCATTCGCAACGCTGTCACCTCCAAACCAACTAGTCGCAAGCCCGCGCTGGGCACAACAGTACGAAGTAGTGGTTGCGACCTCGGATGATTTGTAAGAAAAGGGTTTGCTCCCCACACCGGAGCTCGCGCTATTCCGCCGACTTTACTTGACACTTGACTGACTCACGACTGCCATCCAAAGCACACGAGAAGTCCATCGAACCTTCGACTCGGCAAACCTGCAAGAAAGCACCACTCCCTGCTCAATACACAGTGTTTCGGGGAATTCACCCCTCATCAGTTGAGCTTGAGTAGGCTGAGGAAGATTGTGCCTGAAGAGCACCACTTATATAGTGCTCTCCAGGCACGACCATCACCAGGGATACAAACTTACAGAGACGCTCCGTTTTCAGCGCGATAAACACCTCGTGAGCACCAGATAGCAGCGTGAGTCAGTGTCGCTCCTGGACGGTGAGACAGACGTCGAGGACCCTCGGTCATTCGCAACGCTGTGACCTCCAAACCAACTAATAACAAGCCCGCGCTGGGCACAACAGTACGAAGTAGTGGTTGCGACCTCGGCGATGATTTGTAAGAAAAGGGTTTGCTCCCCACACCGGAGCTCGCGCTATTCCGCCGACTTTACTTGACACTTGACTGACTCACGACTGCCATCCAAAGCACACGAGAAGTCCATCGAACCTTTGACTCGGCAAACCTGCAAGAAAGCACCACTCCCTGCTCAATACACAGTGTTTCGGGGAATTCACCCCTCATCAGTTGAGCTTGAGTAGGCTGAGGAAGATTGTGCCTGAAGAGCACCACTTATATAGTGCTCTCCAGGCACGACCATTACCAGGGATACAAACTTACAGAGACGCTCCGTTTTCAGCGCGACAAACACCTCGTGAGCACCAGATAGCAGCGTGAGTCAGTGTCGCTCCTGGACGGTGAGCTCCGGCGTGGGGAGCAAACCCTTTTCTTACAAATCATCGCCGAGGTCGCAACCACTACTTCGTACTATTATTATTGCAAATAAAAATAAAAAATAAAAATTTCACGGTTTGCAAGCCGAGTTTTCGCATCCGTATGAACGCCACCACCCTCCAGGATCAAGGCGCAGATGCAGTGCCTAAACGGTGGGAGGTGAGTAGATCAGACCCACCACAAAGTGGTCAAAGACCGAAATACCATTAACTGCATCCATGTTACCCTCGTGCCAGGCCACGAGTTCCCAGTTAACTGTGGGTCGCAGCACGGCTGGAAAAATTCCTTCCACTTCCAAGCAGGACTTGAACCTTGTACCCTCTGTTTCTCAATCATGGTATTAGACCATCCCACTATGCCTGCCTACGAATAACACTGAGTAATTACAAACCAGCATTTGCTTCTGGGAAGGATTCACAAAAACAGACAAACACCAAGGGTGAATGAAATTGCACGTATGGAAAAGCTATTCGTGATGTTCACCCCGCAGGGGATAAGTCAAGGACACGGCTCGGCAGAGGAAGATGGGTGCCGCGGGCTGCATCAAATAGCTAGGGAAAAAAATCACATCTAAGCCTTCCATTTCAAGAGGAGAGATTACCAGGGCCTCATGTCGATAGTGAAAACACATTCACATTCGTAAGAAACTCTAGTCCTGGACTGTTCATTTCCATGGTTCTTTTGGACACGCTGCAGCTCAGCACAACTACAAATTTCGGAGTATAATTTTTTAAATATATATTTTTACTATTACAGGTGAAATCCTGATAATTCGAACCTCTAAATGCCAGGAAAAAACTTCTAATCATCCGGACATTCTAATTATCAAAACATGAACCCACAACTCAATATGTATGTCAAAATGCTCTCATGGTCACGCAGAGTTTCGCTATGGACCTTAGACACAAATTTTACGGACACTGAACTGACCAGCACATCCTGCTCATGCAAACTGAACTGACCAGTACAGTGTACAGTGAACTTCGAATTACACTTTGCTAACTTCGAATTATCAGCACAAATCCCACACATTTTCTATGTAAGTGGAATCCGTGGAACTTCTAATTAGCCGACATGTCTAGTTCGAGGTTCGAATTATCAGAAAATTTGATGTGGGAATCGTATTGATAGAAATCTGTCCTGGAAAAACTTCTAATTAAGCGGTATGTTCGAATTAAGCCATATTCGAATTATCAGGATTCCACCTGTATTCACAAACCCAACTCGTTAAATAAAATAATTATGTGGACAAAAACAAACAGCTGCTGAGTAGGGGCTGCACTGGGCAGCAGTGATGGTGAGGAACCAGGGGCTCCACCGACCAAAGGTCTCGGCTTCAATGCCACAAGCATGACAATGAGCAGGCTTTGGCCATAGTGTGTTTAGTGAAGCTTGTTTTTGCACTATGGGCTTATGATACACACACACACGCATGCACCCCCCCCCCCCACACACACACACACTTGTACTTGCTCACCGCCAAAACCGGTCACGTTAGTCTCTCTGGGAGAGGGGAGAGAGATTCAGAAGGAATCTTGGAAAGATGACTCAATTGGCTATTGAACCGCCCAACGGCCGACTCCCCCTGAAATCTCCAAACTCTGGGCGGACTTGGAAATGATCTTACTCGTGGGCTCACCACACCTCCGTAAGTGGGTGAGGACAAGGAGCAGAAAAGGGATTGACGACATCAGTTTATCCGTCCCGGGATCCAACTGCATTCACCCTTGACTCAAAGTGAAGGTAATACTTGCTACATATACTAGTGTGTGGATGGCTATATCAGAGTGGATCTGACCAAGACTACATAACCCCCCAAGAGTGTGAAACTCGACTATGAGTGCTGTCCCGACAGAATTTCAAGTTGACGTCATTTTGATGATGCAATGCGCTCTGTACACGGATTATCAGACGAATCCGGAACCTGTGGTGGACCAAAGCCTATCTGATCCTGTACAAATTATTGCAAAGAAAAACGTGTGATGCGTTGACACCCGTACACATGTTGTAAATCACTGCTGCAAGGAGCATTGCATCATAAATAATGACGTCAACTTGAAACTCTGTTGGGACAGCAGGGTATTTGGGAGTTGCACACTCTGGGGGGTTGTGTACTCTTGATATGACAAAAGCTTCACAAGCACTGTTCATTACACAGGAGTTTATCTGGCAGGTAATCTCAGATTTTGAGTTTTTTGCACTCCATACATAACTTTATTTTCATTATTTTACGGGTTTGGTGAGACTCCCATGATAGGTATCCATTTACCTCTGGACAATCCGTAAGTAAACAAACAACAAGGTACTGTCCATACATAACTTTATTTTCATTATTTTACGGGTTTGGTGAGACTCCCATGATAGGTATCCATTTACCTCTGGACAATCCGTAAATAAACTAACCACAAGGTACTGTGGTGACAAATTTTCGGCCCATTCAAACTTCGGCCTTCCAGGGCTAAAACACATTTAGGCCGCAACAAATGTTTGCTCTGTACTGCTGCCGCGTGTATACACTGTCACACTGAACCTTGCAAAACAAATTTTCGGCCAAATATGATCAGGCCGAAAATGGCCGAAAATAAATATGCGCCGAATGTTTGTTGACTTGCAGTAGTCCATTGGTCGACAAATATTTATACTTTTATACTTCAAATAGAACGTATGGAAACACTGAAGCCAAGGGTTAAGGTGCCAGGTACAACAATACACCTTCAAGCAGCCGAGCCTGTTTGCAACAGACCCCCAACACACTATCCGCCATAAGTGTACCCATATAAGCGCATGCACAGCATGCTCCTCTGACCTTTGATTACCTAATGACCCGAGGAGACGAGACGAGGAGATACTGGGCTACTCAACTGTGCAGTACTTGAGGTCTGATCGCAAAATACAAATCCTAACAACTGGCACTCAGCTCCTAGTACTCTGTGTGACAGCTTCTCTCACCCGGTTACAAGGTCTCTGAGATAGACACAGTGCCACAGCTACTGAAGCCAGCTACAGCTCCATTTTCGTCGGAGCTTGAAAACTTTGAGTTGCAAACTGAATTTTTTCAACTAGGCCTTTCATTCCATTACGTTCAGGTCGAATACAATGGTGATTAACAAGGCAGTAAGCAAGTCCTTATAACCGGCACTTTTGGCGGTCAGAGCATTGACAAAAATAGCACTTGAAAAAATAGCGCTAGTGGCGCTAACAGCATATTTGGCGGTCAGAGCATAGATCAAATAGCACTTTAAAAGATAGCAAATCTCACCTTGCTGTGCTGGAGGCAGTGTACATTGCCAAGCTGAAGCCTGAACTGTGCGTGCAAAAGAAGTATGTGCAAAAGTTGTCACTGTTTTGACATTGTAGTACTGTGGTCCCCACTGTTGTCTGATACTGGTAATATTCATTGTCTCCCTGTGTAGTTAGCGCCACTAGCGCTATCTTTTAAAGTGCTATTTGGTCTATGCTCTGACCGCCAAATATGCTGTTGGCGCCACTAGCGCTATTTTTCAAGTGCTATTTTTGTCAATGCTCTGACCGCCAAAAGTGCCGGTTATAAGGACTTGCTTACTACCTTGTTAATCACCATTGTATTCGACCTGAAGAGTAATGGAATGAAAGGCCTAGTCGAAAAAATTATATGGCTTCTGTGCTTCGTGTGCTGATTTGCTTTCTTCCAACCAAAAATCTAAACTATAATGTACACTCAGAAGCATAATTCTAAATAGGTTTGGATGATACATTTGTGTAGTTTCATCGTAAGTCAAAACAAGTGAACTGGCAGGTGTGCACTAGGTATTATCATCAGTCAGGTATATACCCACGGCTGCATGGCCAGCGCCCTGGGGCCGCTAGGTGTGCGACCGGATTTCCATGTCCACGACAGTACTTCAAAGGGCTGACTGTAGCGTTTGAGTAAGAACGAAACTGCTGTGTTTGCGAAAAACAAGAACAGGTGAGGCCAGAACCCTGACCCCCCCCCCCCCCCCCCAGTTTTCGGCTCCCGACAGTACTGCACAGGCAAGATAGCTGGAAGCCACTTTCAGTCCACTTCAGCATATGCCTTTGTAATGCTTGCCCACAAAATACACAGCTCGATCTTACCTCCAAATTCCTCAGGTGTCAGGAATCATCAGTGGCCGCATGATCCAGGGTGCATCTGACCGATCCAATGGCTGCCCACCACCTGACAAAACAGCACAGCAAGGAAGAAGAGTTATATCATTGATAGACGGCCATGCCCTACCCACCTACACCATGTCAACTGTGTATGCACAAGGCTACGAACCAAGGCGCATTTAGCAATCTCCTAAGCTGTCAAAACTTTCTTCAAGCCAATTCCTCTCTCCTCACTAACAATACTCTTAGTCTTGTGGGGCCAAATCTCCATTTGTGCAATATGATCACGGGAGGATTTTCACTAAGAGCTGGGAACCAATGTCGAGAGTACAGGTTCCTACACGAGTATGAGGATAGTACTGCTGTTCATCCAGCCCGCGTTGCCATAGCGACAAGGGCTGGATGAACTAGAATTAGTTATGGTGGATGCACCATTCGATTACACAAATTCCGTTGTCAGACTCGCCGTCAATTTTCAAGAGAGGGCAGAATTGCTAATCGACCTGCCAGAATTGATGCCATCCACGTACAAGCCTTGCTAAGTCCACGTGCGCGCGCGCGAAGGTGTACGGGATCCCACGTGATCCCCTTTAGACCACACCAAGTTAATTTTATGTTTCGCGTCGGACATTTTCTGGAAAAAAAGCATGCGGGCGGGCGGAAAAGAACAAAAACAGAGGAAAAATGAAGCTCCATTCTATGTGTACTGCGCCATGTTGCCGCAAAATAGCACTACTAAACTGTCCCTTATTGTCTAGAACAGCAACAAGTCGCCACAGGACAGCTGGCAGACTGGGCTGGAGCTATACAGTAACAGATCTCATGGATGGCTCCTTCTGCACTTGGACAAGAGTCGAGTGGAATTCCGCTCCATCACGATCCTGGAAAATCTCGGAGTTCTTGACACCTAGAACCTCCGCTCGCTTGTTGAGCGGGCCCTACTGCACGGCTTGGAAAATAGATTTTTCATCACTCGCTTTCTACATGTACGTACCATAGCCTAGAATGCAAGATTATCGAGAAGTTGATAACCTATGATCTGCCATACTGGCTAGAGAATGTTCGCCAGAATAGCCATCGGTTTACTCTTCTGGGTGCTTTTTTCCGTGCGGTGACGCGAGACATATAAATAACTTGGTGTGGCCTTACCATTTTTACGTGTAGCTGTTCGTTTACATGGCCCCAAATCCGGTCATTCTGTTCATTCGAGAATTATAAAACTGGGGCCCGGGTCTGGAATGCGTAATCGAAAGCGCCCAATAATTTTGGTTTATGCACATTTCTTGCTTCCTTGGTAAAGTGGTGTGTGGATGAAGACATGAACACCCAGTACTGCAGTAGATCATACTCAATTGACAAAGCGTCACTTACTGTTGTTGTCACTGGTGTAGGGGTCCGGGTCGCCTGGTTCTGCTACCAGCTACCGGTACTCTGTACAGACATCGGAACTCTGGAGGCTGCACTAACTGGTAACCGATTCTCACTGTGTCGGAAGCACATGTCGACTGCCGAACCGTGACAAGCGACTCGAGCGCGCCGGCATAATCAAAATATTCCGAGGCGTTCCGTCACCGGTGCACCACCAATGCCTATGGTCACTCACGTTTTGCCTCGTGCGCATTTTTCGGAAATGCTGTTGCGCTGCTAATGCTATGGTCCGTTCATTTCGTTTCCCTGCGTCACCAAACTAGAAACGACAAGGCGAACAAGTGCTGGGCCCTTCCGCTATGGCGGGTAGCAAGACTTGGCCATGTTTGTCTCCCATTCCGCCAACACTGTGAATATTTTACCGTCGCTCGTTGCACCACCACACGCTGGGTCAAGACCGAAACAGAGCGTCTTCGACGAAACGAGCCAAGTGACTGCCTCCTCAGGGCCGCTGTGACTATTCGACAAGGAGCACGCCAGGACTTGAAGCTGCCGGTGAACACACGGCCTTGAACAACAGTACTACAGAAGCATGCAACGAAGAGAACCAGGTAGCATTCCGACCACCAAACTGCTCGTGCTGTAGGTTTCTGCAAACCGAAACGCTGGCATTTCTTTCACAAAAAAACCTGGCAAGCGCCTTGCTTTGGCCGTTACTACAAGGAAAGGGTCAGGTGAGCTGCAGCGTTTTGGCCAACACATGTACGAAGTAGTGGTTGCGACTTCGGCGATGACTTGTAAAGGGACCATCGCAACAGTTCGCAGAAGTCCCCGAAACGAAGACCGTTAGTTTCGGGCCTGACCCCCCCCCCCCCCCTCCCTCCCCCCTCAAACGAAACGACAGTCACAATATGGGCTTCATTATTTCACTTGGATGCTCACACATAATAATTATTATAATATACTACACAAGCATTGTTGTATCAGTGTGTAACAATGTACAGCACTTTATAAATGCAACGATGATATCACTTTGCAGTGGGTGATCTAAGAACGAGAACAGCTCGAGCTATGCAGTTGTATCCTTTGAGCATGCTAATCTATATCAGCTCCTACATGTCGTCAATACTTTTTTTGAATTGAAGCCCGGTTTGCGATTTTTGACACCGACTCCCTCCCCCCCCCCCCCCCCCCAAACCTATGCCCTTCGTTTCAGGGGCTTCTGCGAACTTTTGCGATGGTCCCTAAGAAAGGGTTTGCTCCCCACACCGGAGCTCGCGCCGCCGACTTTACTTGACACTTGGCACACAAACATCACCAGGGATACAAACTTACAGAGACGCTCCGTTTCCAGTGCGACAAACACCTCGTGAACACCAGATAACAGCGTGAGTCAGTGTCGCTCCTGGACGGTGAGACAGACGTCGAGGACCCTCGTCCATGGTGCACAGACATAATAATATTATGACATGATGTGTAACTAAAATTAATAATTATTACTAACTTTTCACGCCTCCATTTTTATATAAGGCCCACCCTGGCATGCTCTGGCCCGGTGTGGTGACATCCTGTATGACCATGCAGTGACAATCCACGTCTTGAGCTTGCAAGTAGTTGGGCTACTTCCAAGTGCGTTCACGGCTAGCTTTGTGCAGCGTCCGGCGCCATTACTGGCCTACATGATTGTAGTTTCGATCAAGAGTGCATAAACTAGGGCTCAAACGATTAGTCCGATTAACCGGTTGCAGACCGGTTACGAAGAATTAACGGGTAACCGATAAAGATAGTTAAAAACGGTTACGCAGTAACTTTTCAGTCAATTTTTCAAGTATCAGGTCGTTGCAAAGTGTGCACTTTCGCAAGCTGTCGCACGCGTACGCAATTTCTGGGCTGTCAATTCGTCATATCTGGTCTGTCTTGGTGTGAGAGTATGTACGAATGAGCATGCAAGAGAATGTACAAGTGTGCGTTGTACTGAATAGGGTACATTTTTTGAATGAGTATAGTCAAATATACGGTTAAAAAAGAGTCCGTAGGATTGCCGTGGCTTATAGGTTATAACCGGTTAACCGACCGTTAGCTTAGCAGTTAACCGTCAGGGGTAAAACCGTGACCGTTTGAGCCCTAGCATAAACCCAGGTCACTGGTGTTATGTCACAATGTACTCTTGTTTCAAACAGACCTAGCTAAGCTGTACAGAATCAGATTAATAATAATAATAATTATGTCTTTGCTCATGGAGTCTTGCTCAGTAGAAAAGTCACACATGCATGCATAGTCTCCCTGCCGCAAATACAGTGCTGGCAACTGAAATCCGACCCCCTGAGCCGTGGGTTCAGTCTCTGCTTCGTAGTTTTGCCATCCCGTGTTGGGTCATTGCGATGTGAGCGCACCGCTGAGGGGGTCGGATTTCAGTTGGCAGCACTGTACATTTCCCCCAGTTCAGATTCACCATTGCATGAGTTTTAAAAATTTCGGGCATGACTCACGTTCATGATTCAGGGTAAAAGAAAGAAAAATAACTATTTCCTGTGTAGTCCAGATGGTGGGCCGTGCAACGTTTTCAGCAGATCTCGGAGTCGATACCCTGGTTGACTGTTTGAGTAAATGCAATGTAATGTAATGTCTGTTACTACTACCAAGAGTACAATCATGTACTCTTGCTATTATATGTACAGTAAATGTAACGTAATGTCTGTTACCATGGTTACTACTGCATGTACAGTAAATGTAATGTAATGTCTGTTACCATGGCTACTACTACAGTAAATGTAAGGATGAATCAAGTCAAGCGCTTGGCAACACATTCTTGCCTGCTTTTAGCTTTACGCCCATGTTTCTGTAGCTGTGCTGGAACTGCTCTATTTCGCCGCCACTATTTACCATTAGCCATGTCTCTCCCCCCCCCCCCCCTCCTCCACCTACACAGTGGGTCCATTGTTATTAGGCATGTGCCTGTTTTGGTTTCTCCACTATCAATAAAAGAATACTACTACTAATTACTGGGATGATTATAAGTATTCACAAACTGCAATGTAGCAAATTGAGTTTGTGAATACTTACAAGCGTCCGTAGTAGCCTCGGCAACTACGCGTTGGCATGGTACCCATGCGGGAACCGCTGCTAACCACTACAACCGGCCTTGAAGAACACATAAAGTCTGCATGCATGGCCTCCAACATCAACCGAGTAAGTTGCATCAGAGACCTGGTAACTAACAGGATCTTGGAAACCACTCTTCAAAATAGAAGTGATGAAATACGGAAAGAACGAAGAGCTGAGTAAACTGACCTAGACTAGCGCCTACAAAGTGCAAAACTCACAAACAGTGCCTCCTTGCACAGCAAATGCGTCGTCAGCTCTGTAACCATGGCAGCAAATCTAGCGGGGGGAGGAGGGGAGGAGGGGAGGGGGGGGGGAGGAGGGGAGGAGGGGAGGAGGGGAGGGGGGGGGGGGGGGAGGAGGGGAGGAGGAAGAACCAACTAACAGTAAGCAGGAATTTGCTGGTGAAATGAGCAAATTTACAAAAGGCAGCAGGCGGCAAAAAAACCGTGATAAACATGAAGGACTTTGAGTCGGCAAAGATTGCAATGCTTCTAAAGAACTCGTCAACGACATGACTAGGCGAAGCAAAGACGGGGCAAGGTCATGTAGCGCAAGAAGCAGCAGAGAACTAGCAAGCATACACAATCATATAAAAAGTATGCACGAGCATACACAAGGATAGCCATGAGCATTGGAAAAGCGTACAACACTGGAACACACACATCAGACCAGAAGAGCTTAAAGCAGATCTACATTGCTTGACTTCACCGTATGGATAGGCACACCATTGCATATATACACAAAAACTCCAACACAAACACACAAACACACATTCACACAGATGCATTCACACTCACAAACACACACACACACACAGACAGACACACACACACACTCACACACACACACACACACACACACACACACACACACACACACACACTCACACACACTCACACGCACACACACACACACTCACACACATTTTACACACACCAGGGATGCGATGTGTGTTAAGAGAAACGAGTGCGGCAGCTTTAGTACCAGGTACCACGGAGAACATTCATCATTGCGCTCATGTTGCGACCGTGCAAATGATAAAAGAGCAGCACTTGAGCAGGAAACTGCCAGTCATTTGTAACGAAATGGCAGTCACATCTGACAGGAAAATCATGACACTGGCTTCGGGAGAAGGACAATTTGCTATACAAAACATTCAGGATGTGTGGCGAGGCAAAAAAAACAAAAAAACAAAGAAATGTATTGACATTGTGTATCACTTGCGCAAGTGCTGTAACCACTTTGAGGCGTAAACACGGTCTTGCGACTAGAGCCGGAATTGACGAAAAGGTGCGTCCCTGTGTCAGAAGCAAACAAATGAGTATCAAAGAGTGAAGTTCAGTTTCACAATAATTATACATATGTTGTAACTATCCCGCTGGTGTGTCAAGGTGCCTAAGCTAAATAGGCCTGAGCCATAGCAAGGTAGACACATTGAAAATGGTCAGGAGCCGCCAAAGGGACATGGCTCCACTTTCAGAAAGGGCTACAATGGTGAAAAATCACAGTCGAATTCAAGGCCCTTGATGAATAGCACTACCGTGCTGCTTGATGAAATACGGTCTCTTAAATCAAGTTCCCGGGACGGATACCCTGATGCCGTCAATCCTTTTTCTGCATTTTGTCCTCACCCACTTACTGAGGTGTGGTGAGCCCATAAGTGGGATCATTTCAAGTCCACCCTAGTTTGGGGATTTCAGGGGGTGTCGGCCCTGGGTGGTTCAATGGCCAATTGAGTCATCTTTCCAAGATTCCTTTTGAGTCTCTCTCCCCTCTCCCGGGGAGACCCACGTGACCAGTTTTGGCAGTGAGCAAGTACAAGTACAAGTACAAGTGTGTGCATATGTGTGTATGTGTGCATGTGTGTGTGTGTGCATGTGTGTGTGTGTGTGTGTGTGTGTGTGTGTGTGTGTGTGTGTGTGTGTGTGTGTGCCAGCTAGTTCGGTTGGTGGGTACACTTATGCCTGATTGTGTTGGGTCTGTTGCCAACGGGCTCGGCTACATGAAGGTGTAATGTTGTACCTGCCACCTTTGTTGGTTCCAGGGTTCATATACTTTCTATTTGAAGTATACATACCTGTTAACCATGGACTGCTTCTGGCTAGATTAACTCTTGTGTAATCAATGGTGCTAGTGAAGCTAATATCAGATCCACTCTGATTTAGCCACCCACACTAGTAGCACGTATTACCTTCACTGGGGGCAGGGGTAACTGCAGTTGGATCCCAGGACGGATACCCTGATGCCGTCAATCCTTTTTCTGCACCTTGTCCTCACCCACTTACTGAGGTGTGGTGAGCCCATAAGTGGGATCATTTTCAAGTCCACCCAGAGTTTTGGGGATTTCAGGGGGTGTCGGCCGTTGGGCGGTTCAATAGCCAATTGAGTCATCTTTCCAAGATTCCTTTTGAGTCTCTCTCCCCTCTCCCGGGGAGACCCACGTGACCGGTTTTGGCAGTGTGCAACAAGTACAAGTACAAGTAGTACAAGTGTGTGTGTGTGTGTGTGTGTGTGTGTGTGTGTGTATGCATACATGCAATAATGTGTACCTTTGTACTGCTTCATATGTGGAAGAGAGAGGATCCAGGTAAAATTTGTTGTGACTTAAATTTTCGTGGTGTGGTGTATTGGATTCCATAATGGCCGGTTCGTCTCTATCGGCCAAAAGCGCAATGTGGTGGTGTGGTGTATTGGATTAAATTTGCATGCTAAAGCAATCATCAGACAACTGCTTCATATGTATCTCTCAGTAGGTGGTGTTCTTTGTTTACATTGGCCATGCTGTTAGGCATGTAATAGATACAGCAGTAGATATCACTACAGCTTTGACTAGAGGCCAGGCTGTTAGGCATGTAATAGATACAGCAGTAGATATCACTACAGCTTTGACTAGAGGCCAGGCTGTTAGGCATGTAATGGATACAGCAGTAGATATCACTACAGCTTTGACTAGAGGCCAGGCTGTTAGGCATGTAATAGATACAGCAGTAGATATCACTACAGCTTTGACTAGAGGCCATGCTGTTAGGCATGTAATGGATACAGCAGTAGATATCACTACAGCTTTGACTAGAGGCCAGGCTGTTAGGCATGTAATGGATACAGCAGTAGATATCACTACAGCTTTGACTAGAGGCCAGGCTGTCCGCTCCTTATTTGTTTACGTAAGGTAATTTCACATTCCCGTATGTAATGTGACTGTAGTCTTGGAGTGGACTAATGATAGATCAAATTGCGAGGGCTGGAAAGCGTGGTCCTGCCTGCTCAAAGGTGATGGAACTAGATCCACTGCCCGTCGTCAAGTGACGACGGGCAGGAACGGATTCCACTGCCTGTCGTCACTTGACGACGGGCAGGAACGGAATCCACTGCATTCATTGGCTCACGAACTTGGCGCGTGTTTCTTAAATACAAGACCAACGGAAAGAGCGAGTCATGTGCTTTACAAGTACATGTTTGTATGGTGTGCGCGTGCATGCATGCTCCTTGGCTTGGGTGCACACGGGAAACACGTTCCAGTCACTCATACTCGACCAGCATCGCTGTTCATCCAGCCCTTGCCGCTATCGCTGCGCGGGATGGATTTCGCGGTACTGCCCTCGTACTCGTGTAGGAACATGTACATCTGGTTTCTATGTTTTCCCCTACATGGCTGCAGACAGATGGAACTCTTTTCAACCCGAATGTCGCCAGGCAGGCATTCTTTGCAACAGTTGTTAGCAGCTTACTTGATCACCTAAGCTAGGGTACTCTGTAACTTGACAATAAGTCAGTGGTGTCTGTGCTAGTAAAAAATGAATGCTAATACTACAATCCATGGGATTGCGTATGCTTGATCATCTTTTGTGCATGCCTTGATGCATGACATGTGATGTGATAGTAAAACGCATCGCGCCTGGGTTTCGAATTTTAACCACCACCACCATCACCACCACCACCACCACCACCACCACCAGCACCACCATCACCACCACCACCACCACCACCACGGGATGAGTTTGTATGGATGTGTGTACATACACTACAAGTAACAAACATTCACCTTCAGACACGATCGCACTCCGCTAGTAGGCTGTTCATCTGCTCCAGCCGTTCCGCATACTGACCGATGGCTTGGATCATCCTGCACAGCGCGATGTAACCTTGTTTCTCCTTGTTCATGATGATGCCAAGCAGCTCACAGTTATGCTCCCTGTTGCTCTGGTAACTATCTGTGCGTATCAGCTTGTTGATGTTGTGTTCCGTGAGCAAACCTTGCGTCTGCGCTGCTTCGCGGATGTCATCCGCGGGGATGCTCTGCAGCCACACGTGAATGTCTGGCATGAAGGACGGGTGGTTGAACGGATTGTCCAGGAACGCATCTGTACGTAGTAAGAGTCATAGATACAATGCTGCTGTATTGGACATCCTTCAATAGGTACATTGCAATCCGAAAGAACATCAAAGAAGAAAGAATCATTAACAAAATACTGCGGCCAGCGATGATCCCTGAGGCAGTAACAAAGAGCCAATATGTTCACAACCTGAAATATATACTGTAAATATACAAATTTTCGGCAGCTATTTAATTTCGGCTATATTCGGCACCGACCCAAAACGCCTAAATTAAAACGCCGATGAAATTTTTCACAGCATCTGTCGCGCTATACCATGCCCTCTACCCCACGCCGAAAATAAATCACCGCCGAAATGTCAAAAATCGTGAAGTGCCGAAATTTTGCAGCGCCGAAATTTTGTATATTTACAGTAGATGAGCAGTGAAGACGGACAATGGCCACTTAACCCTTTGTGTACGGACTGTACAACTTTCGATCCCCTGGGATCGAAACTTTTCAAAATTCCAATCGATCGGAACTCAGTCATTCCTGGGTTATTTCCAAAATCTAAAATATGTACGTCGAAGAGAAAATTCTCAGCTGTCCATTAAACACATTGCAGTAAAAGTATAGCAACAACGTACCTGTGTGGGACAAAATGGAGAGCATTTCCTTGCTCTTGTCCACATACCCAAGTTCCTCAATGACAACACCGAGATCACGATAAGTCTTTAGGCCACCAGCTCTGAGCAACTGGATGAGCTCCTCATTATGATCAGATACTCCATCCCGGGACCGAATTCTCTTTAGTCTCTCTATTGATGCGCTGTCAGTTATGAGATGTTTCTTGACCACCATCCGTCGCAGAAGTTCTGCGTCAACTTTGTTCAACCATGGTTGAATGTCACACACAAACCTCTCCAGGTCAAACGGATTGTCTGTTGCGAAAGCAGCAAAATACAGAAGGCACAGATGACACATGAACACACAACTACATGCCCAGAAACCAAAAAATTGGAATTGCACAACACCGATAATACAAAGGAATTTGAGTGGACACACCCATTCCAAGAGCGCTGCACATCCGAACAAGTTCCATTATTTTACGTTTCGGCACTTGGCCATCATCAGGTGATAAGAACAATGGACACACACACACACACTCACGCACACACACACACACACACACACACACACACACACACACGCACACGCACGCACACACACACACGCACACACACGCACACGCACACACACACACACACACACACATTCCCAAAACCGCACATCGGAGCGCTTCAGCGATTGTTTCAATGGACAGCTGGGAGTTTTCTCTTCGACCTACATCTCTTAGTTTTGAAAATAACTGAGTTACGATCGATTGAAATCTTGAAAAGTTTCGATCCCAGGGGATCGAAAGTTGTACAGTCCGTACACAAAAGGGTTAATCAACAAGAGTCCAAGAGTGTCTAAGCATACCCAACCCTTACGAAATGTGGGAAAAAATAAAATTAATAGAGAAGGACGGAGAGAAAGAGAAATTGAGAGAGAAAGAAGTAAACACAATAGAGATAGTCATGCATGCATAGAAAGATAGACAGACAGACAGACAGACAGACAGACAGACAGATAGACAGGGAGGGGCAGCCCTTTCCCAAAGATGCCATAATTTTTCGCAACTTACGCTTTTCACAACAATGCCAAAACAAGTGTGAGTTGCTGAAATTGCATCCATATTTTCAGAAAAAGCTCAAACTTAAAATTGGAGAGTTCTTGTGCAAAACCACTAAAAATGGAGCAGAAATAGCAGAAGTGCAGCGACAGCAAAATCTACACCCTTCTTGCTGTGAACCACAACTTTACACAGTGCCAGTAGCCTGTTGCATGTATCCTATATCAATCATTCCAGTGCACGGAAAAGGGAATGCACATATCGTAACTTCTGTTGATCTACTGTTTCTCTGAAATGAAATGAGCGAGTATACATTAATTTTGTCCGACATGCCTTTGGACCCCATGCCATGGGGCCAAGGTTGCGGAAAAGTTGCAAAGTAGTTCGCGAAAATGAAGAAAGTTGCGAAAGTTGCAATATCTTCAAAAACAACCAAAAGTTGAGAAAACGGTGGCGGGCATCTTTGGGAAAGGACTAGAGAAGGGGGAAGGTGAGAAAGAGAGAGAGAGAGAGAGAGAGAGAGAGAGAATAGTGAGCGAAAGAGACAGCATTAAAGAATACCAACAGAAGGCAGTGGGAACAGTTCCCAGGAGTCATAGGAATAGGGTTCTTGTTACAACACAGGTAGCAGAACAATGAGGTCAGTGATGAATGACCTTAACCAAATCATACAAAACTCACCAGATGATGCCGAACACTGCATGCCAGAACTCACCCCAACATCTATAGACAAGACAGCATACAAAACAAACGCATACGCACACAGAAAACAGACGGACGGACGGACACACATACACACAATACTATTTTTTATCAATCAGATATGTCACGAACAAACACGTGGGCATAAAGCCTTTTCAATCATGGATATATAATCCTTCTATTCATAGCATCAGCCACGATGTTGCCCAAACAACAGCCCTTGGAAAACAGTAGTGATGCCCTACGTTACGGGAATGCGACGCGAAGAATTCCTGGAACTCTCTTCGCGGTCCGGTAACAAAAAGGACATACAGGTCAAGCCTCCTGGTTTTCGCGGGAAAATCTCTGAAAAACATCAATACTCCCGGGGTCCCGGGGATTTCAAGCAAACTCCAGGAAAAGTCGCATTTGTGCCTGACCCAGGTTTTTCCTGAAAGCTCCAGCGACTCGCCTCCAATATCCTGTTTTTCCAAATAATATTATACCCCGTATGTACGGTGCATTCTTGCAGTTCGAACTCTGCACAGTACCTTCACATAACTGACCAGCCTAGCCTGCATGATCTGCACCGACAGGCGTGCTAGGCACCCGCCGACTGATCGAACTGCAATGCAAGGTGGAACTGTGCTGTACGCGGAGTCAAGAATCATGTGCCGTTGAACGTTTTTTGGGCGGGAAAAGCACTTTTTCACGTGTTTTATGCCATCCAAACGTTTTGAGAGAAGTCCAGGGATTCTGCATGTCTTATCAAGGGATTGGGATGTTTGTGGTTGGTCGGTTTGAAAGAAAACCTGTTCTGCTCTACGTTCACGGAGAGAAATCACGTTGAATGTGTACTGGGAATTTTCCCGTCCATATTTGGCAGTTTTCTGCCTGTATTTGAATGATATCCAGCAGATCCATGTGAATTTTTCACGTGTGCCTCAATGTAGAGAACCTCATCAGCGTAGAAATCTTGACCCAAAACACCCTAAGCCGTAGACTCTAACCCAAACACCTGCTTTCCACGTGATTTTTCTACGTTTCTTGTGAAGCAGAACCTCTCTGATACCAAACATGAGCACTTTATATTTTAGTGTCCATCGAACCTTCGACTCGGCAAACCTACAAAAAAGCACCGCTCCCTACTCCCTACTCTATACACAGTGTTTCGGGGAACTCACCCCATCGTCATGTGACGAGTCAGTTGAGCTTGAGTAGGCTGAGTGAGATTGTGCCTGAGGAGCATCACCTGATCACTTATGTTGTGCTCTCCAGGCCCGAACATCACCAGGGATACAAAACGTACAGAGACGCTCCGTTCGCAGCACGACAAACAGCCCGGGAACAACAGATAGCAGCATGAGTCAGTTTCGCTCCTGGACGGTGACAGCAGACGTCGAGGACCCTCGGGCATTCACAATGCCTGTCACCTCCAAACCAGCTGGGCACAATGGACCGAGTCCCCAGGCTTGTCAATCGTGATCTTGATGTTTTTATGCAGAGCAAAGGTCCGATTAAACTCTTGGTATATATTAAAACACAGGTCGCAAGCCTCTGTCTACGGGAACTAGCATTTTCCTTTACAAAGCGAATATTGGCATTCCGAGAAAAATAATAAATTTATGAAATAGATATCATATCTTACCGGCCGCATGAGTATGATGAGGAGGTATTTTGCACTGTGAGTACCCAGGGCAGTCTTTCACCGCCCTGTAGACAGTGTGTGCAGCCGGTAGTTCTGGTAGCACATCGTCCACCAGGCTCAGCACCACACTGTCAGGTAAGTCGCAAATGCCCTGGCGGAACATGTCGGCTGCATCACTCGTGCGACGTTCATTCATGACATCATCCTTGAAGGCTCCCCCCAACTGTCCTCTCTGGTTCAGCCTCCGCAAGCACTCGACCAGAGGGAAGTCTTGGGTAAGCAAGATACGGTGCTGATAGAGAGCAGAGCAAAGACGAGAGGCTCGACGACGTTCTTCAATCGTACCTTCAGCACAAGAAAGCAGACATGCAAGTAAAAATATACACCATGCAGTATAAGTGTGTTTAGATAGTTTTGGTCAGTCCATGGCTTGATTAGCACAGAATTTGGGTATGTATCACAGAGTACTACAGTGCATAGAAGTAAACACACGCATATGCACACGTCATGTGCATGCATGTGTACACACCCAAACCCACACCCACCCTCACACACACACCACGCACACCACACACACACACACACACACACACACACACACACACACACACACACACACACACACACACACACACACACACACACACACCATGTACCATGTACCATGTACCATGCATACGCCCGTCGCAAGAGAAACACGCAGATCTGTAAATGCACTGGATGTGCACCCACAGATTTTCTCTTATAGCAACGATAGCGAACAAGATCTGAATTAGACAGATCAAGACTTGAGCCAGATAACTGTCTAATCCACACAACTCACACACACACACACACACACACACACACACACACACACACACACACACACAAACACACACACACACATACACACACACCACATGTACACACACACCACATACACACCACGCACACACACACACACACACACACACACGCACACACACACACATGCACACACACATACAAGCACACACACACACACACATACACACATGTACACACACACACAAGTCATACACACGCACACACGTGCACACACACGTGCACACATATACACACAGGAGAGCACACACACATACATACACAAACACATGCACGGACGCACGCACAAACACACACACACCCATCATAAACATTGCAAACTTACTGGCATTCTGGCAATCAGCTGAGCCAGCATACTGGTGTGTCAAGCGTGGGTCTTTGCGACGTTGATCAGCGCCAACATCATTCGCAGCAGGAGGAAAGAGATGCGTGGCACGGATGTGGTCGCTAGCAAGAAATGCCATCGCGGCATTGAGCTCTCCTTGCTGGTCTAGCTTCCGAAGATGCCCACTGCTACTTAGCTGCTCATCATCTTCAAACACCATGTCGACTCTAGAGCCGGGTGACAATTGCTGTGGCAGCTTCAAGATGTGATGCCAGACCATCTCCTGAAAGCGCGCGACGTCTTGCTGGTCGTAACCACGTGTCACGACGTTGAGTGCCAGCTGTCCGGCGGGGATCTCTACCAGCGTGTCGACCTGTGGATAGCGATTCATGACGACACGTATGCCACCTTGCCAAACTGGGCATCTATCTCCGGTCTCACAGAGCTCGGTCAGGATGGAGTGCTGGATGGCTGGCATCAAGGCTGCACTCATGGCAATCCCGGATCTGCAGTGCAGGCGGCGACCGGTGTAGTGGCGGTGAATCTTCTCATCGGCAACTGGCCAGTGGGCAGCTGTGCGGCTCTCTGCCTGGGCCGGCAGTATCATCACCTCATTGCCGTGATCCGTTAGATGACACATTCCCAGCTGCTGCGCAATCTCAAGCACCTTATCCCCGGGCAACTTTACCGAAGAGTTGGTACAGTTGCCCAGAACCTGCTCGACATTGCTGCGCTTCGCAAAGCCAAACTCATTACAAGTAATGAACGATGATGGCTGATAGTTGGGTGTGTAAAGTTTGCTGGTGATGTCACTCATCAGCCAGGTTGGCTCCAGCACCACAAGCTGCACCTGGGCAAAAAAGAAAACCTGCATGCAAATATGCACATGTACCCACACAGAACATATACACATATACATAAATTATAGTCATATACCCAGGCTGACACAACAATCATGGACACACACATACACTCAAATGCGAATAGGTACCCATTGGACAAACAGACACTCACACACACTCATACACACACATACGCACACACACACACACACACACACACACACACACACACACACACACACCAAGACACACAAAGACAGACAGACAGACATACAGACAGACAGGGTGACAGACACAGAGACAAAGAAAACAGATAACCAGGAAAACATACATCAACTGTTGTGAATGCCATCTGATCTATTCGGAGCCACAAATTCATCTTTTACTTCTTTGTAGGTACACGTTTCAATTCTGTGCACCTTATAAACTCACGCATATTTTGCTAAGCACACACACACTTGAACCCTCCACAAATTATGTGACCTATATAATGTGTTTTACATTAACATCATTTTTCCTGTCCACTGTTGCACTCGCTGCACTGTGCATATTGCTACGTGATACGTTTTCTGCTACCCACTTGACATGTGGGTAGCAGAAAACGTAACACCTAAATTAGTATTCCTGCTGATGCTGTACACACGACACCCTCACGACACATGCTGCTGCTACACACACATGCTCACATACATTGCCAGGGGCGTTGCACACGGTACGGTCACTACGGTATTGACCGTACCGCGTGCGACGCCCCAAGTACCTCGCGGATCATTAAAATGCACTGATTTGGGCTCTAAATTCCCAAAATATTCGGCTCAGCCATCCCTTCCCCACGAGTAAAATTGTACTTCAGATGGCTGACCGTACCACACTAAAATACCTTCCAACACCCTTGATTGCAGCTCCCACCTTGTGAATACCTTCAGTCATTTTTGGTCACAAAGAAACTGGGCCCAACAATGGATCGCTAGCTGAAGTGTTTTGTGAAATGCATGGGTTTAGTCTCAACAATTAAAAGTAAGGGACTGATTCTCGAGATGATGACACACCAGCAATTGTCAAGCTAGAGAATCAATCACATACACCAGTTGTAGATAGCTCAGCCACACAACAGGAAAGCAACAGTGCAACTATATAGGTACCATGCTCCCGAAAATGTCTCAAAATGTCTCAATGTCTGCAAGTAGAGTTTGCTTACACAGCAACAAACACTAGCACTCTTTTCGTTCGAGTCCTGGTGGTGACAGTCAATTTTTTCTCCAGACTTTTCCTGTTTGCGTCTTTCCCTCAAACCAGTGAATACTCTTTTTAAAAATGTTTATTTTAGAAACATACCAGAGGCCAAGCTAATATTTTCCTTTCTTTACCCGATGTGCACACTCGAGCTGGATTCAAATCTATTTTCATTCCTTGGTGCTCACCGCTGTAACGCGCTCCCCGAATCCTTCGCTAGGCATTTCCCAAATCGGCCGGCCGAAACATTCGCCGAAAACAGTGGCTTTGAAGAAATCACCGATCTTTCCGCCGGATATGCAATTTTCGGACTGAATACGCCAAAAATCGATCTTTTAGTGCCTTTACAGCATGCAAATACAATTTCTGTAACCATTATCTGCGAAAAGTGACTGCGACTTAAGGCATTTCCAAAATCGGTCAGCAGGAAAAGGACCCGAAATCAATGGCTATCAAGAAATTCCCGATAATTGCACCAAGTTTACAAAATTTCGCGATGAAATCGCCAAAAATTGATGTTTCAGTGCCTCTATATCGTGCATGTGCATGTACATGTATGTGTATACTGCGATAGGTAACTTCAAGTACTACTTTGAGCCGAATTCTGACTTTGGGGCTTATATAATATGGCCGAATTCGGACATTCTCTGTCCACCCTGCACTCACTCGTTGCGCACACATCCGCACACTCACTCATACATGTACACCACTATTGAACACGTGAACATTGCCAGTGGGGGCCACCACAGCACAGCGCCCCAACTTATTGTCTTTGCACACAATTCCGTGGTCATGACTATACACAACCATTGCCTAGTCTAACAAAACCTCCAGCTACGTACAACCAGAAAACCACGCCAGGCCATTATGCATCCGTACACTCTAGAATAATCAAATCACTAGAATAATCAAAGCGATGATATATGAAATTACATGATGATTACTGGGGTGGGTGGGGGGGGGGGGCACTCTCACTCAACTCTCCGCACAAAGACAAAAGAGGCCGACCCTGCACTGGGCACCTCCTTTTATCCCACACCGTGCTCCCTCGTACCCGTTCCCAGGTGGACAGAGAACACTACTTCTCTGCTAATTCTTATACTGTGACGTCAACCACAGAGAAGTGACATTTCCCTCAGCCGATCGAAAAGCCGGTTAGGCGAAAAAATCGGGCCGATTTGGGAAATGCCTACCCTACCCTTCGCACTACTCATATCCCCAATTCATTTTGCCAGGAACTTCGCACATTTATTCATCTTGGGCATCCTGTACGAAGACCTCAGGGCCTGTTCGGAATGCCCAAGAAAAATAATAAAATACAATACCATGCGAGGGTTCTACCCAAAGGAGGGTAGGAGGGCACAGCGCCCCTCTTCTCTTATTGACCGCCTGCCTCCCTGTGAAGAAGTGGCGCCCCTTATTCATTCGTCCATTTTGGTGTGTTTGCTGGCCATTCAACGAAAAATGTGGACGATAGTATCAGACGGTTCATAAAGGCACACGTATCTGGTGTGAAGTCGGGGTACGTTGCATTTTGGGTGACAAGTCTATTTTGGAAATTGGAAAAAATGGGTTACAGGGTGTTTCCTCAGCCCCCCCCCCCCCCCCGTACTATTTTCACCTGCTAGAAACCTGAATAGCAATGAATAAAACTAATTATGCACTCATAACCATGACTTGTGTGAAACAATTATTATTATTAAAATGACTGACTAAAACATGCAGTTACATAGCTGGAATAGTATGACAAGGAGCGGAAGAATGTAGCAGCTCACGGTGGTTATGAGTGCACAATTAGTTATATTCATTGCTCTTTTACGACTGTTGTCTCCTGATTGGTTATTAGAAACCTGCATACAATACAATACATGAGTGCGTGTGTGCAAGCACGCACAAATACGCACACATACATACTACATATGTGCACACGCACGCATTTACCTCGGCTTTCTGGTGTAGATCATGGAGATCTTGCTCCAGGTCGACCGCAATGGCTACCATTCTTTTCACCAGTTTCCAATCTTCTGCTTCAAACTTTTCACCTAAGATGAGATTGGCCAGCACCGTAGTGAATTCCTCCAGGCTGACAGCAGGTGTATCCTTGAACTTAAGGCGGATATCTTCAAGGAAGTACTCGACTGCGGACATGGGAGTATCTGGTTCCTGTTGCAAGTCACAGCATGTCAAAACAGAATGCACAAATTGGCACAATTTAATAACAAAAAAATCAACAAGCCCTAAATGAAATCCTAAGAGACGGATAGACAGTAACAGCAGTAGAGCCATGCGCAAATAATTCCCAAAATCATATAACTGGTAGTGTAATTAATGTTGTGTGCCACAGCAACCGGAATGGGTGCCGTTAGTGCAAAATGGTGCAGCACTCTTAGGACATTAGTATACCTTATAGGCCATTCACACAACGGACAAACTTACTTTTATCGTACCGTTTCCAAGGATATTTACTCGGATACAGTAAACTTGGACACACACGTGCAACTGATTTTTTATCATGGCCAAGGCCCTTTTGCTCGCGATTATCTTTGCACGCCAGGAAAAGTGTCGGTTGTTGAAAGTGCGTACTGCAAATGCAGTGCTTGAACGAGGGAAAATTCAAAATTGAACATTTCCCGGCATTTTCAGGTCACTATGGATACATTGACGTTGCCAATTTTGCCCATCACCGTGTGAACTGGATCACGGTTTGCCAGTGTCATCTTGGTCACACACGTGCAAGTGTTTACACGTCGTGTGAATGGCCTATTATGGGAATATTTAAAAAGGCGACGTGGAGACAATATTTTTAAAAATAATGCAATGAATAAAACTACATGCGCACTTATATCACAATCGTAGCAACGAGTAAAGTGTTTCAGAACGTTTTCTTGTCACAATTATCAATGGAATTTGTGACTGAAAGGAATGATGAAACTACAAAAGGATTTATACACTGGGACTTCACTTCGAGATTCACTTCGCAATCACACACACTTGCATATGCATGTACATTGTGACACTGCACTTGCTGAATTTCCTATCATTTCTCACCTGCATAGTTTTATTACCAGTGCATTTTTACGAAGTTTGTGCTATTTTTCTTACTATTCTAGTATCTAAATACTCGACAAGGAGACAAAAATATTAATATATTATGGCAATAAGGAGGAGGAGCATAAGTGACATAAATGATTTTGTTTTCTGCACACTTTTTGAGAGAAGTTTAGTGCTGTCATTGCATCCTGCTACCCTACCTTATTATTATTTCCTTTGTTCCTATTTTGTTCTTTAGTACAACGTTGATTCCTGAAGAGTGCTATACGAAAACTTGTTCGAATCACCTTTTTTCCATCGCTTCATTTCCTTACATATATTTCTCCTTACCTTTTAGATTGTTTTGCATCGTCTCCATCGCTTTGTTTAATGAAGTGATCCAAATGTCATTATTTTCAGCTCGTCCTCTTTATTGCCCCATTAAGTTAAAATTATTCCAGTTTGGACACGGATGGAGAGCCAAGGATAAATTAATTTTTATGAGAAAGGAAAAGGACCAAGGAACTACAAGTCACGCTATAATGTCCACTAACACCACCAGTTACTAAACAATAAGCAGGCTGTTGGAGTGCGCAGCAAGATGTGCTAGAGTTGCTAGCCAGTTAGTTGTAGAACGTCAGTATCGTCGGTCAGTGTAGTGCAATGTTATCGCATGAGCTGATTGTTTAGTAACTGGTGGTGTTAGTGGACATTACAGCGTGACTTTTAGTTCCTTGGTCCTTTTTCTTTCCTATAAACTATTCTAGTATCCTCGTTTTTTCACTCCAAGTGTATAAATCCTATTGTAGTTTCACCGTTCCGTTTAGTCACGAATTCCATGCAAGAAAACCTTGTGGAACACTTTAGTCGTAGCTATGGTTGTGATGTGAGTGCGCATATAGTGTTATTCATTGCATTATGGGAATATTGTTAATGTTGCCCAGGAGTTTGTTGATCTTCGGATTACTTTCAGAGAGAAGATGCTACATTAAAAACAAAGTATTCCACTTGGACCAGTGCCTTCAGAGTGTAATAAATCCTTTAAAACAATACAGTTCTCACCTTCACCTCTCTCTTCATTTCCTCGATGATGTCTCGCACCTTTGCCACACCATCGCAATTCTCGTCAACACCATTGACAAAGATCACAGGCTGGTCCATGAACTGAAGATGATCGCCCATTGTATCCTTCAGAAGCTCACATTCGGCGCTGACTACATCACGCTGCGATTCTCTGGCTTTGTCTCGCCGGGAAGCTACCATGAGCACCTTGTTGGCTGTCTTGTCGCTCCCTCCTTCCCCATTGCCTTTCTCCTCACCATCTTCACAGCTGCATGCTATGAAGTTACACCACTGGCGAGCCGAATGACGTACACATACCTTCGTCTCCACGCTGGAAACAGTGATGATATTCACTGCTGGGACGGTGGAAAACTTTGTCAGGCGTTGGTGATTACTCATATATCGGTATTGGCCACCTAGATCGAGAAAAACGATGCCTTCGTGGTAAAAGCGCTCGATTCCGCGGGTTCGTGCACTATCGATTCGGTCCCCCCGATCACGCAAAAAGAAGTTGACCAGCTTGTCGAAGAACGTGTGACGCTTGTGCAACGACTTGAGTAGTGACGTTTTTCCACTGCCTGGGGGGCCAAGCAGACGCACCACTAGATGTGTCTTGCGTTTGCAGTTCTCCATACGTCGTTTGACCAGTATTTGCTGAAACATAGGATACGACGCATCCACATACCCATGCAATAACACAGATACACAAATGCAAGCATACGGTTGGCATGTGCGTCCCTCCAGCGGTTGTCCATAATTGCTAGCGAATAACTTGAGTATGGAATTTATTGCTCCTCCATGCTTCAAAGAGCGTTAGATTATGAGGATCCCATGGCCATGGACATATCCCGTCAACCAAGGAAAATAGCACACTATAAAAGCCAACAGTTTCTCAGTGATCGGGGTTATCAATTGTTTTCTTTTTCTCAAAACAAAAAGGATTCAACTCGGATGGTGAGCCAATTCAATTAACTCGTAACATTTTGTCCTTCTCCTTTTTCACAAAAAGGATTAGTATTAAATATTTCGGATGGAGAGCCAAGGATTAATTTATAGAAAAGAAAAAGGACCAAGGAACTGCAAGTAACGCTATAATGTCCACTAATACCTTCCCCTCCTTATGTTATTTCTATAACTTAGAACCGTCCAAGTTGGAAGGCAGTTGGAATGCGCATCCAAGATGTGCTAGAACTGTTAGCCAGTTAGTTGTAGAACGTCAGTACCGTCGGTCAGTGTCGTGCAATGTTATAGCATGAGCTGATCGTTTAGTAACTGGTGGTGTTAGTGGACATTATAGCGTTACTTGTAGTTCCTTGGTCCTTTTTCTTTTCTATAAATTAATTTTTTCAGTCACCATTCACTCACCCTCCTTTTTCTCAAGGAGAAAAAAACTTTACAATTGATTCCATTTTTAGCACTCAGGAGCATCTGGCCCCTCACTCTCGAAGCTCCGCCTCTGCAGTGCGTTTCAAAAATATAGACGCGTGATTTGAAACAACCATTAGGCCAGCATCTATACCACATAAAATCTGTGATCACTTTGTGCATAACAATTTTGAAATTGGGTGTTTGATATCCTATCGCTTAAAAATCTATAAGAGAGTAATTGGGGGAAGGACCTGAGCAATATTCGAAAGAAATTCTCGAAAAGCTCCAGGCAAATTTGAAATATTTCAAAAATACCATGCGTCTATATTTTTGAAATGGACTGTAAGACTTTCTTTTCCCTGTAGTTTTGGCCCAATCAGTATCTAACAGTTTGAAGATGGCCCTAAACCAGAACATGGACCTGACACTGCTCATGCATTTACCACTCCACAAGCTGGCACAGCAAACTGTCAATCGAGAAATGGAGCTCATTACCCCGCCCGGACCTTGTTGGAACTTCGAAAATAGAACACATTTGCCACTCCATGGCTGTCCAGGCATGGATGCTCTCAAAAGTATAATAAATAATCTGTCCACTACACTTTCCACTCTAACTGCCGAAGTGGCTTCTGAGAGAACCGAATAAGGATCAAGAAATGACATACATGAAGACAACAATTGATGAGCTCACAGCGAAAGTTATTCAACTCAAAGAGGATGCGACTCGACAACAGCAGTATGTTACACCTCTAACCTGCTCAATGAGAAACATACCGGAGTCCCCCATACCAGACCTACGGCGTACTCTTGTGTAGCATGACATGGCACAAGTGGAGTTCAGCACGTCACAACTTCAAATTGAGACACAGACCCCAGCCCAGTGGCTGCATCACTCACCAATGGCGATATTGGAACTAGTTGAAATCAAATTGGTACTGGTACGTGTTTGAATCTTAACAAAGCTCCAGCAGACTCAGAAAGGCAAACTGGAAACTACGGAAAGAGCAAACCCTCTACACAAAGTAGTACAAGGCAGTGAAGCACAGCGTGTTGTACACGCACGGATATTCGTTTGGCGGAAGGGAATGACCCAAGCACCAGATCTGTAACGTCCAGCTACATGTACATGCACATAAAACCAACACCAGTAAACGAATCACAAAATATGCTCATCGGTGCTGGCGCCAGTGGGTGGGAAGCATATTTTTGGTTGGGAATGTAGCTATTGGCCCCAGAGCAGCATCAATAGTAAAGTCGCATAATGACAGGGATGTAGTTGTTCAGTGCAGAGTGGTGGGGTGCTGCAATGTTTTGATGTAAAAGTTCGTCAACAGACTCTAAGTTCCATTTTTTCCTTTGCAACATAATAATGAGGCTTACTACTACTGTTGGACGAAGCTTGTGCTGTTGAACCGCCATCTGTGACAATAAGCAGACAATGAGAGAATGGGCTGTAATGGTGACCAGACATGAGACAGAAATTCTGAGGCAACAGTCAAAGTATTCAGTAGTCGAGGGAATGGAAAAGGGAAAATACTGTAGTCAAAGCAATGACGTCACAGATGCAGGGGAAGTAAGGCAAAAATTAAAATTTCACCAGTTGTAGTCTTCGGGGTGCTGAGTCGAATGGTCTTGGTCCGAGAAAGCTGAGACGCTCCCTTCCTACTTGAATCCCAATCGAACTCGCGCACTTCCACCGAAACTGGGTGACTGCGCCCTACTAGATGGGGATTTGTATGCAAAATGTCACTAAAAGCGCCATTTCGTTCTTATAAAAGCACGGATGACCGCGATTGGCCCATATGTTGTAATCTTTTGGACGCTGAGTCGACTGGTTTTGGTCCGAAAAGGCTGTGATGCAGCGTTCCTCCTTTATTCCCAATCGAACATGGTTGAACAAGTGGTCACGTGCACCTGGGTGCCCAAATCACCTGGTCACCACGCCAGCAGGCGACAACTTTCACACCAAGGTTCAACTCGAGTTCAACTCGAGTGACAGGAGTGCACCCAAAAAAGGTCAAACAGGCTAGTAAGTTGTACCCTGCAGGCACGGTGACCAGGTGACTGGTGTACGCACTACGCAGGAGCACGTGACCGCTTGTTCAATCATGTTCGATTGGGAGTAAAGGAGGAACGCTGCATCGCAGCCTTTTCGAACCAAAACCAGTCGACTCAGCGTCCAAAAGACTACAACATATGGGCCAATCGCGGTCATCCGTGCTTTTATAAGAACGAAATGGCGCTTTTAGTGACATTTTGCATACAAATCCCCATCTAGTAGGGCACAGTCACCCAGTTTCGGTGGAAGTGCGCGAGTTCGATTGGGATTCAAGTAGGAAGGGAGCGTCTCAGCCTTTTCGGACCAAGACCATTCGACTCAGCACCCCGAAGACTACAACTGGTGAAATTTAAATTTTTGCCTTAACTTCCCTTTTAAGCCCATGGATCCTTCCATGAGTGACATGCGAATTGTAACTATTATTATTATTAAAGCAATGACGTACTACCTCCGACAAGCGAAACTTGGCGCGTTTTTTTGATTTTTTTTGTGTTTGTACCACAAATTACTTCACAAGGCTGCGTGTGTGAAGTACGCGTATACGACCTACTTGTGGAATTGTACTCTCCATGCAACTGGGTGCAGGAAGCCATGCGACGAGCTAGTGAGTGGCACATGGCTCGACTAGTCAGAAGCAGGCCAGCCTCTCGTGTACCAGCACAACAGTGCGCGCGCGCCGCGCGTCCATTCTGCGAAGGAGAATCGTCGTGATTTCGCGTTTCAATGCAAAACCAAGGAGTTCTCTCTCTCTTCACTTGATCACTCAGCCAGCACAGAGTCCATACGTCCATGCCAAATAATCCTAGTGTCTTTCAATAGCCTTCAGAGCCATGCGTCTCTGGTGGCTAAGGAAAAGAGCCAGGAATTGCTGCCTGAAATTTTGGACAGTTGGCGAGAATACCCGGCAAAAATGTTGCAGTCCAGGCGCGTGTGGAGGTGTTGCACAGTTCTTACCACGTCAACCTGGATAGTGGCGGCGGAAATGACGACCCTCGACACCGAGGGTCGACACCGTGGCTCAAGCACAGGAGCGACATCGAGATTTCCAGAGCGATCACAACAGAGATACTTGCGGCAACTGAATCCGCTCTAGTCGCGCTTTCGTCTCAAAACAGGGACAATTCCTCTCCAGAAGAAACTGCGATCTCTGAATCAGAGGAGAGTGATTCAGCCTAACTGATGTCTCTAATGTCCTTGTTGAGCAATACGAAGTTGTAGTTTGGTGAGTCAATCATTAGTCTTGATTGTAAAGTGTGAGTTATTTCGAGTAATTTGAAGTAAAAAACCCGCCAAGTTTCGCTTGTCGGAGGTAGTATTTAAAAGTCAGAGTCAAACAAATAGCACTGCTTGGGTGAAGGACGGTGCCTATCCTAAACATGGCATTTTGATAACGGTATTCGATTGATACAAACGACAAAGGGCCTTGAAATTTTGATTGTAATCAACCAGTGTAGCTGAAACATGGAGACGGGCCTGGGAGTTTGTTAATTTAAATCAGGAGGCCACGTTGTTGTGTTGATTCACAGCATGAAACATATGAACAAAAGAGGAGATCCTGAAACGAAAATTCACATCCAATACAAGAATGAACTCGGATGGAGAGCCAAGGATTTTTTGATAGAAAGTAAAAAGGACCAAGGAACTACAAGTTACACTATAATGTCCACTAACACCACCAGTTACTAAGCAATCAGCTCATGCGATAACATTGCATGACACTGACCGACGGTACTGACGTTCTACAACTAACTGGCTAACAGGTCTAGCACATCTTGGATGCACACTCCAACAGCCTTCCAACTTGGACATCCAATACAGCAAGAAACTATGGTAAACAGCACTAATAATGTGATACAACCAACCCTAAAGCTACCAAAGACAAGTCCATAATGCAACCTATTTATGTACCTCTATTCCTCCTTGTGATTAACTTAGCATTTCAGATGTGTAGGTACGGTAAGGTTCATAACGCCTCCATTCTACAGTGTTCCATTTGTGTTAATTTGTGACATGTGTGAGTTATTTGAGTACACACATCTTGCACCAGTGTATTGTATAGTTAACCGCTTCTCCTATAATCAGCACCCTTGATCCTTTCGTGGCATGAAACAAACTTACGATTTTTGGAAGAAAACCAGCGATAATTATGTCAGAGTTTGCAACGTTTAAGCTTGTTCTTTTCCCACTGACTTTGCCCAACACCATAAATAGGTGGATGTCATGCTGAAAAGAGAATGTCTCAGAAAATTGGTATTCGTTGTAGTGCTTTTGCCTGTAGAGCACAAGTGGTGCTTCCATGAAGATTTTTCGAGGCGATGGTTTGATTGAGTTCTTGTGTGCTCCTGATAGCAGCGTAAGCCAGTCAATTTACAGATCAAGTACGTTGGAAAAGCACACGCTCGAACGTTGCGAGCAACCAACTGTCTTACAAGTAAAATTTCCTCAGAGGCCATTTCCACTTTTTCGGACTGTTATTCTCAGCGCGGACTGGCGATTTGCTGGTTTGGAAATGGCAATACTGCAAATGACGATCTGTCCTCACCACTTGTTGTACACCTCCATGAGGGACACTGACTCATGCTGCTATCTAGTGTTCTCGAGGTGTTTGTCGCACTTGAAATGGAGTGTCTCTGAATGTTTGTATGCCTGGTGATGTTCTGGCCTGGTGTACTCTTTGTTAGTGGTGCTCTCCAGGAATAATCTTCCTCAGCCTGCTCAACTTCAGCTGATGAGAGAACTTCTCCAAGCACTGTATCCAGTGGTCCTTTATAATTCGGCACTATTTTTGCTATGGAGATTCTGCTGGATAAGGGAGGTTGTTGGATTAAAAATCTCAATCACTGCCGCGATGTGCATGAAAAGGACATTTTAGTTGCTGATAATTACCGTACTCGCGAGATTAGAGCCCTCTCTTGAACAGTGCCCTATCTCGAATAGTGCCCCAGTCTCTAAGAGCCAGTGAACAAATAAAGCCCTCTCTTGAATAGTGCCCCCCCCCCCCCCGGCTTGTACTAAGAGCATGTGCAAGTTCGATCTTCTTTTACTGATGTTCTTGTCCCGGTCATGCACTGATGTTTTCAGGATCAAAATCGCAGTTCTTGTTGCCCTTTCTGTTGAGTCGTGATAGTTGGCTCTGTTCTTCTTTGTCTTCTTTGTTTCACTCTGGATGACGTGAATGTACAAGCATTTGAAAAATAGTGCCCTCTCTTGAATTGTGCCCCATCTGTGATGGACATTGAAAAAAATAGTGCCCAAAGGGCACTTATCGCGCGAGTACGGCATGCTGGTTTATAGAGGGTGCTGGATTATAAGGTACTGGATTGAAGAGGGACGACTGTACTACTATTGATTAACGCACAGACCAAATCAAAATGACATCCGCGGACTAAGAACATATTTTTACCGCAGACTTGCTTAGCGATACCGATAGAGGTCAGGCGGACTCGCATCAGGAAGTCGTAAAAAAGACTACATGTAAGTATTGCAAGCATAGGAATGGTTTTTCCTAGCGTGGCGAAACTTCTTCTTAGTCTGGAGAGAGTGGAGAATATTCGGGTTTCTGCTGAATGGTGAAACGTTCTTAGTGTGACACGACTACACTGATTATATTCCGTTGAATGTTTGCTTGTAATGGAGCATTGTGAAGAAGTCTGTGAGTATCACGAGGCCAGCTGATACAGTTCTAAATTCTGAGGTTTTTCCTGAGAATTTCATTTTTGATAACGCCAATGCGCCTCACTTGCAATCGGTTGGTTAAAAACAGCAGCCTCTCACCTTGATGAGTTGTCGGATAAGGTCATCACTGCATTCGGAAAATGCTCCAACCCAGCCTTCCATATCCAACAACTTGACCGACACATTGCTAATGCAATCGAGAATGGTCTCCTGTAAGAAAGAGGAAACCAAAGCACAACAGCAATTGACCACTGTAATGGTATAACGGTCTCGGCTTGGATCACAGCTACACAATCGCTCAGTGGTTAGAGCGGATGGTAGGATGAAGGGGTGGGGTGGGGGGGGGGTGGGGGGGTGGGGGGTGGAGGGGAGGGAGAGGGTGTTTGGACGGCAATGACATCGGGACCATAACACATTTTCGGCCCCTAGCGGTCAACTTCCTACGCGCAACCGCAATTGTCACCTGACTTCCACTCTGAATTTTCATTGAATATGGCACCGACTCTCTGCTTTTTTCGCTCAGTATCGAGATGGTGAGGTCCAGTAGGCATGGTAAGCTTACCCCGAAGGAAACTCGGCGTGCTGCGCGAGTAGGCGCCTGTTTGAAAGGTTTAGCGGCACCTTAGAAAGCAAGTGCTCGTCCTCCAACTCAACGTGTTCAGTACGAATTTGATGGCAAGGTAGGGATGTGGCCGGTGCAGCGCAGAGTGCAGCGACCGAATGTAGGTCTACGCACCGGAACTGTGGCTGGCAAAACGGAAGTGATCGAGAGCGTGATCGTGAATGATGCGGACTATCGCAAAATGCTGCTCCAGATGGACGGTGTTTTTTATGTAATGAGAACAAAGATATGGTGGTTCAAGCAAAGTTCAGGGCAACCTGAGGCGGGGACGACCTAGTACTACCAGCACGATGGAGCTAGAGCCCACACCGGCAAATTCAACCAAAAACAATGGGCTTGACACGGAGCAAAAGCCGCCTTCAAAATAGCGGTAGTGACACAGCCCGCACAGTCACCGGACCTAAATTCCAACGATTTTGCCTTCTTCGCTTCTTTGCAGTCCAACGTAGACCTCGTCACAAAGAAAATGTGAAGGACCTGATCAGCGTCAGCGAGCTTTGCTGGAACAAGTATCCAATCGAGCGAATGGAATCCGTGTGGAGGGTTCTCTTTGCATCCTTCAAGGGGATTTTGTCAAGCAGGGGCAAAAACACCTACAGCAATCACACTGGCAGTCATACAGCTCCTGCGAAGTCTGACAGGCAAGGCGATAAGCACAACTAATCCTACCCTCGCACAGAAGTGGAGAATTCTGATCGCGCGAGAGATTCGCTGACCAATGCCCTAGTAAAAGGTGCATGCAGAGCGTCCTGACAGTGACGTCACAACATCGGAAAGTGATGAGCGTGGAATTGAAATTGAGAGCTAACTTCCGTTGTGAGTTCCAATGTTCTCGGAACAGTTGTATTTTATTATATTTAAGGATTTCCCAAAGGCTTTGGGCCTGTCGAGGGGATCTCTTGCAAGAGGAATGGAATGACAACTTTATGTAGAGGGAGCAGTTAAAGCAAGGATAGGCTAAGGAAATAGATCGAGGAATACAAAATCTGGTAATTAAGGAGATGGGATACCGTCAGTGTAATGAATATGTCGGCGAAAATGCTGATAGAGAGAATGCTCCACTCGAGATATGTTCTCGGACCGCTTCTTCTGTACAGTACTAATGTTGTGCCACTTGACTTTGTTCAAAACTATCACTCGAGTGAAGAACAATCATGTTTTCATTGTGTGAAGATAAGCGACAATTTCGGTTGCGGGGAGGAAGTAAATATATATTTTAGAATTACACTTTCTTAATGGACATACTTTTAAAAGTACAAATTTGTAGTATGGATGCGCTGAGGAATACTGTTCTTTCACACTTTTAAGAACGTTTTTAGTGGAAACAAAATGCTTTGACATTTAGAAGGAGGTCCCACTGTGGCCCGAACCTAAACTACATGATCTACTGTTCCCAAACCACTGGCATCCCTCCATACAAGGTACAATGAATGAGGCATGCCCAAATGCAATATGCACTGTGTTACACCACATCAGGTTCTTGAACATCAGCATTTTGAAAGTGCAACAGCAATAGACAATCAATGGGCATAACTAAGGAATTTTTTTGACGACCTAGCTAACAGCTTGAATGTGGATCTAATCTGCTTCTCATTACATAGGTTACTTTTCCTTGTGTGAATATATGTATGTATATGTACCCAACGCTGTACACAGCTAGCTGTTTCGGCCATAAATCATGCCCTATCAGTACAGCTACGAGCTTTTTAAGTAAGTCGAGTTGCCGGCCATGGTACAAAGGTGGAACCACAGAAATTAAGACAATTCGTTGCTCTAGCGCCAGAGTGCTGAACTGTATGTATATGTATGTGCCGGAGGATGCACCCACTGTGCTGACAGTGCTCAACACCGCAGTGGGAGAGCGTAATACAGGCCAACAAGGGCAATCAAAAGTTGTCTGTCGCTACCTAAAGTTTCATGGGTTCGCAATCATCGGGCAACATGAGGATGGCACTGGCCATGTCCGTATATATGCCAAGAGAGGATGGGTCTTGTAGCGCTGTGTGAAAAAGCTGTGTGTGTGTATGTATGTACTCAGTCTGTGAACAAAACTGTTTCATTCTTTGTGTGTGTGTGGGGGGGGGGAGGGGGGGGGGGGGGATTTATGCATGTGTGTACATGTATGTTGCTACGTGGTGCGACACAAGTGTGCAGTGGAGCGAGTAAAGCCGGTGAAGGAGCAGTCTGGTCCTGTTGAATGTCTTACATGTGGCCGATGGCCTCTATCTCACGTGGACAGGGCGAATGATTGGTGGGGTCACTATCCAGCTCATTTTCTCAGCCAGCCTTGAAAGCAGCAGCAACAACAGCTACGGAAACAACCAGCAGTTCCATACGGGCCAGGTTTGACATTGTTACAAACCACCAGTTCTCGAGTGGGAAAGGCCTTGTCGCTTGTGACAGTGTATTCGTTGCAATGTTGTATCTCGAACCCGCCGTACCGCTGATGTTTGCTTCATGGCATGCGCTATATGCGCTGTGTGCGGCTTGCTGTATACGCTGTCGTGTCATGTTATAATTATATGTGGTTAAGGCGCACACCCTCTGTGTAATTATATGTGTATGTTTTTTTATATACATGTACGCTGTTTTTGCATGCTATAAATAGCTGGTGATATTAGTGTTATAGTTATTATATTCGATCAAGTGAAATATACCATTAAGATTCAATAGCTGTCCTCGTGCGGTGTGGTTGTTCATTCCTGGCACTTTAGAGAACCAGAGGCCTCAGGGTTCACAACATTTGGCGACCAGGTCAGGATTAAAGCGAGCATGGCAGAGGAACTAGGTAATTTGGAAGCCATCTTTATCGCCAATGGAATTCGGTTAGAATTGGAAGGCGAGAAGTTGGTGGAATATGTGGAGCAGAGGCTCCGACAGTGCGAGGAGCGTGAGGAGCGCAGTGCCAGACGGCAAGAGGCGCTCCGCACCGAGTTTGACAAAAAGCTCAAGGAGATAAACAAGCGCATCGCCAAGGCGGATGACGGTGATGGTGAAGCCGCCAGAGAGAGTGCAATGGGAGGTATAGTGGAAGCTCCCTGTCACAGCGGTGGGCGTAAACCGTTGATGAAAATCCCCCCATATGATGGAACGCAGCCACTGGAGCATTATCTCGGCCTGTTCGAGGACATCTGTTCCAAGAACGTGTTCGAAGAAAGCGAATGGCTGCTGCGATTGCGTATCGCGCTAGCGGGTAGCACAGCGGAGAGGATTTGTATTGGCCTCAATAACAAAGAGGAAGCAAAGCGGGAGTTGCTTGCCTCGCTCGGAAAGACGCCAGATAAAGCGTGGAAGACTTTGCTGATAGGCAAGCAGCGGTCAGAGGAGTCTTTTCACCAATACGTTGTCCGTGTTTGCCGAGAGGTAGAGGTGTGGGCCACACTCGCTATGACGGAAAATTGCGAGGTGGACACCAAGTATAGCGCCGATATAGGTAATATGGCCTCTGTGCTGCAAGCAATGCCAATGGCAAAGCAGTTGATCTTGGATCAATGTGGACCTGAGGTGAAGACGTACCTGATCGAACGGCAGTGCTACGGATGTATCAGCGTCAGGTTCAGGAGCAGGGCGCATCTTTCCAGGTCACGCACATACGACAGGGTGATACTGCCGGAAAGCCAATGGAACGATCAGTGCCAAGGCCCACTGCGTCGGCGCAGTGCATGGCGACATCGGTCGCAGACGCAGAGAAGCAGCTGAAGTCACTCCCAAAGGAAGGGAGAAAGGTTTTTATGCAGCGAGAGAGACTCTGCTGGAACTGCCTCAAGTATGGCCATATGGCAAGGGAATGTCTGTCAGGCTCGAAGTGCACGAAATGCCAGAGGAAGCACCATCTGCTGATACATAATGTGTTGGATGGAAGTAGTATAGTGCGGTAGGGGTTCTGGGACAAAAGTGACCTTTGACCCCTGACTGCCAAATAAGGAAGAATAGTCCATATATGACAGATGACCTTTGAGTTGACCTTTGACCTTTGAGCTGCCATACAAGGCTGAATAGTCCATATATGGAAGATGTCATTTGACCATTGACCTTTGTTGTGACATTTGACCTTTCCATATAAGGATGAATAGTCCATATATGGAAGATGTCATTTGACCTTTGACCTTTGCTGTGACCTTTGGCCTTTCCAAATAAGGATGATTGGTCCATATAAGGAATGTGACCTTTGACCTTTGGGATTGGCCTCTGTGCTTTATATGGAAGTAGTGGCTATATAGGGTGATATGGTAGAATGTGCTATATATGTCTGGATGGTCTATAGTGGGGTGAAGTGTCCTTATAAGGAAGGTGCACGTGGTTCAGGTCATATAAGGCATCTTCCATAGAGGGGAGAAGTGTCCTTATAGGGAAGGGGTACACGGATGAGGTCATATAAGGCATGTGCCATAAAGGGGTGAAGTGTCCTTATAGGGAAGGTGTACACGGATGATGTCATATAAGGCATGTGCCATAGAGGGGTGAAGTGTCCATATAGGGAAGGTGTACACTGGTTTGGTCCTATAAGGCATATTCCATAGTAGGGTGAAGTGTCCTTATAGGGAAGGTGTACATGCTGTAGTTTTTAAATAAGGCATATTCCATAGTGGGTGGAAGATGCCTTATATGGCATGCGTATCCTGGCCAGGTCATATAAGGCATGCAGTCATAGTTGAAACAATTGTCCTTATGATCATTGAGGGTCTTTCTGTCTGAGGCTTTGAAGAAAAGAAGCATCATGTAACAAAGCTGGATTCGTACCCGCAACCTCTCGTACGGAAAGCATGAACTGTACCAAACGACCAGGACGACTACACACAAGACCCAAGGCTCAAATCGCCTATTTATACCCAGACCGTAAAGAAGAAAAAAACGCATCATGTAACAAAGCTGGATTCGTACCCGCAACCTCTCGTACTGAAAGCACGAATTGTACCAAACCACCGCGGACGACTACGCACAAGAGGGAAGGCTCAAATTGACTATATATACTGGGACCGAAGCTCACCAAGGTCTCGCTGGATGAGAGATCAGCGACCTATCGTCATCTACAATGTCATCGAGGATGGAAAGAAGGGGGATGGTGGTGGGATCAGCATGGCATCGAACAGATGGACAGTCGCCAACAATCACTACCCGTGCAGGATCATGATGCAAGTCAACCCAGCACGCGTACATCACGTACCTGGATGCCAACAATCTCTACGGGTGGTCTAAACTTCCTAACCCCCCTACAGACACCAGTTGATTGACGACATACTACAACATCCAGCAGATGCACCGAGAGGCTATAATATGGTTGAGTGTGTGGGTGTGTGACCTCAGGATTCCAGAGATGTTACACGACTATTTTCAATGACTATCCATTGACTCCGAATCGCGTCACAGTCAGCCGGCACATCCTGTCACCATATCAAAGGGAGCTGGTGGCCCCATTTTTGTGGTAAAAAACCGGGTGCCGAATTTTTACATTAAAAAAGTCATTCTCAATGACGTATATATACGTCTTTAGCGGTGAATGGGTTAATATGATTTGGATAGGGAAAACATGCGAAGGGTATTGGTAAGTTCATATAAGGCTGATTATGGTAGGATAGTCTTTATAGAGAAGGTTCATAGTTCAGTTTCTATAAGGCATATACCATATTGAACCACCAGATCATCCAGCTCTGGGAATATGATGATCTGTTTTGCAGAAACCAAAGTCATACCACATACACACATAATGACACTGGTACACAGACAGGCAAACAGACCGACCGACAAACGGACAGAAAGACAGACAGACAGACAGACAGACACACCATCACTGACGATTTCCATCTTGTGCAGAGTTGTAGGAGCAGGAGATACCTTCTTCTTCGTGAACATCTCAAGTTGAAGTGGAGGAGGAGAGGCAGGATGAGGTCGCCATCTCGAAAAGAAAGAGGTTGCAAATGATCACCTGACAGGACATCTTCTCCTGTTTTTTTACTAAACACCATTTACCATCAGTGTCTGTCACAACAGGTCAGAACGTGTCTACCTTACACAGTTCTTGGACTTGCCTGGGACGCACTCCTGAAGCTCACCAAGGTCTCGCTGGATGAGAGATCAGCGACCTATTGACGTCTATAATTTCATCGAGCATGGAAAGAGGGGTGGGCTCAGCATGGCATCCAACAGATAGACAGTCGCCAACAATCACTACCCGTGCAGGATCAGGATGCAAATCAACCCAGCACGCGTACATCACGTACCTGGATGCCAACCATCTCTACGGGTGGTCTATGATGCAACCACTGCCCTGTTGGGGGATTCAACTTCCTAACCCCCTACAGACACCAGTTGATTGACGACATACTACAACATCCAGCAGATGCACCGAGAGGCTATAATGGTTGAGTGTGACCTCAGGATTCCAGAGATGTTACACGACTATTTTCAATGACTATCCATTGGCTCCGGATCGCTTCACAGTCAGCCGGGACATGATGTCACCATATCAAAGGGAGCTGACGGCCCCATTTTTGGGGTAAAAACCGGTCGTCCTATTTTTACGTTAAAAAAATCATTTTTCGGGTGTTGTAGGTGGTTGAGGGGCATGACATCATGATTGTACCCCAATGGTTGTACCTGCTAATTGCCCCGGATGGGAGTGGGTTTATAAAGTAGGTACATTGTTGGATAATGTTTCATTATGAAGATGACGATGATATGGGGTGAAGATGGATTCTAATTTTGATACTTACGCTGCACATGAGCGGTTATGTGGTGTGGATCGTCATCATTTGCATTTTCTTTCGAAAACTGAACTCTTATCCGATCAGCTTCGTGTACACCCTCTTCGAGAGCAGATAAGTGCGATGAAGAAGTCCTGTTTGTACAAGAGTCTAAACTATGCTATAACATTATCCCCCCCCGCTGTGGTTGGCTACCACCCGACTTCTCATATATATTGGCAGTCTTCTGACGAGCCAGGAGATGTTGAATTAATAATAATAATAATTATCCTGTATAGTATACGATACGAATGTGGATGCATTACGTAAACTACATTCCTGCTTACCTCATAGCAATGTGTCCTGGCTGATGTTCATTCGAATCATGAAACCTCTTCCTCAGCATTTCCCACTCCTATACGTACTGCATCTCATGGAGTCGACTAGGATGGTGGCTTCATTGCAACTGTCCACGTTGCGTTCGAATTTGCTGCTTTTATCTCCATCTGATATATCTTTTATGACATCATTAATTGATGCTTATTGCTGGGAAACATATTCACTTGATCACGTGATCCAGAACATGCACACGTTTGACTGTGATCTTCTTTCCATACTGTATCAGTTCACAAAGGTGGCGGTATCGTGTGAGGAACCTTTAAAATGAGATGAATCATGATTTTGGCGGGCATGATGCTGATTGGTCAAATGTTTTTGGTGGGCTTTTTGGCGGGCTTGATGCTGATTGGTTAAATGTTTCTGGTGGGCTTGATGCTGATTGGTCAAATGTTTTGGTGGGCTTGATGCTGATTGGTCAAATGTTTTCATCTATCCCGGGGGTTGTTTTTTTGCTGGATGCAAAGCTTACGAGCTTTTGTCATGCAAGGCTAACTTTTCGGCTAACTTTTCGGCTAACTTTTCGGCTAACTTTTCGGCTAACTTTTCGGCTAACTTTTCGGCTAACTTTTCGGCTAACCTTTCGACAAACTTTCCACAAACGTTGTGATTAAAATTGTCCTTGCTATACACAAACACACCACGAACGCCAATGATGGGTTAATGGTAAAGTGTGTTCATTGTTTTCAGGTTCAGTTCCATTCCTGCAAACCACCCTGAAGATGTCACACCCTAAAGCATGTTTTCTCTGGAGATTGAGTATCAGTGGTTCACAGTTGATAGGAAAATGTGCCGCTTGATTCAGATATTAGTGGCGAAGAAGCTCTTCCGACTGACGGAACGAATGCTGGTTTTCAATCGATTTTACTGTCTTGATATAGGGGAAAACAATGGACGCCAGTAGCCATCAGCTAGATGCTCCTCGCCAAATGAAAAGACATTATGATCCAGGAGCTAAAGTTGAGGATGAACCACCGGAGAAACGCGCTAGAGAAAGTGATGATGGGTTTGAATTGGTAGATGTTGCGCGACGAGGTGCGCTAAAGACGTACAGGATGGATGTAAATGACTTGGATCTCGTGGTGAGTTTGGATGCGAATTATGCGGCCATTCGCCCAGCACATTCCCATGGTATTTCACAATCTGAAGCACTACGACGCTCATCATCTGATTTCGTTCATTGGTGGTGTAACGGACGTGGAGACGGTGGACTATGTGAATAAGTATGGCAAGTCCAAGTCCAGACAGGTGGGGCGGTATCTCAGTGATCCCAAACAACATGGAATAGTACATGAGTTTGACATGGAGGTAGTTTCGCTTCATCAACAGTTTGGCGTTTCTAAATGCCTCTCTCGAGAAATTGGTGAAGAACACACCACCGGAGGCTTTGGTGTACACTAACACACTGGAAAAGCCGGATTTGATGAGCCAGAAAGGAGTGTATCCTTATCAGTACATGGACTCGTTTGCAAGATTCAATGAAACGGAGCTGCCATCTCGAGAGTCATTTCATTCAACATTATCAGGTTCTGGAATCAGCCTAGAGGAGTATGAAAGGGCGCAGCATGTATGGCAAGCGTTTGAATGCGAAGATCTGACACATTACCATGACATATACTTGCAAGCTGACGTATACCTACTTGCTGATGTGTTCGAAAACTTCAGGAAGACCGCTTTGAACATATACCATCTGGATCCTGCTAACTACTATACGTTGCCGGGGTATAGTTGCAGGGATGCCTTGCTCAAACTCTCCAATGTCAAACTGGAATTGGTGACCGATGTTGACAAATACTTGTTTGTCGAGAAAGGCAAACGAGGCGGTGTCAGCATGGCACATCATCGATATGCCAAGGCGAACAATAAGCATATGGACGATTTCGACAATACGCAGCCATCATCCTATATCCAATACATGTACTTGGATGCTAACAATCTGTATGGATGGGCAATGTCAAAGTACCTTTCAGTCTCTAATTTCCACTGGATCAATGAGGACCTCGACACCATCTTGGGCACAGAAGTGAACAGTGATGTAGGCTACATTGTTGAGTGTGATTTGGTGTACCCAGCGGAACTTCATCGATATCATAACGACTATTCTCTAGCCCCTGAGCATTTGAAGGTTACCGAGAGTATGCTCTCACCGTATCAACGAGACATGGTGCAAGAGCTTCACACCGGATAGGCAGTTTACAGTATATCACCTTGCTGTGAGTAAGACCGATTGAAATATACCTGGATCCATACAAAAACTGGATCCTAGTGGATCCATTTTTTTTTTGAATTTTTGAAATTGTTGCTATGCTGTGAAGTAGCACTTTCAAGCCCTATTCAGCCGTGTGTTTATTTGCAAATTCGCCTTGGCCTTGTTGTTCTGCATACAGAGATTAAGGGTGAATGTACATGTACATGATGTCATGTACGCAAGTATGAGTACTGTTGCCTGTTGGCCACCGGGTGATCATCTTACTGCAAGTATATTCTTCTACTAGTTCTAGCACAGAAGTACATGCGCTGTGCACTGTTAGGTCGAGCAGCTACGTATCACAACTATAACCCAATGCTGTAGACAGCTAGCTGTGTCGGCCATCTTTGCCTTATCGGTAAAGCTACGAACTATAAGTAAGCCGAACTACCAGCCATGGCACAACGGTGGCATCACCGACATTAATGGGGAAGTTAAGCCTAGGCAGGCACAGTGCCTAGGCAGACACAGTGGGTTGGTCAAAGACCATGATTGAGATACGAGAGGTACCTGGTTCAAGTCCTGCCAGGGAGCGGTTTTTCCAGCCGTGCTGCTACCCACAGTCAACTGGGAACTTGTGGCCAGACACAAGGGGTACATGGATGCAGCTAATGGGGTCGTTTTCGGCACGTGTGCCAGTGGTTGTGAGACTTGCCCACTCACCTCCCACCGTTAGGCGATGCATCTGCCGCTAGGGTTTATCGGGTGTTAACGGCCGTCGTGAGTTCCCTTCGGGAACGGACACGATAATGTACTTTTTTTTTAAGCCTAAAATCCAAAATTTCACCAGTTGTAAACTTCGAGGTGCTGAGTCGAATGATCTTGGCTCGAGGAAGCTGAGACGCTCCCTTCCTCCTATATTCCCAATCGAACTCGCGCACTTCCACCGAAATTGAGTGACTGCGCCCTACGAGATGGGGATTTGCATGCAAAATGTCACATAAAGCGCCATTTCGATCTTATGAAAGCACGGGTGACCTGAATTGGCTCCTATGTTGTAGCCTTTTGAACGCTGAGTTGACTGGTGTTGATCCGAAAAGGCTGCGATATAGCGTTCGGCCCTTATTCCCAATCGAACATGGCTGAACAAGCGGTCACGTGCTCCTGCGTGCACCAGTCACCTGGTCATCGCGCCTGCAGGCTGCAACTTACAGCATGTTTGGGCGAGTTTCTGTCAATCGAGTTGAACCTTTGAACCTTTGAGTTGAATCTTGGTGTGAAAGTTGTCGAATGCTGGCGCTGGGACCAGGTGACTGGTGTACGCAGGAGCACGTGACCGCTTGCTCAACCATGTTTGATTGGGTATAAAGGCCGAACGCTCTATCGCAGCCTTTTCGGATCAACACCAGTCGCCTCAGTGTTCAAAAGACGGATTGGCCCCTATGTTGTAGCCTTTTGAACGCTGAGTTGACTGGTGTTGGCCCGAAAAGGCTGCGATACAGCGTTCGGCCCTTATTCCCAATCGAACATGGCTGAACAAGCGGTCACGTGCCCCTGCGTGCACCAGTCACCTGGTCATCGCAGCTGCAGGCTGCAACTTACAGCATGTTTGGGCGAGTTTCTGTCAATCGAGTTGAACCTTTGAACCTTTGAATTGAATCTTGTTGTGAAAGTTGTCGCCTGCTGGCGCGGGGACCAGGTGACTGGTACATGCAGGAGCACGTGACCGCTTGTTCAGCCATGTTCGATTGGGAATAAGGGCCGAACGCTGTATCGCAGCCTTTTCGGATCAACACCAGTCGACTCAACGTTCAAAAGACTACAACATAGGAGCCAATTCCGGTCACCCGTGCTTTCATAAGATCGAAATGGCGCTTTATGTGACATTTTGCATGCAAATCCCCATCTCGTAGGGCGCAGTCACTCAATTTCGGTGGAAGTGCGCGAGTTCGATTGGGAATATAGGAGGAAGGGAGCGTCTCAGCTTCCTCGAACCAAGATCATTCGACTCAGCACCTCGAAGTTTACAACTGGTGAAATTTTGGATTTTAGGCTTAACCCTTTGCCGGTCTAACTCAATGTATGTGCGGAGTGGTCACGCAAATACATGTACACACAACCAGCAATAACTCAAGAACCATGTGATGTAGGTATGGGTAAACCATATATTTTCAAAATCTGTGTGCCTGAACGCTTCCAGAAAATTCAAATATGACTAGGTCCAGGCAAGGATAGGGCCCATGGTAGCCCTTCAAGCTGAGAGAAAATACAATTGCGAATGAAATACACGAATATCACAGCACGGAGGGCATACCAAGTTCGTGATGGAGCTGAAGTCGTACGATAAACAATCAGGCAAGGGCTACGTCTTTACAAGAAATGTAGGCTCTCTACAATACCGCCATTGAACACCAACACCTCGCCATCGGCGATACGCCAGCAGCAGCAATTCCCATTCTACGATATCGCAGTTTCGGTTTGTTCATCTCAGCGCTGCTCGTGTCAGATTCACTCTCGCTCAGATGAGTACTCAGGCGCGAGCTTACGCATGCCGTGATTCTCACGGCCAGGCGAATCAGCTGATCGCACTTGACGAGTCCTTGTGACAGTCGCTGTCGCCGTGTCGGCAGCAAGAAGGCCTCCTCTCTGTTTGGAGAATTTTGTTTCTTCATTCGTGGACAATATATTTTTGAACTAGCAGGACTCAACGGAGCTCTTTTTCTCAACACACTACACTGCAAAACCTCCCGGGAGATCCAGCCTCGACTGGTGCTGTTACTGCTCTCAGAACGCTTGTCAAACACGGCCCCAAGAGATGCACTCGCATTCTTGAAATGCGCGCATGGCGGATGGTCGTCTTTTCCAATTTCAACAAACTTCAGTCGATCGATACGGCAACAATTTGTATGGTAAGCATGGTTGTTTTGCACATCGTCAGAAAGCCTTGGACCTCAGCTACGCGTAGAGCGCCATTTCAGCTGTCTCCTAGAAACAAGACCCCAAAAAATGAAGGCCAAACGTACCGATACTATAGTATCGGTACGCTTATGGTAGACCGGCAAAGGGTTAAAAAAAAAAGTAAATTATCGTGTCCGTTCCCGAAGGGAACTCACGACGGCCGTTAACACCCGATAAACCCTAGCGGCAGATGCATCGCCTAACGGTGGGAGGTGAGTGGGCAAGTCTCACAACCACTGGCACACGTGCCGAAAACGACCCCATTAGCTGCATCCATGTACCCCTTGTGTCTGGCCACAAGTTCCCAGTTGACTGTGGGTAGCAGCACGGCTGGAAAAACCGCTCCCAGGCAGGACTTGAACCAGGTACACATTCCTTATATGGACCAATCATCCTTATTTGGAAAGGTCAAAGGTCACAGCAAAGGTCAACGGTCAAATGACATATTCCATATATGGACTATTCATCCTTATATGGAAAGGTCAAATGTCACAACAAAGGTCAAAGGTCAAATGACATCTTCCATATATGGACTATTCAGCCTTATATGGCAGCTCAAAGGTCAAAGGTCAACTCAAAGGTCAAAGGTCATCTGCCATATATGGACTATTTTTCCTTATTTGGCAGTCAGGGGTCAAAGGTCACTTTTGTCCCAGAACCCCTACCGCACTATACTACTGATGGAGCAGGTTACCGCCGGGAGACACCGACTGAGATAGCAATGGAAAGGAAGGTTGGATCGTGCTGTCTAGACTCAGCAAGTGTGCGGCTGATGACCGGAGTGGCACGAGTTGAGGGAAGAACTCGAACGGCGAAGGTTCGCGTCTTCCTGGACTCGGGTGCTGAGGCGTCAGTTGTGACTTCAGCGTTGGTGTCAGCAATCGATGCAGAACACGTTGGTGTTGAAAATGTAGAGGTGAAGCCGTTCGGCGCGAAACCCACCCAACAGCGCATGGATAAATACACCATCACGATCCAGGGTAGCTCCACTAGCATTCCGGTACGCTCGTTCGTGAAACCAACGCTAGAGCTAGATCTGAAGTGAGCAAGTCTGTAGACCATTGCTCAGTGGCACAGTTGGGGAGTAGAGCAGAGTGACAAGCCTCAGCCAGGGACATCAGATGAAATACACATGCTGATTGGTGCAGACAATATCAACACGATACTGCACAGCAAGGAAGAAGTCAATGGCGAGACTGTGTGGAACACAGAGATCGGTAGTGTATTATCTGGTCAAGCGTCCGCACCCAGTCGAAACAGTCAGCCGTTGACCGTGTCATGTGTCACAGCCCACATCGACAAGCTATGGCAGTTGGATGAACCTCCAGAACAACATCAGCATTTGCCATCTTTCCCGCTTTGTCGCCAGGGCAGCGGGTACCAAGTGGGTCTCTTGTGGCGAAATGAGCGCCGCCCAACGGATAACTATGCTCAAGCTAGAGTCATCGCAACGCGGCTTCTGGAAAAGCTAAAGGGGAATGGGAAGCATATGCTCTATGATGATGTGCTGATCAGGGAATACTACGAGGTTGGAGCAATTGACTTGAAGCCATGTGAGAGCGATGCTGGTAACCATGTACCGCATCATGGTGTATTCCGTGAGCACGCTGCAACCACTAAGTTGAGAGCGGTGTTCCGAATGCCTCGGCGACGGCGATGTCGTTCAACGACATGGTTGACCCTGGACCATCGCTATTGCCGAGTCTCGGGTACGCTATTATGATTCCGTGGCTATAAGAGTGCGCTGCAAGCGGACATCCGCAAGGCTTTCTTCATGGTCGGTTAATCCCGAAGACCGTCCGTACCTGCGTTTCCTGTGGCTCGGTCGAAGTGACAGCGACAAAATGTTAACCTGGAGGCTAACGAAACTGCCATTTGGCGTAAATTGCTCGCCATACATGCTTACTGCGGTGATTCAGCATTGCTTGAAGGAGCTACGTGTGCTGTACGCACACAAAGAGCAAGACCGTATTGATCTCGTGCTCACGAGTTTCTACGTTGACGATTTGGTTTCTAGTGTCTCAAATGCCCCAGAAGCCAAGAAGATGCAAGAGCTCAGCGTGCGTGTGCTTACAGATGCTGGCATGGAGTTCCGCAAGTGGTGAGGCAATGAAATACCGTGCGATCCAGAGATAAAGTCCTCGGTCTGAAATGGCAAACCAGTGATGACTTGCTCAGCATAGCAGCGCTAGGCGAGTCCGATAGGCCGCCTGTTTGGACACGGCTTAAGTGTGTTGCATCAGTGTTTGATCCTCTCTAACAGCACCTGCAGTTGTGCCGGGAAAGATACTGCTACAGCACGCCTGGAAATTCAGTGGCGACTGGGATGATAAGTTGCCTGGTGACATCGCAGCGGCATGTGCGCAATGGTGGGGAGAGTTGGCCAAAGTGGTGAGCATTGACATACCACGTTGGATTTGCTGCAATCTTGACATGCCCATTGCGCTTCATGCCTTTGCAGATGCCAGTGAGAAAGCGTTTGGATGTTCTTTGTATGCAGTCGTCAATAAACAGTCGCACCTTGTATTTGCCAAGGCCAAAGTGGCACTGGTGTCTCCGCCCACGTTAGCCCGCCTTGAGTTACAAGCAGTATGTCTAGTGCCTCGCTATGCTGAGCTTGTGGCAAAGCAGCTGCATGTGACCGTCACGCAAGTCTGTGGCTGGACTGACAGTCTCACAACAGTCCATTGGATCAGTAATCCATCATACAAATGGAAAACCTTTGTGGCTAACCGCGTCTGTCAAGTCCAAGAGATATCGAAGAAGGTCGGCATTGTGTGGAACCATTGCCCGGGCCTTCACAACCCAGCAGATTTGCCGTCACGTGGGAGTAGTGCACAGCGGATCCGTAGTCCGTTCTGGATGGGCAGACCAACCTGGATCACAGAGCCCAGTGACTAGCCCACCGCATCCTCAACCGCCCCTACTGATGAGTGCAGTGTAGAAGTGCAAGTGTCAGCCACCACCTGTAGTCGAGAATCTGATAATGAATGGTGGCTCCGATTCAGTAAGTGGTCGAGGGCACAGGGCATGGTGACTCAGATGTTGTAGTGGAAGCACACTGAGCCTCGTGCTGAACTCTACTTCGCAGCAGACAATGTATTGTACTGTATCGTTCAAGCTGAATGTTTTGCTGAGAATCTTGGACTGATCAAGCAAGGTCAACCAGTGAAACCTGGGTCAAAGGTGTATCAGCTTGCACCGTTTCTGGATGAGCATCTGGTGCTCAGAGCCGGAGGACGGCTCCAGCACAGCGAGTTGGCGTATGGAGCCAAGCACCTAGCTCTTATAGGCAAGCATCATCTGACCGAGTTGCTGTTGGAGAAAACGCACGTCGAAAGGATGCACCAAAGTTGTAGAAGGGGTCTTGTCGTACATCTGTCAGAAATTCTGGATTATCGGCGGTCGACGAGCGCTACGCAACATTACTCAGCGATGTGTTATATGCCGCCACTAAAAGGCTAAGGCTGCCTCAGAAGTCTGCCCGCTGCTGCCAGAAGACCGAGTTGTTCACGAGAGGCCGTTCGCAACTACCGGTATCAACTGTCTGGTCCGTTGTACGTGCGCCGTGGTGAGTCATCTCAGAAGGTATGGGTCACATTGGTGGTCGATAGTTTTTAAAAGTACTGAGTCATTCTTGATGGCATTTCGGAAGTTTGTCGCGAGACGTAGTTTGCCGTCTCGAATCCGGTCTGACAACGCTAAAACGTTCAAGGCGGCATCTGACAAACTGAGTGTGCCATGGATGTTCAATCCTGCAGCTGCACCGTCATGGAGGCTTCCATGAGCGAATGGTTGGTACGGTGAAAAGTGCCTTGAAGAAGGTAATGGGCACAGCGTTTCTGAAGGTCCAGGAGCGCGAGACCCTCTTGTGTGAAGTTGAAGCAGTGGTGAATAGTCATCCGCTGACTTGTGTGTGATAGTCTGGATGAGCCACCAGTAACCCCTGCAATGATGATGGGTAACATCTGGATGTCGTCAGAGAAGCCAGCAGGTACCCTGGACGCTACGCAGATGTCATCGAGATTGTGCTACCTCAGTCGGACCCTGCAGCATGTCAAGAATCGTTGGGAGGTGAAATCCTAAGTCAGCTGAACAAGCACCAACAGACCATGTTGTGCCCTTTAGCTGGGGGTGATGTCTTTGTTCTCGATGACACCAAACGCAAGCAGTTCTGGTGATTGGAACGGATAGTCGAGCTATTCCCCGGTCGAGATGGCAAGCGTCGTGTTGCCAAGGTTAAGTTGAGTACCAGTACCATGTTGCGGCCGATCCAGAGGCTGGTGCCGTTAGCAGTGTTGTCACAGGACGTGGCTCCTGGGCCTCCTGGTGCCGCACAACCTGCTATCGTCCAGCAGCAGCCAGCGTCTGAACAGTCAGCACCGGTACCACCACCACCACCACCGCAGCAGGAGATTACGTGTTCTGGGCGCGTAGTCAGAGCCCCGGATCATTTTTGACTTGCGTGAGTTGGTGTACGGCGGTGAGAAGCCCTTTGGCGGGGAGAATGTTACAAACCACCAGTTCTCGAGTGGGAAAGGCCTTGTCGCTTGTGACAGTGTATTCGTTGCAATGTTGTATCTCGACACTGACGCTGTTTGTGCATGCTATACATAGCTGGTGATATTAGTGTTAGTTATTATATTCGATCAAGTGAAATAATATTATACCGTTAAGATTCAATAGTTGTCCTCGTGCCGTGTGGTCGTTCGATCCTGACAACTTACGAGAACCAGAGGGTTCACAACAGACATGTCAGTGCCTTGTATGCCACCGGACCTTCACGTCCATCAGCGGAAGGACTCGACACATGTGCAAACTGACAGACATCCAAACTACAGCGGCACCACCCCTGGAGTGATCCGCCTGTCACCGGACCTTCCGCTCGACTAGCGGCCGGACACGCCACCGATGCAGCAGGGTGACTATAACCATTTGACCTATCCCTTCGGGGTGCTGCGTAGGCAGACTTGGCAGCAGGATCAAGATCAAGATGTATGTATGTATGTACAGTTGTGGCATGTGAAATCCGACACTTGCCATAGGGGACAGCGCCACAAATGGACACCAGTGATGTAATGGACTGCACCTAATTTGTACTATAGAGCTGTATGCATCCCAACCAGATTGAAAGGTCACAGCGTAGATACACACAGTTCACAAACATGGTTCACATAAGGAGTATTGGTATCCAATCCCTATTCATTTTTTCCAGCGCCTTTTGAACCTTGAGTGTGATGAGTACGAGTTTTGTCATCAGACAGATAAAGTTGTATGTGACACATGTACTGTACGTATGCAGGGCTGCAGGGGCTGCAGACTGCATGGTGCAGTCCCTTATGCCAAGTGTCGGATTTCACTTGCCACAGCTGTATGTATATAGTTACACACGGAAAGTTGGGTGAGGTCCTCGAAAGAGTGCTCAATGCACCGGGGTGCAGAGCTTCATACAAAAAGAATAGAATGGGATATGGAGCTTGGGTTAGCTGTGACTGTGGCTGTGAAATTCTACCTATCTAACTTCACACCTAACTTCACACCTCCAGTTACATAAACCAGGATAACACCTGATGTCTGGCGCTGATCTTGCAAGTACATGCATAGAATAACCGCTTGACCTTATTTGCGCTTAAAGTCTCTGATTCCACCAGCACCTTACCACACTATATCAAGAACATTCATTGAGTTTTTAGAATCATTGCTGTCTGATGATCGCCACGCGTGAAACTCTGAGTCACAGCCAACCCAAGCTCCGCATCCCATTCTATTCTTTTTGTATATAATTATGTATTTATGAATGAATGTATGTATGTACGAAAGTCACACTCGCGGCGAAGGTGTTGCTCTGGTGCTCCGTGGATTGCGTCGTCGTGCGTTCGAGGCTGGTGGCTGCCAGTGGACAGCGCTTGGATCCAGACTCATCGCAGCTCGTTTGGCGTTTGTTTGTGGCAAGCGTGTTCAGTGGCTGCATGTTGCATCTGCGTATGCACCTACGTTCTCAAGACCCCGTGCTGAGAAGAATAAGTTTTATGATCAGTTGCAGGACTTTATTTCTCACGCGCCAGACTCGCATCAGTTTGTACTAGTCGGTGACTTCAATTCTCGTATCGGCACTGGAGCCTCGCAAGACCTGTGGTGGAATGTTCGTGGTCCTCATGGGGTCGGCCAGCTCAATTTCTCTGGAGAGGAGCTGCTGTCATTTCTTGCTAGAAGTGAATGTTTGGCTTGCAACACCTGGTTCCAGAAAGGCCGCTGCGCTAAGTACACCTGGTAGCATCCCGGCACAAAGGCACGCCACTGCATTGATTATTGCATAGTGCCTGCTCACCACCGCGCCTTCTGCTTCGACTGCGGTGTCATCACCAGTGCAGAGTGTGATACGGACCATTCGTTGGTGTCCATGAAGTTCGTCTAAAACGCGTTGTCCGGTTTCCAAGAACTGCTCCAAAGCGCGTGCTCCTTGATGTAAGATCTCTGCGCCCCTGTGCTGATGGTGCACGTGAAACCACTGACCAAGCCGGACAGCAGCTAAGCGATGCTTTGGAGGACAAGCTGGAGAAATCGTGGTGGGCCACCGGTAATATTGAGGAGAAGTGGACGAAACTAAAGTCCTGTACATTAGACATTGCGGACTATTGCCTTGGAGCCGCGCGCCGTGCGAAGAAAGACTGGTTTGAACTGGCGAAGGGAGACATCGAGCATCTTCTTCGCAAACGTGATATATTGTATAAGAAGTGACAGTCATCAAAGCGCAACTCTGACCGGACAGCGTACCAGCGCGCACGTAGTGAATCTCGTGCAGTAGTTCGACAAGCCAAGCGTAGATTTCTTGAACTCAATGCTGAAGCTGCTATGCGCTGGTGTCATGGCGAACGGGGTGCGTGGGAGTGCATTTGCAACATACATCATGCCACTAAAGGACTGATACCAACTCTCTCAACTCGAATCAAGAAAGCCAATGGTGACGAGTGTGTCCCTATCGCGGAGACCCATGAACGCTGGGGTGAGCATTTTCAGACTGTGCTAAACGTCATCAATGATGTTGACAATGATGCGCTTACCAGCATCCCCCAACGGAATACCGATGCAGAACTCGCTATGCCACCAACAATTGAGGAAGTCCGCAAGGCCCATGATGTCCAGAGATGAGGACTGCAGTGCGATTGCCAATAAATGCAAGGGTGCCATGATGCGACCAGTGACTATGAATGCCATGATGAACTCAAAGCTAGTGATCGACCTGAGGAGTGATGAGGCAGCACTTTGAGATTCTGTATTCCACTCAGGTCGTGCACCTCTGCTGATATCTTCAAAGGTTGTCACGACATCCTCGTACAAAGCCTTTGTTGCGCAACGGGTCTAGAGTGAAAGACTTTTCATGGCTTATTTATGTTGTTCTTTAGTTTTATTATGTAGTGGTTTAGTCTTGACTTTGTTGCATTGTTTTGGTTGCATGTGCAGTCTTCTGTACATGTATACACCATGCAACGCTTACGTCATCGTCGCGCGTGCAACATTATTTCGTGCGCATGCTCATTATATACTGCCGCAACGTTTGTCCTTTTCTTTAGTTATCAGTTTTGCCTTGTCGTGTCCAGTCTTCTCGTCTGTCCGTCTTCGTCTTGTCAAGATATTATGTAGAACTTTTAGTTCAGTTGCGCTGTTGTGTGTAGCGAGTCGGATGGGCGGGGAGGCTGGGACCCTGACGCCTGGAGAAGATGTGCTGGTGCACGAAATTGGCGACCACGCCAGGATTGTCAGGAAGACGAGGAACTTGCAGGAACTCCGGTGCGAAGGAAAACGCATCGAGAACAAATAACCATTAGTACGTCTACGTCGTTGGGAGGCAGTTTGCACCGTGCATGCGTGGACGAGTGACCAACGAGGGAGCTGCGTCGTTGTCCGCAGTTTGTACCTGGGGTTGTGTGACCTCCGAGGGAGCTGCTTTAGTCCGACGACAAGGACGGTGCGAAGGAAAACGCATCGAAATCAAATAACCATTTGTACGTCTACGTCGTTGGGAGACAGTTTGCACCGTGCACGAGTGGACGAGTGACCAACGAGGGAGCTGCGCCGTTGTCCGCAGTTTGTACCTGGGATTGTGTGACCTCCAAGGGAGCTGCTTTAGTCTGACGACAAGGACGGTGCGAAGGAAAACGCATCTAAATCAAATAACCATTTGTACGTCTACGTCGTTGGGAGGCAGTTTGCACCGTGCACGAGTGGACGAGTGACCAACGAGGGAGCTGCGCCGTTGTCCGCAGTTTGTACCTGGGATTGTGTGACCTCCGAGGGAGCTGCTTGAATCCGACGACAAGGACGGTGTGAAGGAAAACGCATTGAAATCAAATAACCCACGGTACGGTCGTCCACAGTGGAGGAACCCTGCGGGGCGCTGTTCTCGACGACAAGAAGAAGGACATGGAGGGTACGAAGGAAAACGCATCGTGAACAAATAACCCGCCATGAGTGTGAAGGAGTTTAGAAGGTGCTCCCGCTTTGATTTGTTGTACAAGTTTGTAGTTTTGATTTGCTCGATTTGTGTGATCTGTACTCGATGTGTTGGTGCCTGGCCTGGTGATAGGTCGGATGTATTGTTGGCCCCGTAGGTTAATTGTTTGTGCCTGGCCTGGTGATGGGTCGGATGTTGACTGTAGTTTATTGCCTTGATTTGCTGGTGCCTGGTGACAGTTGGGAAGCTGACTTCCGTTTGTATTTTCTATTGATCGTTCATTTGTTATTATTTATTTTGCCATTTGTGAGTCTTAGATTATCTATGCGTGCAGCATAGATTATATGTAGTACAGTTTGGAGCCTCCTTGAGCCTTGAAAAGGTCTTTGGCGGGGAGTATGTTGCGCAACGGGTCTAGAGTGAAAGACTTTTCATGGCTTATTTATGTTGTTCTTTAGTTTTATTATGTAGTGGTTTAGTCTTGACTTTGTTGCATTGTTTTGGTTGCATGTGCAGTCTTCTGTACATGTATACACCATGCAACGCTTACGTCATCGTCGCGCGTGCAACATTATTTCGTGCGCATGCTCATTATATACTGCCGCAACGTTTGTCCTTTTCTTTAGTTATCAGTTTTGCCTTGTCGTGTCCAGTCTTCTCGTCTGTCCGTCTTCGTCTTGTCAAGATATTATGTAGAACTTTTAGTTCAGTTGCGCTGTTGTGTGTGGCGAGTCGGATGGGCGGGGAGGCTGGGCCCCTGACGCCTGGAGAAGATGTGCTGGTGCACGAAAGCCTTTAATGTGATGAGCGCAGTACTTCTAGAGGTCGACCAGCTTTCGGACAGTGGCTCCTTCATTGCTGGCTTTGATGACCGACTCTAGTTTGGCCTGACGCTTTGGCGAGTACTTGAAGAATATGGAAACTTCTAGCAAGATGCTCCACATACTCGACACTGGTGTGATTTTAGTGGCTGCGATAACACAAAGATTTCGGCAATGGCTTGAACAGTGGACATACAGAGCCTTTGGATATGATTGGCGAATGATTGCTGAACACCCTGACAATCGGCCAGCCATGTTGCCAGTCCCATTATAGCCTTGTGCTCGAAGACTGTCCAAGTTTAGCCCCCACTCGCCGAGTTTCTGAAGGATGAGTTGGGCGAGTGCGGTGCCACTAGTTCCACTATCACACAGCGCGAATCCAAGAAAATCCTCACATATACCAGTGTCAGCTACACACCGGACTACAGGTGGCATCTGTTCCTTATTTGGGCAGTCCGCGGCTTCATCGGCCAGTATGGCAAAGAAGGGGCTTTGATTGATGGCTTTAACCAGCGAGTCGCGAATCTCATCACCACAGCACTGGATCACATCATTATGAATCCTTCTGCCACAGTAAGTCACAGACTTTCCACCTCGTGCTTGGTAAAAAGACCCAGTCGCATGCGCATCCCCAGCCTCTGCTCGAAAGTTCATGAGGGCCATTCAATTCCCTGGATTTCCACTCAGTCCCCTGCGGTCCTTGGATGCCTCGTGCCGATGTCGGCACAGTGGGATATTCTGCCTGTCTAGGAACATGACAGTGGATATTACAGAGCGCAAGCGAGTCATGTTTTCCTCAGCTTGTCGCTGGTGTTCGCTGGACAGTTGTGTTGCCACGTCTGCTTTCTCACCAGATGCAGTCCTCTCGAAATCTGCAAACCGCACCATGCTCGTTTCATGAGCTTTCTGGCTTTCATAGCGAGTGAACTCCGCCGTCGACTTCGTCCAGTTATTAAAAGGCTGGTAATACAACTGGCCAAGGTGCTGGCCAACAGCTGTGAAGAGGATGCATGGCAGACAGAAGACAGAGTCCAGCTTCTTGGAGTAGGCAAGCCAAGGAAAACGATCTTGCCAGGACGGCTGGAATGTTGGACGCTTCTTATTAAATACTCGGACTGGATAAGAGAAGGGTTAGGTGGGTGTCCAGTGTTGATTGGCGATCGCCACCTTTGTTTTATAAGGGGCAGTGCGTGGACAGAGTTTCCACCAACAATTCTCGCCATCATAGAGTGTGCCAACGTCGGAAAAGTCAAAATCTTCACCAAAAGTCAATATTTTTGCAGCGGGCTCATCAGCAGTTTCCTCCTCTATTGTGAAACTTGCCTCGTCACAGTCTTGAACTTCAACTTGGCTGCCGCCTTCAGCAATGCCGGTGCCGGTGGCGGAAGAATCCGACTCTCCGTCAGAAATTTCACGTCGTTCCGGGTGCACCGCTGCTGTTTTTTTTCCCCAGAGAGCGGACAAAATCTTCTGCTGAAAACTCATTGCCTTTGTTCTCAAAACCACAAACCTGAACAATAATTTACTAACAAAACAGACAGCCGCTTGTACTCGAGTCCAAAACCAAAGCATCCACTTCAAAGCCAAGATGAAAGCACTTGTTTCCACTTTGGACATATGCGACATGCCTACTGTCCGCGCTTTGTCTTTGATGTCCTTGCACAAGCACAGTACACTGTACAGCGTAGTCGAGTCCAGCAAAAATTATTTGCATCGTGCGTGAGTGGACATATCACTAGCGCCGGTACCGTAGTGGTTGTGCCTGAATGCAACATGATCACTGTCCATGTTATTGTACACTGTACTCAGCAGTAGCGGTGGGCACCTGCACTACACGTTCCCTGCCTTTCACACGAAAAGTGCATCTACGCACACTGTGACAGTGCACGCGCATGCACCGCATGTTGCGAATGCAGCAAAAATATCGCTGGCCGCAAAAAGGTAGTTTCCGGGCTCCAAGAAAACCACGCGGTGCACGCGCCTGCCGACATTCCCATTAGGGCCAGAGGAGATAGCAGGTGATAACAACCAATATAGATGGAATAATGTAAACAAACTAGTCTTGTCGATCGGGTCCTGCGTCCCGGGGACGGCATTACGGAACATAATGGCTGTGATTCCGTTACATGCGTGATCTGCACCGACAGGCGTGTGCTGACTGATCAAACTGCACTGCAGGGTCGAACTGTGCTGTACGCAAAGTACACTGCCGTCAAACATTTTTTGGCGGGAAAAGCTGTTTTTCCTTGGGTTTGAGAGAAATCTAGGGATTCTGCACGTCTTGATTGAGATTTTTTTGGTTGGTGAGTATGGAATGTCTTTAGCTCGTAAAGCTTTGATGCTGCAATCCCCAGTCACTTCTCGACTTTAATGTCAGATGTTCCATCTCCAGGGATCGTCGGTCCGCAGTACTTGAATCATTGCCCCTGCTCCAATGCAATTCCATCCACATGCAGTGCAGGGTCACCAGGTCAAACAGGCTGATCAGGTGTCACCATTTTTGTCTCATTAATATGTAGCACAAGGTTTGTCTCGTTGTCTAGGAGACAACCAATCAGGGACATTCCCGCCAAGGGCCTTATCGGAGTTTATAGCCCGCTTAATCGTAATTTTGCTGCTGTTTGATGACATGTTCGGTGTGGAAGAAAGAAACCTACTGGTAACAAAAGCACGTACCATGACAGGAATCCAATCACTAGAATAGCTTGTCGATGGCATTCTCTTTGCGAGACGACAGAGAAAATCTACAACCTGCAGAGACAACGTAGGCAACACTAAAGCATCTGTTAGGATATCATTTCATAAGATTTTTAACTTCTTAAGCTTAAAAATATTTCCACTAAGGCCGCACCGAAAAAGTCCTTTTGTTTCTGGTAATCTGACTGACCAATGTTTTTGCATGCATGCATGAATACCAGTATAATTATATTCGCATCATACGCATATACGTGTACATGTACGTGCGCGCAGTTCATGATGTGTCAGGCCCAAACTCTTCCTTCCTGGCTCTGGCTAGACATTTCGGTCCTTTGCTTCGAGTTAACTCGATCGAGTCGGATTTTTTAAAAGGGGGTTGTATCTGCCAAGTGTGACGTTTCAACACTGATATGTTTTAGTTTAGAAACTTTAGTGGCCGTGATTCTGCCTGCAGTTTCCGTCACTATATTTGAAGACGGCCTGACCGTTGTCAACAGCTGCATTGTTAGAGTCACGGAGGAGTGTTAAAAACTATTCGTCCAGAAGGTGTCACTCACTTCAAAGCAGTGTTTGCTTCCTCCACTGAAACCGGGTCAAGCCGCAACGGTGCTGACAAGAGTCATAATGTTGGATTTCATTTGGAGTTCGGACTAGGCCCCGGCGGATAATGCTCGAGAATTTGATGGATTCTGGTTTTCAATACGCTCGCATTCTGCTCCAAAATAGCACTGATAATTTATTTATTTATTTATTTCACCTCCCCGTGGCCAGAGAATATAGGCCAATATGGAGGGAGGGGGGCGGTAGCCAGCCATGGCAGTAAACAAAAACAAAGCAAAAATAAATAAATATTACACATTACTGGAGGCAAAGAGAAACAAATGTGGATGAAGAACTAGCAGTTATTAGAACACGAGCTTCATGTTGGCCTTGAAATTCTTTAGCGTACAAGACGATTTTACTGATAGAGGCAGGGCCAGCCAGAGAGAATAGGCAGCAAAAAACGGAGATCTGGTATAAGCTGAGGTTCGGGCTTTAGGTAAGGTGCAGGGATTGCGCGTAGGACGAGTGGGAAGAAACCAGTTATATTTACGCAAGTGTGGCGGGGCTTTGTCAAGACGAATAGAATGAACAACAATACACAGTTTTCGATCCGCTTGACTAGAGATAAGTAAGTAAAAAGTAAAGTAAATTATCGCGTCCGTTCCCGAAGGGAACTCACGACGGCCGCTAACACCCGGTAAACCCTAGCGGCAGATGCAGCGCCTAACGGTGGGGGTGAGTGGGTAAGTCTCACAACCACTGGCACAAGTGCCAAGAACGACCCCATTAGCTGCATCCATGTACCCCTTGTGCCTGGCCACAAGTTCCCAGTTGACTGTGGGTAGCAGCACGGCTGGAAAAACCGCTCCCAGGCAGGACTTGAACCAGGTACCTCTCGTATCTCAATCATGGTCTTTGACCAACCCACTGTGCCTGCCTGGTCTAGAGATAGGGAAGGTGTTAAACATATCATACAGCTCGGCAGAAGGAAAGTATGATGGTTTGCGGAAAAGGACTTTGAGAATCCTCTTATTGTGGACTTCCAGGGTACTCATTAACGATTTACTAAGTAGGGATGACCAGGCGGTTGAGCAATAGATAATACTTGAATTCTGCTTAGAAAAAATGTAAATAGTGCTATAGATTACTGTTGCAGATTGGTAACTGCATACATGTATATTGCAGAATAAGTTATGTTCTACGAAACAGAAAAATTCAAGAAGCACAGAATTATTATTACTCAGCAGGCAAAGGCGCAGTAGTAGTCGTGGGGGTATTGTGAATTCTCACGAAAATCCCAAATTTTGCAAGAATATGATAGTTTTCGCAAGAATATGCTAGTTTTCTGCAAAACTTGCCGGATTATGCAAGCACAGTGCTAATTTCCGGAAAGTGTTAGATATGCTAGCTAAATTTTTTACTTTAGTACACAACCTACTCGTCAGAAGGGGAGAAGACAACAGAGTATACAATAACAAAACAGCAGGGAGAGTAGGGGCTGCAAAGCAAGCCTGTGCTGGTGAGGCAAGGCCACAACATCGACCTATGGTCTCGGCGTTAACGTGAGCTTGCGCACCAAAGCCTAAAAGAAGGGGGTGATTTAGTGCGATAAAGACAATGGAAGGTGAGGTAGAATGGTTGAGGAGAGAGAGAGAAAATGAAAGAGAGAAAGAGAGAGAGAGCGAGAGAGAGAGAGAGAGAGAGAGAGAGAGAGAGAGATAAAGAGAGAGAGAGAGAGAGAGAGAGAGAGAGAGAGAGAGAGAGAGAGAGAGAGAGAGAGAGAGAGGTAGGGGTGTGAAGCAGACTGTTGGCATTGTCTCCGGGTTACAGGTGCGCACGGTGGACAAGGAGAGGAGGGACCATGGATCTCAGCAGAGGAGGACCTGGTTGGCCCAGTAGCTTGTAGACGAAAGTCAGCGCCGCCACTGTCCGTCGGGCCTCGAGGCTCTGGAGCAAGATTTTGGGTCCCAGGATGTGGAGGGCACGCCTCTGCACTCTGTTAAGGTGTTCAAGGTTGGTGGGAGCAGCTCCCATCCAGACAAGGGGAGCGTACTCGAGCAGGGGCCAGACGAAGCCGTGATACACGGCCAGCATGCCACGGCAGTCAGGAACGCGAGCAGCTCTACGTAGGAGGCCAAGACGTGGGTTTGCCCTGGCAACAACTGACCGGATATGCGTGGAAAAGGTTGTCAAATATAATGCTAGCATTATCCACCGAGGCCTAGTTCGGACGCCAGTTTTTTTCCTCACATTGGAGCAACAGAAAGTTGAAGTTCCTGGCCCGCAATGATCGCTGAACGATGTGTTGATGCGCAACGACTCGGAGCTCTGCTTTGCTTGGTGTCTGAATATGACCAGTTTGGCTGTTCCTGGCGGTCTGATCGAGCTGTTGTCTCGTTGATTAAGACCAATCGAGCATGTGTTTAAGTTGGATGTGAATAATGTCAAAGCGTTACCGAAATATGTATATGTTCCCAAAGGGGAACGTTGGCCGAATTGTGTACCCAAAGGACGCTGGTTTTCATGAAAGGAAGATACGACGTGATCAATTATTAATTTTCTATGTGTTAAAGGGGAAGTTAAGGCAAAAATTAAAATTTCACCAGTTGTAGTCTTCGGGGTGCTGAGTCGAATGGTCGTGGTCCGAGGAAGCTGAGACGCTCCCTTCCTACTTGAATCCCAATCGAACTCGCGCACTTCCACCGAAACTGGGTGACTGCGCCCTACTAGATGGGGATTTGTATGCAAAATGTCACTAAAAGCGCCATTTCGTTCTTATAAAAGCATGGATGACCGCGATTGGCCCATATGTTGTAGTCTTTTGGACGCTGAGTCGATTGGTTTTGGTCCGAAAAGGCTGCGATGCAGCGTTCCTCCTTTATTCCCAATCGAACATGCTTGAACAAGCGGTCACGTGCTCCTGGGTGCCTAAATCACCTGGTCCCCACGCCAGCAGGCGACAACTTTCACACCAAGGTTCAACTCGAGTGACAGGACTGCACCCAAAAAAGGTCAAACAGGCTAGTAAGTTGTACCCTGCAGGCACGGTGGCCAGGTGACTGGCGTACGCAGGAGCACGTGACCACTTGTTCAACCATGTTCGATTGGGAATAAAGGAGGAACGCTGCATCGCAGCCTTTTCGGACCAAAACCAATCGACTCAGCGTCCAAAAGACTACAACATATGGGCCAATCGCGGTCATCCGTGCTTTTATAAGAACGAGATGGCGCTTTTAGTGACATTTTGCATACAAATCCCCATCTAGTAGGGCGCAGTCACCCAGTTTCGGTGGAAGTGCGCGAGTTCGATTGGGATTCAAGTAGGAAGGGAGCGTCTCAGCTTCCTCGGACCAGGACCATTCGACTCAGCACCCCGAAGACTACAACTGGTGAAATTTTAATTTTTGCCTTAACTTCCCCTTTAATGGAAGAAAAACCATACGCGCACCATCTTCAACTCAAATGGTCTCTTTGCTGCAAATTACAATGTGTTAGTGGACCAAAATAAACTTGAAATACTAGAGGTGGAGAACACAATTATTATGATGGTCATCGAGGAGTGTCAGAAACCACATGTCAGTGGTTTGCTGCTGATGCGTCACTGGTATATACCGTGACAGTTTTGTACCATGATCGAAATGCAGTTGAGCTCCACACAAGGAGCGTTTACATTTTTGTTTTGTATGCACCACTTGCAATGATCATGTGTTGTCAACATGCTGTTGTGTCAAACACCATTCTAGCGCACATCAACTGGAAGTCTGGACACTGGCGATGATGCACGGGGTCGGCTTTCATCAAACAAATGGCGATCTCAGGATGAAACTAGATGAAGAACATCGGCCTGGGGCTCACGGCTTTTTGGACAATTGGCACGCTCAGATTAGTTGCAAGAGGTTGGTACATTAGCCAGACAAGAAGAGGTCCAATGAATCTCCCAAGATCAATTGTTTCCGAGCTAGTGTTGTCCTTCAATGTCCTTGTCGCGGATATTGTGCGGTACTGACTCGTCCACTATTTCTAGAGAAGTACAGGGTGTACACCCCTTGAGAGATCCACTGGTGATGCCGTAACGAACTCGGGGTGATCGTCAATGGATGAGTCAAGTTGCATTTGAGGTTGGCTATCATCATCAGCAGTCTATTTCACCCAGCGTGTTATTCCAGCTGGTTGCAGATTGACACTTTTCGCCGTCGTCCTCACAATAACAGAACAGCCACCAACGTCATCATCCTCTCCACTCCTTAGTCTCACAATTATCTAGCTCCATATCTCTAGCAGATTCCGTGATACGTTTATCATCCATCAAATCATCTGATTACTCGTCTTTTTTGTTGTCCACGTTCAGATTGCCAGTATTCGGTGGCGCTAAGACAAAGATCTGAAGGGCGCTTGAGTTCTCGACAGCTTCCTCAGCTTCCACTAGAGTCGCTATTCTTGATTACACTTCCAGGAAGGACTCTGCTACCATAGACATTTCCATCTGCAAAACACCACACCTATCTGCATTTTTAAGTCCAGCTGCCTTTGTGATCTCGACAGCTATGCCAGCGCCAGAAAACAATGGAGTAACAACTGCTCAGCAATTTAGTCTATTACTGCTCTTCTTAAATTTGACCTTTATTACAAGAAGTGTGTCCTTTTTATAAGATTAGTATTATCGCATTTTGTCTGAGAGGAAACTGTTTATTACAAGACTCTCCTTTTTCTTTTTGATTTCGTTCTCCCATTCTCACACATACATGCTAACAGTCAATTCTGCCGTCGCGAGTCCCATTCGGAACGGATATGAGAAAATAAATAAATAATAATAATCCGGTGCTTGAGCATACCAAGACCAATGCAACGGTACAAGAGCTGTAAATATAGAGATAACACTGTGGTAAATCGACTGCTTTTATTGTTACACTAGTTCTGACGATATTAGTTATTTGATTGTATTCTTACTTTGTAGCTGCGTCCAGGCTCGTTGGAATTCTCATCACGGACTCCATTCTAGTTTCGAAGAGATATATATTCTTGTCCAATTGTTCTCAACAAATTCCTCGTCTTGTGCATTTGTTATCAAACAAATTCTTCGTAGTATTTGCAGTACGTAGTCTCGCGCTCTTTGATTTGTTTGACTCTCGCGTGACTTTCCTTTCTTTTCTTTTTGTCATGTATGACGTATCGGTATGACGTGAGTGTGTACGCACTCTGTTTATGACCACGTGACTGCATGCTCACGTGGAACTACAGTCAGTAGGCTAGTGCATTTTAGCGACTGCAGCGATCCGATCTTCTTGCTGCAGCGCTGTTTCTTCTTCTTCACTTGTGTCTTTTCTTTGGTCGCTGCACTAGTTTGTGATTACCATGATTACGCGTCAATGGACGACATGGTCGCCATTTTGTGCATGTCCTTTTTCCTGATGGATCTTGGATCTCGTGGAAAAAGAACAGTTTTCTTTTCTCCCAACTTTACCACTATTTCAATATTTCAACTCTCTTGATTCCTTGTTGATAGTTGTGGCTCAGTGCATGTGCGAGTGTGCTGGAGTGCTAGCTGGAAGAGATAGAGAGCATAGTGGTGGAGTAACAACGTGGTGCCGAAACCCCGCTGGTTTGGACCGGAGAATACGAGCGTGGTTTCGAATTGGAATTTTCTTGAATTCGTAAATTGTGTCCGGATCGATCGTTCACGTGTCGTGTGTTGTTCGCTGAGCACTGGTAGAGTGCTGACGAAGCGTGCTGTTGTGGCCTGGTAGTCGATGCCTCCTAGACTTAGGAACGCTCGAGGCAGGGGTATCAGTAGCACACCGACAACTCCACAGGCGCCTGGACATCGTGATCGTGACATTGAAAATTTGTTGACTCCTGGGAGTCCTGAGGATAGTACATCCGTGGTATCCAGGCACAGTGAAGGTGGTGCTGATCATACTAGTGTTAGTGACAGTGCGTCTTCTGTCAACAGAGAAATGTCGTCACTTAAGTTGGATGGATTCGTGAAGCCGTATCGTGGCCGAGTGGACGACTTCGACATGTTTTGGTCGAAGTTTGAAGTACTGGCAGATATATCGGGGTGGACAAGCACGGAGCAACAGATGAAACGGTTGCCGCTGTTCTTGGAGGGCGAAGCCCACCGTGTGTTCTCCAAACTGAGTGAGACGGAGAAGCGAGATAAGGATGTAGTGAGGAGCATCCTGCGGAAGTCCTTCTGCGTGAGCCGCAGTGAGGCGTACCGCTTGTTTAAGCAGCGGCAGCTGAAAGTGGACGAAAGTCCAGAGGTATATGTCGCCGAGCTGTGCCGTCTGTTAGAGCTGTCTGGACATAAGAGTGACAGCGATACCGATCCTGTGGTGATCGAGCAGCTGTTGGCCGGATTGCCAATTGAGTTTGCCAAGGATGTCCGTTTGTCCATGGCAGGCAGGGACCTGAAGGTGTCTGAATGCCTTGATAGGATCCGGGCACTGCGATCAGCCACCGGCGCCAGAGTTGGTGCAGTGTCCGCAGCTGCCACATATGTGCAAGACAGTGTTGCCACGCCATCACCGCGGCTTTGCCACCATTGTGGAGAACCGGGCCATTTCAAAAGGCATTGCCCGAAGTTATCCCGAGCAGGGAATGGTCACGCGGCCAAGCAAGAGCACCGGCGCAAGGACCCGTTCTGCCACTTCTGTGACAAGAAAGGGCATGTCAAGAAGGACTGCTTGCTGAGGAAGAAGTGGCTGGATACACAGGCTAGCTCAGAAGTTGCTGGGGCCTCGGTGCACTCCAAGGACGTGTGCCTCCTGGCATCTGCATCACCATCGTGCCCGAAGCTACCTCGTGTGTTTGTTGAATGTGCTGGTCCTGACGCGAGTAACAGTGTGCGTGCTGCAGCTGTGATAGACACTGGATCCACTCGCACGTTAGTGACAGAAGCCCTGCTGCATCGCCTTGGTCTCGATGTGACGCCATTGACCAATAATGACGGCATCGTAGCACTGGATGGCAACACCATGCAGACGTGTGGCACAGTGGCCCTCAAGTTTTGGCGACACGACGGACCGGTGAGCATTCATGAAGTGGTATTGAATGCTGTCGTTGTGCCTGATTTATGTGTAGTGGCCGCCGATGTACTGATTGGCATTGACCTGGTGACCTTGTGTGGGCGCCTGTCTGTAGAGTATGCTAATGATCAGCTTGTGCGTGTCGTAATTGGGCCCGGCCCAGCCCATGCAGATAGTTGCCCGTCGGTGTCAGTAGCATCAGCAGCTGTGCCGCCTCCTGGCCAGCCTACACGTGTACAAGTGTATGAGGATCAGCTGACCGACGGTATGACCCCTAGTGCTGACAAAGAAGTTCTCCAGCCAGTCGCCGATGACTCGCCAATGTCTGCAGCTCCGACGCGCCCGCCTTCGAAGCTGTCGCATCATGTCCATGTAGAGACTCACGGCAACGATGTCATCCTGAAGGTTGATGACGGCGAGATGCGTTGGATGTCGGCTGAGAAGCGTTGGGAGGTCAAGTGGGTATGGAAGTCTGGTGAAGAACCCAATGGCCGTATTGGTCCTGGTATCAGCGAGTACCCTCGGAAGAAAATAACCGCGGCAGAGGAGACGCAATTCTGCTCTGCTGTAGATGAGTGGATTGAGCGAGGCTGGCTGGTGAAGCACGACGCTGACACCCATGGTCGCCCTGCCTGTGTCTTGCCATTGATGGCTGTGAGTCAGCCGCACAAGACGTCTACGCCTGTGCGTCCGGTGTTAGATTATCGCCACCTGAATAAGCTGTTGGTGTCCCACCCTGGCACTAAGTCGCCTGTGTGCGCCGAGACGTTGCGCCAGTGGAGGCTCAAGGGTGAAGCTGATGAATTTGAGTTAGTGGACATTACCAAGGCGTACTTGCAAATCCATGTCAGCCCGGAATTGCTACGGTTCCAAGTTGTCGAGTGGCGTGGTGTTCGCTACGTGATGACGCGCATGGCGTTTGGCCTGAGTGTGGCGCCGAAGTTCATGGACACCATCATCAAGTACGCTACCGGCAGCTTGCCCGATACAGATAACTATGTCGACGACATCATTGTCCCCAAGAGTCAACGGACTGTGTTGACAGAACAGCTCGCTAGCTACAGCCTGCCAACTAAGCCTGCTATGGAGATGTCTTGTGTCTTTTCTTTGGTCGCTGCACTAGTTTGTGATTACCATGATTACGCGTCAATGGACGACATGGTCGCCATTTTGTGCATGTCCTTTTTCCTGATGGATCTTGGATCTCGTGGAAAAAGAACAGTTTTCTTTTCTCCCAACTTTACCACTATTTCAATATTTCAACTCTCTTGATTCCTTGTTGATAGTTGTGGCTCAGTGCATGTGCGAGTGTGCTGGAGTGCTAGCTGGAAGAGATAGAGAGCATAGTGGTGGAGTAACAGAGCATCCTGCACCCGAGGAGAACAAGCCTGAAGCTAGAGATACTTCAGACGCCAACATCTCTCCGCAGGACCAGAAGATCAAGATTCTGTGGGATTTCACCATCTGGTGCGATCGCTTCATTGAGCACCGATGGCCTGATATTGTTCTGGTTGATGGACCTGCCAAGAAGGCCCTGATCATTGACATTGCTGTACCTGTTGATCCACGCATTGCTGGAAAGGAAGTTAAGAAACGTGCCAAGTATCAACTGCTTGCTCGCGAAATCCATCAGCTATGGCAAGTTGAGACTCAGATTGTTCCTGTGGTAGTTGGGACTTTGGGCACCGTTTCCACCATCCGTGTCACCAGCTACTGATCTGTGTCTGAATGCTATCCTTGGCTCTGCATATTTCCTGCGTAAGGTCCTTGATTCGTAATGCTCTGGGTTGGGTGGTGGAGTTCTTTCGGTCTGATTTTCCTCCAAATTCTCTCGTGTTCCTACTTGAAGTATGATCGATATTTAAAAAGTGTTGTGTGTTTCTCTCTGTTGTTTACCTACAATCATATTTAATATCCATATGATGCATGGCCCCACCTTTGGCGGCTGGATGTTAGCCCGGTGGGTGCCTATCTCCGGCCTTCGGCTGAGTGCTGATGGACACCGCACTGAAGCTAAGGCGCTATTATCTGGAAGAAATACCACTGAATGTAGAAACAAGAGGCGAACGTTCAGGAAAACCATATAAAGCATCCACACTTTGTTGCATATTGTTTACCGTATTTTCCGGGATGTTAGCCGACCCCCCTTTTTGGGCCCAAAAATTCGTATCTTTTTGGAAATTCGGAGTATAAGCAGCACATCAGAGTTTGAATTTTTGGACTTCCAAACTTGATTGGTACTAATACATACAATAAAAAATAATATAAATATATTATTAACTGGTTTGAGGGGAAGAGACAAACGGGAAAAGTCTGAAGAAAAAATTGACTGTCACCACCAGGACTCGAACCAGGGACCCTCGCTTGTAGCCAGCGATGCTCTAACCACTGAGCTATGGTGTAGTCGTCATCCAAGCAGAGACCGTTCAACGTTTTCTTCAGACTTCGTAACTCACACTTCCTGTGAATCCACACAGGTGGGTGGGACGCAGCCCTCACTGTAACCCACACACTTCACGTACAAACTAGCACGCGGGAGCCCCAAGTCATAAAATATTAACTGGTTTGAGGGGAAGAGACAAACGGGAAAAGTCGGAAGAAAAAATTGACTGTCACCACCAGGACTCGAACCAGGGACCCTCGCTTGTAGCCAGCGATGCTCTAACCACTGAGCTATGGTGTAGTCGTCATCCAAGCAGAGACCGTTCAACGTTTTCTTCAGACTTCGTAACTCACACTTCCTGTGAATCCACACAGGCGGGTGGGACGCAGCCCTCACTGTAACCCACACACTTCACGTACAAACTAGCACGCGGGGAGCCCCAAGTCATAAAATATTAACTGGTTTGAGGGGAAGAGACAAACGGGAAAAGTCTGAAGAAAAAATTGACTGTCACCACCAGGACTCGAACCAGGGACCCTCGCTTGTAGCCAGCGATGCTCTAACCACTGAGCTATGGTGTAGTCGTCATCCAAGCAGAGACCGTTCAACGTTTTCTTCAGACTTCGTAACTCACACTTCCTGTGAATCCACACAGGCGGGTGGGACGCAGCCCTCACTGTAACCCACACACTTCACGTACAAACTAGCACGCGGGGAGCCCCAAGTCATAAAATATTAACTGGTTTGAGGGGAAGAGACAAACGGGAAAAGTCTGAAGAAAAAATTGACTGTCACCACCAGGACTCGAACCAGGGACCCTCGCTTGTAGCCAGCGATGCTCTAACCACTGAGCTAGGTGTAGTCGTCATCCAAGCAGAGACCGTTCAACGTTTTCTTCAGACTTCGTAACTCACACTTCCTGTGAATCCCCACAGGCGGGTGGGACGCAGCCCTCACTGTAACCCACACACTTCACGTACAAACTAGCACGCGGGGAGCCCTAAGTCATAAAATATTAACTGGTTTGAGGGGAAGAGACAAACGGGAAAAGTCTGAAGAAAAAAATGACTGTCACCACCAGGACTCGAACCAGGGACCCTCGCTTGTAGCCAGCGATGCTCTAACCACTGAGCTATGGTGTAGTCGTCATCCAAGCAGAGACCGTTCAACGTTTTCTTCAGACTTCGTAACTCACACTTCCTGTGAATCCACACAGGCGGGTGGGACGCAGCCCTCACTGTAACCCACACACTTCACGTACAAACTAGCACGCGGGGAGCCCCAAGTCATAAAATATTAACTGGTTTGAGGGGAAGAGACAAACGGGAAAAGTCTGAAGAAAAAATTGACTGTCACCACCAGGACTCGAACCAGGGACCCTCGCTTGTAGCCAGCGATGCTCTAACCACTGAGCTATGGTGTAGTCGTCATCCAAGCAGAGACCGTTCAACGTTTTCTTCAGACTTCAGATAAATATATTAATTTTATAATATTCATAAAAAGGACACACTTCAGGCTCTTTACGAACATCTTGAAAGTTTTTGGTTTCACAAGTATACTTTCAAGCCTTCTCATCAGGTGAAATACAGGCAAGGGAAAAGGAACAGGAACAGTGGATTAAGTACAGTAAGGAGGTGGTAAAACAGCGCAAAGAAGACTAAAGTAAACATTTGTATTATCGCATTTTTGTCTTAGAGGAAACTGTTTACTACATTAATTTCACTAATGGTTAACAAGTTGAGAAGCACGACAGAAGTTCCAGCAAAAGTCTCTTTGTCAGTCCTCACTCTGAACTGACAGCATAGAAGCATTGCACAACTGCAGTGATGGATTACTGTTCATGAGAAGTACTACCTCCGACAAGCAAAACTTAGCGCGTTTTTTACTTGAAATTACTCGAAATACCTCACACTTTACATTCGAAAATAATGATAGACTTGCCAAAATACAACTAACTTTGTATTGCTCAACAAGGACATAATTCATTAGAGACACCAGTTACCATAAAGTTGCGGATAAAAGCCGGGTTTGCATACAAGCACATCGCGGATCCTGAAAATCAAACGGGTCAAATGCATAAAAGCCTGTCGCGCGTAGAAGCCTGGCTTCTATGCGAGCGCGGATCGGGTAGGGCAAGAGTGCATGCGCTATGCACAGTGCAAAGTAAAACTGCCGCCATACCGGTAGTCAGTAGTAGATCTATACGTGTCGCGCGTAGAAGCCTGGCTTCTATGTGCACACAAGCCTGGCAAAAATATCAGTGGTGCATATAAGGATGGTTTGTATACAAGCCTGGTTTGCATTAAAGCCTGGTGCAGAAAGAGGCTTATATGCTTAGAAGCCTGGCTTTTATCCGCGACCTTACGGTAGTCTGAATCATTCTCCTCTGACTCAGAGATCACAGCTTCTTCTGGCGAGGAATTGTCCCTGTAGTGAGACGAAAATGCGACAGGAGTTGATTCAGTTGCAGCAAGTACCTCTTCTGCCGTGATCGCTCTGGAAATCTCGGTGTCGCGCGTGTGTGCTGTGCTTGGGCCACGATGTCGAGGATAGTCATTTCCACCGCCACTCTCCAGAATGCCGTGAATTGTGCAACACCTCCACACGCGCCTGGACTCCCAACCTTTTTCGCCGGTTATTCTCGCCAACAATCCAAAATTGCCGGCAGCAATTGCTGGCAAATTTCGTTAGTCACCAGAGACGCATCGCTCGGAAGGCTAACTTATTGAAAGACGCTAGGTTGTTGGTATTTTCGCTCCTGCTCTTGTAGTAGTTGAGCACTCTCATGTGGGGTAGTGCCTTTGCTGTTTGCATTACGCAGAGCTCACTGACTTGTCAGTTTGAGCACTCTGGCAAGGTACGTTCGGGCCTGATTGGACATTTTTTATTTTCATTGCTATCAGGTTCGGCCTCATTTCCTCTGTGCTGCGCTGATGAGTTCACAAAGAACGAAACAGCATGCTGTCCGCAGATTGAGTAGGTTGTTGACATATACGCCTGGACTCTGTTCTGGCGGAGTGACCAGGTGAAGAGAGAGAGAACTCCTTGGTTTTGCATTGACATGCGAAGGCACGACGATTCACCTTCGCAGAATGGAAGCACGCACCGTTGTGCTGGTACACGAGAGACTGGTCTGCCTTAGCAAACCACCCTCTGACTAAGTCTGAACTATGTGCCACTCACCAGCTTATCGCTTGGCTTCCTGCACCCGGTGGCATCGAGCTACAAGTAGGTCGTACCTAACAGCTTTGTGAAGTTGTGGTACCAACACAAAAGCAAGAAAAACACGCGCCAAGTTTCGCTTGTCGGAGGTAGTAGTACATAAGAAGTAGTCGAATGACACCATAATTATCATACACTCATTGCACATTGTACTTACGTGTTAATGGCTTATGCTATGAACGAAATGCTCTACATGTGCCAAAGCGTGCACCTTCACATACTTAAAATAAATACATATGTTATGCAAACAAGCGTTTCGGAGACATTTGATACGGATCCCGCGGACAGTCGCGAAGTAATTATGTTTTAAAATAAGTTGTTTTAGAGAAAGAAGAAGATCCTTTTTTGTGTTCGGTGGGATTGAAAGATCTGCCAGTTGGCCGGAGAGCTACAACACTGGAAGGAGAAGAACGGGCTTGCGGAATCTTCTCTGTCTTCATGGCAACAGGACTTTAATTTGCGAGAGACTTTCGTCCTGTCACCGTGGACGCAATTCTTGTTGCTGCTACCAGAAAATTCGGAGAACGAAACAATCGTGAGTCATTTGGTGAAGCGGGTCGTGTCAATGAACAAATGCAGAACGTTCTGGCGCCGTGGAACAGCAGTCCAAACACTTTTCAACTTCAGAGAATGAAGCGCTTCCCTATTCCGTTGACAAGCATGGCGTTCGCGGGTATAGATGCAATGCATTTTCGCATTAGCTTGCAGTAGATCGTCAGGAGCCAGAGGTACTAGGTAGGTGTCCTTGTGGAAAGAATATGTTGTTGAAGCTGACAAGTGACATGCTTGTAGTGTCTCTTGACCGTGCTGATCGCCAGAACTAAACATTTCCAAGATCTACCATATGGTAGATATTGGAAATTTTAGTTCTGGACCCAGTGATCGCCGCCAGCACTGTTTCCGTCAAGTTTGCAGTGAATGCGTCCATGAGGAATCCATCATCTGGTTGTCTCTACCCGTGACTCCAACCGCCTATCGCAATGGATAGTCTCTCGGAGTTTTGGGGTGCCAGCTGCTAGGCATCAAGTCTGAACCAAGTAATTGTATGCTCCTTGCAATGAAAGTAACTTAGTTGTGATGTTTTGTACAAGTTCGAAGATCCTTGAATTTTTTTATTGCTTTTTTTGGATGAATTGGGTGGACCATCCTGGACGAAAAGTGGCACGACCATGGTCATAGTGGTCATACCGTGTGTGACGCCCCTGATTCATCACTTGCTTCACCAAAAGCCTATGCATACATAAAAGAGAGCAACTATCAGAGTGCCAGGTAACAACACCAGGACATGACTCATGGGTCTGCTGGCACAAATCTGTTCATCTGGATACCGTAATGTCGCGTGCATTAGCCGGGGCTTATATGCCTATAAGCCGGTGATGGAGTCAGGCTTGTACACAAGACAGGCTTATACACGAGACAGGCTTATATGACAAGCACCACTCAATGACCAGGCTTGTATGCGCAAACTGCTGACTTTTGGACGTCAAAACCAACATTTTCCAACGGGATTTTTTTTCTTTTTTTTCGCAAGTGTACGGTACCATGCAAACATGAACATGTAAAAGGCGCGCTCACCAGTCTTGCGTAGTAGCCCGGCTTACGCACGCGACACGTGGCGCGTCTCGTGTACTGGCCCGGCTTATGCATGCGACAGGCTTGTACGCGAAAAGCTGTTGCAGATTTCATGCTTCTACACGAGACAGGCTTATGCACAAATCCGGCTTATGCACGCGACATTACGGTAAGTCGAAAAAGGCAAACCTGTACTACTAGTATACCGGTACCTGTAATGGACTATAGAGTAATTACCTCTTGATTGCTAAGTACAGTACGGATGTACTTCATTATGATGGACACAACCTCTGTATACGTTCCTTGCATTGCCAGATCAAGTGGAGTATCATTGTCCTAAAAGATAACAACACAAAAAAGTCACCCAAAGGTGCACTGTGCGGTTAGAACCCCAGTTCAGGTACCCTTTTTGGACCCTTTTAAAATTTCAAATTCTGCAGCACTGCACTCTGTACGATAAAATCACTAAAAATTGCCAAATACGGTAGCTCGCCAGAGCCAGGGCCCATCTTGTTATGAATGGACTGTAGTTTAACTTAGTAACTTAGTTTATGCATTCCAGTCGAGAGGTCTAGGGTTGTGCGCGTGGTATGCAGTGCACAGACTTTGTCCGCCTGCGAATATTCGAATTTTCGAACCTTCAACCTAGAATATATCCGATCGATTATTTGTTGAGGACTTGAGGTACAAGAGATCGAGGAAATTCGAATAATCGATTATTTGTAACATCAATAATTTCTACCGAACGAGCCGAATGAGTACGCGGGTTATGCAGTATAGGGATCCAGCTTATGTTCCTCAGCATAAAAGCAAGCAAAGAATAATGAGTACATGGGCATCGGAAACAACTTCAAAGTGCAGCAAGGGATTGTATGAGTGCAAACAGGTATGACAAAAACATTGGGCTATTGCAGCACAACAGAGAAGGCAACAGGAACAGTAGGGGGGGGGGGGGTGATGTTAACCAGGGTTGGGAAGCGTTACTGTCCCGGTTTCCTTCATCCAGAGAGTAAGACTAGGGTTCCCGGACTCTCTCAATAGAACAAAGTGTACGTTCCAGATGGAGCGATAACTAGACCAGCAGGTAGCGCATAGTCATCTCTCAGTCGCGGCAGTCGGCAATGCACCAGGTGAGGTAACATGATGGCGCACTGCACAACTCCATAGTTGTCGCGGCAAACCAATTCATGGAGGTTAAGCCACCCTTTGAGTGTGTAAAGTGTGCGAGACACACCAGTAAGCTGCCAGGCCAAGTCAACTGGTTAAAGCTTTATGTTTCTTGATCTCGCCTGTGCATGCCATCCTTATGTTTTTCGGTGCTGGATCTTAAGTATTTATAATATATATTTCCCTCTTGCTGTCCTCTGATGCTTCATAGCTCTTTCAGTACCAAGCTATTACCTACGCCATGCAACAGACACCGGATCACACACGTTCACAGACTCGAAGTGCTGCTGCAGGACTCTAGCGACCACCTCCATCCCTTCAGCAATAGGGATAAGAACACCTCATGGTCCACTTCAGAGTTAAAGTAAGTGAACAAATCGGCCACAAAACCGACATTCAATTCTGGCCATTTATCTATCTTCGACTGACACTCACACCAACCCACAAATACATTGGCTAGAACTGGACCCAGCGGGTAGCCCAACTCTATGACGTCTTAAATAGTGTTATGAACCCTCTAAGATTCTCTAAATTGTCAGGATCGTACGACCACACGGCACGAGGACAACTGTTTTCCTTTACACAGTATATTTCACTTCATCTGATAATTAACAATGAACACTAATAACACCAGCTATTTATAGCATGCAAAAACAGCGTACATGCAAAAACATACGCATATAAAACTGGACATAACAGCGTATACAGCAAAACACACACAGCGCATATAGCGTATGCCATGCAGCAACATCAGCGGTACGGCGGAGTCGAAAGACAACATTGCGACGAATACAATGCCATAAGCGCGAAGGCCTTTCCCAATTGAGAACTGGTGGTTTACAGCATTCTCCCCACCAAAGGGCTTCTCACCGCCGTACAACAATGCACACAAGTCAAAAACGATCCGGGGCTCTGACTACGCGCCCAGAACGCGTCATCTCCTGCTGCCGTGGTGGTGGTAACGGTGCTGACGGTTCATACGCTGGCTGCTGAGGGACGATAGCAGGTTGAGCGGTATCGGCAAGCCCAGGAGCCACGTCCTGTGACGATACTTCTAATGGCACTAACCTTTGGATCGGCCTCAACAGGGTACTGGTACTCAACTTAACCTTGGCAACACGACGCTTACCATCTCGACCAGGGAATAACTCGATGATCCGTCCCAAACGCCAGAACTGTTTGCGTTTGGTATCATCGAGAACAAAGACAACATCACCCATAGCTAAAGGGCGCGACATGGTCTGTTGGTGCTTGTTCAGCTGACTTAGGTACTCCACCTCCCAACGACTCTTGACATGCTCCAGTGTCCGACTGAGGTAACGCAATCTCGATGACATCTGCGCAGCGTCCAGGGTACCTGCTGGCTTCTCTGACGACATCCAGATTTTACCCATCATCATTGCAGGGGTTACTGGTGGCTCATCCAGGCTATCAGACACATAAGCTAGCGGACGACTATTCACCACTGCTTCAACCTCATACAAGAGGGTCTCAAGCTCCTGGACCTTCAGAAACGCTGTTCCCATTACCTTTTTCAAGGCAATCATCACTGTACCAACCATTCGCTCATAGAAGCCTCCATGCCATGGTGCAGCTGGAGGATTGAACATCCATGGCACACTCAGTTTGTCAGATGCCGCCTTGAACGTTGTAGCGTTGTCAGACCTGATCCGAGACGGCAAACTACGTCTCGCGACAAACTTCCGAAATGCCATCAAGAATGACTCGGTACTTAAACTATCGACCACCTCCAAGTGAACTGCTCTGGTGGGGGCACACACAAACAATGCTATCCATACCTTCGGAGATGACTCACCACGGCGCACGTACAACGGACCAGCATAGTCGATGCCGGTAGTTGCGAACGGCCTCTCGTGAACAACTCGGTCTTCCGGCAGCGGCGGGCAGACTTCTGAGGCAGCCTTAGCCTTGTAGCGGCGGGCAGACTTCTGAGGCAGCCTTAGCCTTGTAGCGGCGGCATGTAACACATCGCTGAGTAATGTTGCGTAGCGCCCGTCGACCACCGATAATCCAAAATTTCTGACGGATGAACGACAAGACTCCTTCTACACCTTGGTGCATCCTTTCAACATGCATTTTCTCCAACAGCAACTCGGTCAGATGATGTTTGCCTAACAGGACTGGGTGCTTGGCTCCATACGCCAACTCGCTGTGCTGAAGTCGTCCCCCGGCTCTGAGCACTCCATGCTCATCCAGAAACGGTGCAAGCTGATACACCTTCGACCCAGGCTTCACTGGTTGACCTTGCTGGATCAGCTCAAGATCCTCAGCGAAACATGCGGCTTGAACGATGCGGTACAATACGTTGTCTGCTGCAAAATAGAGTTCAGCACGAGGCTCAGTGTGCTTCCACTGCAACATCCGAGTCACCATGCCCTGTGCCCTCGACCATTTACTGAATCGGAGCCACCATTCCTTATCAGATTCTCGACTACAGGTGGTGGCTGACACTCGTACCTCTACACTGGACTCATCTGTAGCTGCGGTTGAGGATGCGGTGGGCCAGTCATTGGGCTCCGTGATCCAGGTTGGTCCGCCCCTCCAGAACGGACTACGGATCTGCTGTGCACTACTCCCACGCGACGGTAAATCTGCTGGGTTGTGAAGGCCCGGGCAATGGTTCCACACAATGCCGACCTTCTTCGATATCTCTTGGACTTGACTGACGCGGTTAGCCACAAATGTTTTCCATTTGTACGATGGATTACTGATCCAATGAACGGTAGTGAGACTGTCAGTCCAGCCATAGACTTGCGTGACGGTCACACGCAGCTCCTTCACCACAAACTCAGCGTAGCGAGCCGCTAGACATACTGCTTGTAACTCAAGGCGGGCTAACGTGGGCGGAGACACAGGTGCCACTTTGGCCTTGGCAAATACCAAGTGCGACTGTCCATTGACGACGGCATACAAACAACATCCAAACGCTTTCTCACTGGCATCGGCGAAGGCATGAAGCGCAATCGGCGTGTCAAGATTGCAGCAAATCCAACGTGGTATGTCAATGCTCACCACTTCGGCCAACTCTCCCCACCATTGCGCACATGCGGCTGCGATGCCATCAGGCAACATATCATCCCAGTCGCCTCCGACTTTCCAGGCTTGCTGTAGCAGTATCTTTCCCGGCACAACTGCCGGTGCTGCTAGACCTAGCGGATCAAACACTGATGCAACACACTTGAGGAGGGATCGCCGGGTCCAAACAGACGGCCTATCGGACTCGCCTAGCGCTGCTATGCTGAGCAAGTCATCACTGGTTTTCCATTTCAGACCGAGGACTTTATCTCCGGCCTCTGGATTGCACGGGATTTCGTTGCCTCGCCACTTGCGTAACTCCATGCCAGCTTCCGTAAGCACACGCACGCTGAACTCTTGCATCTCCTTGGCTTCCGAGGCATTTGAGACACTAGAGACCAAATCGTCAACGTAGAAACTCGTGAGCAAGAGATCAATACGATCTCGCTCTTTGGGTGCAGACAACGCCCGTAGCTCCTTCAAGTGATGCTGAATCACCGCAGTAAGCATGTACGGCGAGCAGTTTACGCCAAATGGCAGTTTCGTTAGCCTCCAGGTTAACAGTTCATCGCTGTCGCTTCGACCGGGCCACAAGAAACGCAGGTACGGACGGTCTTCGGGATTAACCGCGACCATGAAGAAAGCCTTGCGGATGTCCGCTTGCAGCGCGCTCTTATATTCACGGAAGCGTAAAAACATACCTGCGAGACTCGGCAATAGCGACGGTCCAGGGTCAACCATGTCGTTCAACGACTTGCCATCTGGAGCCGTCGCCGAGGCATTGAACACCACTCTTAACTTCGTGGTTGCAGCGTGCTCGCGAAATACACCATGATGCGGTACATAGTACCCGGCATCGCTCTCACATGGCTCCAGCTCAATTGCTCCAAGCTCACGGTACTCCCTGATCAGCACATCATCATAGAGCGCACGCTTCCCATTCCTCTTCAGCTTTTCAAGAAGCCGCGTTGCGATGACTCTAGCTTGAGTCCCCAACGTGTTCTGCATCGATTGCTGACACCAACGCTGCAGTCACGAATGACGCCTCAGCACCCGAGTCCAGGAACACTCGAACCTTCGCGTTTCGAGTTCTTCCCTCAACTCGTGCCACTCCGGTCATCAGCCGCACACTTGGCGAGTGTAGACAGCACGACCCAACATTCTTCTCCGTAACTATCTCAGTCGGTTTCTCCCGGCTGTAACCTGCTCTATCCAACACATCATGTATTAGCAGGTGGTGTTTCCTCTGGCATTTCGTGCATCTCGAGCCTGACCGACATTCTCTGGCCATATGGCCATACTTAAGGCAGTTCCAGCAGAGTCTCTCTCGCTGCAGAAAACCCTTTTTCTCTTCCTGTGGCAGCGACTTTAGCTGCTTCTCTGCATCTGCGACCGATATCGCCATGCACTGTGCCGACGCCGTGGGCCTTGGCACGGATCGTTCTACTGGCTTCCTGGCAGTATCACCCTGTCGTCCGTGCGCGACCTGGTAAGACGCGCCGTGCTCCTGTACCTGGCGCAGTGACATCCCGTAGCACTGCCGTTCGACCAGGTACGTCTTCATCTCAGGTCCGCATTGCTCCAAGATTACCTGCTTTGCCATTGCTTGCAGCACCGGGGCCATTTTACCTATATCGGCGCTATACTTGGTGCCCACCTCGCCATCTTCTGTCATAGCGAGTGTGGCCCACACCTCTACCTCTCGGCAAACACGGACAACGTATTGATGAAACGACTCATCTGACCGCTGCCTGCCTGTCAGCAATGTCTTCCACGCTTTATCCGGAGTCTTTCCGAGCGAGGCAAGCAACTCTCGCTTTGCTTCCTCGTAATTGTTGCATCCAATACATATCCTCTCCGCTTTGCTACCCGCTAGCGCGATGCGCAGTCGCAGCAGCCATTCGCTTTCTTCGAACTCGTTCTTGGAACAGATGTCCTCGAACAGGTCAAGATAACGCTCCAATGGCTGCGTTCCATCATATGAGGGGATTTTCATCAACGGTTGACGCCCCTCGCTGTGACTGGGAGATTCCTCTGTACCTCCCATCGCGGCTTTACCCTCACCCTCATGCGCATTGGCGATGCGCTCGTTAATCTCGTTTAGTGTTTTGGCAAACTCGGTGCGGAGCGCCTCTCGCCGTCTGGCACTGCGCTCCTCACGCTCCGCGTACTGTTGGAGCCTCTGCTCCACATGTACCTTCAACAACTCGCCTTCTAATCCTAACCGCTCTCCATTGTCGATAAAGCTGGCTTCCAAATTGTTCCATAGTTCCTCTGCCATGCTCGCTCCTATCCTGGCGTGGTCGCCAAATGTTATGAACCCTCTAAGATTCTCTAAATTGTCAGGATCGTACGACCACACGGCACGAGGACAACTGTTTTCCTTTACACAGTATATTTCACTTCATCTGATAATTAACAATGAACAATAATAACACCAGCTATTTATAGCATGCAAAAACAGCGTACATGCAAAAACATACGCATATAAAACTGGACATAACAGCGTATACAGCAAAACACACACAGCGCATATAGCGTATGCCATGCAGCAACATCAGCGGTACGGCGGAGTCGAAAGACAACATTGCGACGAATACAATGCCATAAGCGCGAAGGCCTTTCCCAATTGAGAACTGGTGGTTTACAACAAATAGTTCCTCTCGAATCATACCGGAACTTCGCAGCATGAAAAAATAGAATCACGCAACCACATCACTACGGTCCATTTCAAAATATAGACGCGTGGAATATTTCAAATTTGGCTGGAGCTTTTCGAGAATTTGCTTCGGGATATTGCTCAGGTGCTTCCCCCAATTACTCTCATATAGATTTTTAAGCGATTGGATAGCAAACACCCAATTTCGAAATTTTATGCACAAAGTGATCACAGATTTTATGTGGTATAGATGCTGGCCTAACGGTTTTTTCAAATCACGCGTCTATATTTTTGAAATGCACTGTACAGTTGCCATTTTTAATGAAGCGAGACTAGGCATGCAAGGAAAAAATGAACCATACCCAAAATATCCACCAACACGCAATGGGAGGGCGGGTGGGACACTGTTATATCTCGCTCTCATCTGCTCGCACGCCTCCCACTTCCCGTCACAATGTACCATTGCTAGCGAAATGAGAACTTGCTCATCGGAGCTTCAAGCTTCGATATAACAGTGTATTCTTCGAAGCGCACAAGACACACAAAACATGCATGGGATAATCATATCCATTACCATGCACTGGCAACATTGTAATGGCTTGTGGAACAGCCTAATTCCCAGAACTGAGAATGGCTGCACTGTAAGTGGCTGCTGCCATTGATGCCAGTGCAACGTCTCGGCAGTAGAACTGGTGGAAAGTCAACCCACGCTTCCAGTCACCGGTATCCATTATCCCGGCCGTAGCCACTCCTGCCAGGGCCGCCACAGATGTGGAGGCCACACGAGTCGAGTGGGCGGAGAAATCTGAAGTGCTGATCCCAGCTTGTGATGGCACATTATATAGCCAACGCGCAACCGTCGCGGACAACACCAGCTTGTGTGGCTTCCGGAATGACACTAAGAGGGATGGTTGTATGCTGTCCGCTTTACGCCACGATGCGGAGCGCGCAACATACACCAACACAAGTTGTACCAGGCAGAACCTCCGTACTGAAAAAGGCACGAAACAAACTTGCTTGAGAGGCTCCCCAGAACACAGTGTCTTCTTTGAGCGCAGCAGGGACAAACTAATAGAACCATCAGATGTTTGGTGAAGGTGGTGAGACAGCATACATAGTTCCCCCACATCAATACGCACCTGCCAGTGCCAGAATCATGGGCAAACTTAGAGTGAGCCGCTTATTGGGAAGCTCGTCTGGCCAGGAGCGTAGCATATCAAGCACTGTCTGCACCTTTCAGGTGAATGCATACGGTGGCTGCGGAGCACAGGGGTTGTAAACGGCCTTCAAAAGCCAAGATACGGTATAGTGAATGCCCACTGCTAATCCATCTACCGGAGACAGGCCTGATGACAGAGCCGACCGATGCCCAGACAGCATCTGGAATGCCCGTCCATCCTGAAACTGGTGTGCGAGAAAAGTCAACACCTGGTTCTGAGCTGGCTCCACCTGTCCACCACACCAGTGAATCCAACATGTCCAAGCTTTGTCATAGTGACGTGCCACGCTAGTCCGCCTGCAGGGAAGTAAGAGGTTGGACACCTGTTCCGAAAATCTCTACAGCGCAAAGGAATTCCGAAGATGGTCTATGCAACCAACTGCAGTTTGCAGTTCAGAATCAGGGGGGTTTGCCCAGAGAACCCTCCACCAGATTGGGCCAGGCTGAAGGAAGAGTTGGGGAACTGGTGGTCACTTGCAGCAAAGCCGGAAACCATGTTGCTCCCGCCATAGAGGAGATACCAGTATAAGCTGAGAAAATTCTGCATCTGCACTTGCCTGATCACCCTGCCGAGGTTGGGAGAATGCATACACGCTCATTCCTGTCCAGTCCAGGAAAAACATCTGTAGTCACTGCCTCTGGGTCCTGGTGCCAGTACACAAATGTTGGCGTCTGACCATTTGACTGTGGGGGCAAACAAGGCGAGAGAGCAACCACCCAAAGAAACTGACAAGGGTCTGGAGCTGGGCACGCTATCCTGGGTAGGCTGCAGATATAGGTCGCGTTGGTACTTAAGAGTCCATGGATCGACGGAGAGCCGTCTCCGCTTTTTGGCGAAAAGACTAGGCGACCCCCCCGAGAGGCAAAGCCCAGTCTTGAGCCGAGAGGGTGAACAACATCTGTCAATGTCTGGCAGCAATGCCTTGACATTCCAGACCTCCTCTGGCACTACCACTCACACAGCCAGAGGCAGGAAATGCCTTAGGAGCGGCCTCGCTTTGCTACATAGTTGGTTGTTCAGTAATTGGCCGTTCTGCTGCCCTGGTTGGGGGGGGGGGGATCCGGCTTCGGTTGGCATAGCCACGACCTGCCGGGCTGTATTGAGTCTGGTTGTACGGGCTGGTGTAAGGCTCCTACCTGGAGCCACCGCCGTGCCTGCTGACCCCAGTACCTTGAAAAAATTGGTGATTACCTGCTGACGCCCCTCCAGAGCCAGACTTGCTGTCGCTTGGCTGCGGAGGAGCTCGAGCATCCTTGTCTTGTTTCACAACCAAGCCTTGCGCCTTCTGGAACTTTGCCTTGGACTGAGTGTGTTCCGTCGGTTCCGGGCCGGATAGGGCCGTGCTTGCTTCATCAAATGGCTCCTCCGCCATAGTTACCAGGCTCTTGTCAAAATATTCAAGAAACTCCTGGCGTCTCAGCACCGAGAGCTTGTTGTTGGCATTGCCCCGTAGACAAGCCAGCCGGCACCATCTCCAAAACTGCTTGTGGGTCCAGGCCTTTGCCAGCGTCCTGCGCTGCCTTGCCTTCCATCATTAGGGCAGAGAGAGGACCCAAACAATCCAGTTCACTGCACTGCAGCGAGTACAACGTGTTGTCTCGCGACATCTTGAATGACTGCCTAGCAGCAGGTAAATTCAGCACCTCCTGGCCTAGCTGAGGTGTTACTGCCACGTCCACCTCCGGCCGGGAAAACTGCTCTACCAGATCACTCCACTCCTTGCCCTTCGAGGGCTTCCTGAAGCAAGTCTGAAGGAACTGTTTTATCTTTGAGGTCACCGGAGCATGCTCCGGGTCGTCCGTGCTCGCGTCCACACACGAGGGTGCCTGCCCACTCGTGGTGTCGTTCAAATCAGCATCACTCGAGCAGCCCTACACACTCGAGGAGCTGAGTGAAAGCAATAGACTTTCATCTGACAAACCAGACTTGGGCATGCCCAAGGAACTGGTGATCTCCTGGGATTGAGTGTCTGCACCCGACCTGGTAAGTTTAGGCTCCGATCCATTGGACTGCGAGGACTGGCCCCTGGCCAAACCCGTTCTACATTCCGCTGTCGCTTCCAAAGTGCATAGACGATCATTGATCAGATCAAGGAGATCTACAACAGCTGGCGAACAGCTTGCCGGAATGAATTTTCATTCATCTCTAACCGCGAGAAGAATAGCTCACATTTTCTAATCACTTCGGTCGAGGGGAAATGAAAGAGGCAACTGTCGTGATGTGGTTTGGTGATCTTTTTCATGCTGTAAAGTTCTGGTTGGATTTGAGTGGAACTATTCTTGACGTCATACCAAGAGTACATAACCTGCCAAGAGTGTCCACCTCGACTATGGGTGCTGTCCCGACAGAATTTCAAGTTGACGTCATATTTATGATGCCATGCGCACTGTCCACGGATTATCAGACGAATCCGGAACCTGTGGTAGACCAAAGCCTATCTGATCCTGTACTGATGATTGCAAAGAAAAAACGTGTGATGCGTTGACAACCGTACACATGTTGTAAATCACTGGTGCAAGGAGCTTTGCATCATAAATAATGACATCAACTTGAAATTCTGTGCGGGCAGCAGGTATGTGGGAGTTGCATATGTACTCTTGGTCATAGGCAATACACTGTTATAATTATGGAAGCTTGAAGCTCCGACGTGCAATAGACCTAACAGTACTACAAAACTTCTCAGACTACTGCCCCTTGTATGGGAGACATACATACACTGGACAGAGAGCTAGGCCGATGGAGGGCTCTCACTGTGTGATACTGGATCTAATCAGTGTGTTGAATAGCTATTCGAGGTAACTAATGTTTACTCGGATAGTCTGGAGAAACTCAAGTTCCGCCAAATCTTCCGGGGAACAAATACGATGTGCATGGCTAACCACTTTTTTTGCAAGAGTACGGACGAAATTAACTTTATACTAATGAGAACCGTACGAGTCGAACATAATGTATAGAGCCGTGAAAGTTGGTTTGCGGTACATAGATGCTAACATGCCAACTAGACATGTTAACCGATACATCAAGGCACAACAATTTACTGGATGTCTAATTTTCACATAATTGTATAGACTTTGGAGAAGGATTGAGAGCATTTAGGTTGCTAAGACATGCCTCACTGCCCAGCTCGCCGTCAAAATACATAAATGAATCAACAACAAACTGAACGTAGAAGTCTGGTCAGGTAATTGACTCCCAAAATCCAAAAAAGATGTTGGCTAGCACTGGACCCAATAGAAGCCTTATAGCGATGCAGTCGACTTGCTCATACCTTACGTATCCAAATGAAAATTCGACACCATTCATTACCATTGACATCAACTGACGAAATGCTGTTTCAGGGAGCCATGGTGCATCAAGATCTTTAGTCTTTACTATGGTACAAGGCACCAGCATATACAATATGTCATTGTATATCAGTAAGTTCATCTAGCGGAACGTTTAGAAATAAACTCACACCATCAAACCGCATATATACTTTGAAACAGTATACTGTTACTTTTGTCACCCTACAGTCCTACACCATAATTATTAGTATCATGTTATCGTGGTGGCGTGAATTTCACACTGTTTCACATCAATGTTTCACATAGGGCCGAGTCGGGTGGCATTTTCTTCGGGTATCGGGTTCAGGTAGTTTTCCACGGGTAGCATGGTACCCCATCAGGTAGTGTTTCCATGGTAACACCACAAAGCACCCCTTCCCGTATGCAGTGGGTAGACATGTGGAGTAATACATGAATTTGTACACGTGCACTGTACATGATGTCATCTGCGACTTCGGATTTTCGGGTACTATTCTGTACACCTCTACCCGAGGTCCTGACGGCCCTCGTCGATTTCTATCCTGCTTTTATACCTCGATATTTAGGTACTTGTTTCCCTTCTTCCCATGCTTCATCTTCCACTCTCCTCTCCCCATTTCCCCATTTTTCTTGCGATATTTATGTGGGAGACTTCCGTGATAAGCATCCATTTGCTTTTGGAGAATCCTTTTAAATAAATACAATACAATACAATACAATACGGGTAGCACGGGTACACGACTGCCTGTGCACACCACTAGTTTCACATCCTCTGAACTTGATGATATGCATGTATGTGCAATTTTAACTTCAAAAGGAACGAGAAAGCTGTGCTTTGCTTTATCTACGTCATCATGCGTGATATTCACACTGATAGAAAAGACTTTGCAGTACGAATATCAGGTACATGCTGTTGTAATTTTTGCGGATAGCTAAGGATAAAAAAGACAGAGGGCGGGTTTTCAAGTTATCCATTGTTTGTGTCCAACACTAACAAATATGAGCAAGCTAATGGTGACTCAGAACGCACAACAATTAGCACAACACTGACTGATGTCACACTGACATTCATCGACCCGATGCTTAGCTGCCTCACGTCTAGTATGCGCAAGCCAAAAGCCTTCCAACTTTGAAAGTTCCAATTTATGAAATAACGTAAGAAAGGGGAAGGTGAGTGCACTCAAGGCAATGCCAAGCTAAATATTATAGCAAACTAAAATTGCTAGCTATGATGATGACGAAGGATGAAGTACCATGGTAAAGAATGGCCACGGCTCACTTCGAGAAAACCAAAATAATGACCACCAAACTTGGGAGGCTTATGTTGATGGAAGTTTCCGGAGGAGTAAACTGTAGTTATCACCAACCCTCATCGCGCCCAGTTCACGCCGCTATCACGTGCGTCCTGAACTGGGCGCCCTGTCGTGCAGTATTGAACTGTCCTCAAGCCAGTCACGTATTTGGCAGCCCAGTGTGCTGTCTACCGGATCGCAGCGTTTAGAAGCGCCAAATGCGGCAGGGTTTAGAGGGTTTGGAAACGTGCCTCTAATCACGCGTACAGCAGACAATGTTCTTTTAACAATTAACTCCCAGTATCGAGTCAGCGAGAATTGGTATAATGCACACAGGAAATGGCAAGCAGATAGTCGAGCGAGGGAAGAATTCTACGTGCAGAGACAAACCACAAACTACTGCCAGAAGTCCAGAAGTGGAAACGCAAGAAGAAGAAAGCCTGAGCCGACTTTCAATGCTAGAGCTAGATCCTCGTAAAGGATACTTGGTGGAACAACAACAATACACATGTATACAAATATGGTAGAGTACATAAGCATGTAGCAGAGTTCGCAGGAAGTGGTTCATCTGCGCAACGTTCCAAGGGTCATGCGTAGCCTGGTACTCTACGTAGCCGACAATGGCAACATGATAAAGGCTACATCCTGTAAACAAAATGTTGCCCCGCAGAAGCTTGAGAAATGCACAAAATTAGGAAATCGCGCAACGAAAGATAAATCGCAAGAAATCCGTGCAGGCACTACAGATACTCCTCCGCCAGTGTACAAGCAGTAGCGGTACACGATAAGAAAGGGAAAGACACGGAAAAGGAAAAGCCGAGAAAACATTAAACAGAAAAATGAACGCGCCGAACAAATGGTTTAGCAGCAGCAGAAAGGGGAGAGCTAGGAGCAGCAATGGAAGAAGCAACCGCAGCACTCGTCAGGCGAAATTACTGGTCAGTCGGCGACGAGCATTTTTCACAAAAATTTGCGTTTCAACTGCTGGAAGAGTATGCGTGTACTCGAGTCTCATCCTGAGCACGTTTTTTTCTTCTTTTTTTCAGCTTCAGTATGGCTGTATTTTTCATCGCAAAGCCGTCCTCGATTGTTGTGTTGTGTTCGTTGTTCAAACGAAGTGGACATTCAATCATAAAGGCAGAGGACATAGGAGCCTGATTGGAGTTTCCCTTGGCATAGGACGGCCACACAGAGACACTTTGGGATTTTCTGAATATAAAATACCGTACGCACGATGCTGAGATCAATTTGTGCGATATCAAATAATTGTTTGTGATCTACCACATCGAGCAGAACGGGATCCAAACACAAGCTTACCGACGGTTAGGCTGCCGACCTCACTGGACAAATGATCCCTGGCTTCACCAGACGCCAGAAGTCGGACACCATGTCCTTTGCCGCGACGTCCATCTCCAAAAAGAACTCCATCTTCGTCGTGAAAAGGCTTGAAATACTCAATATTCAACCGAGATTCGCGGTCTCACCCTTTCTCAGATCGAATCATTTTTTGTTGTAACAGTTGCAGGGCAGATCCCCGCCTCTACTTCAACGGAAGATGGCTCCAAAGCATGCCTGGAACAAGCCATATCGAGGTTGCAAGCCACCCCTCTCAGCACTTTTTTTGAAGAAATTCAATATTTCAATGGTGGAAGATATACTATGAAGAGAATTTCAAAAAGTATGTTTCGCGGAGCGATCGCTCAACCTACGTCAGTCAAACTTTGCAGGATGGTTCAGACGTACATGCTAGGCATGGAACCACAGAAGATGATATCATAGCTGGCACACAGAGTCACACACACAGCAGATTCGTGTGCACAGATACTAAATTAGTGGACGTCGTCATCTTCTTCCCGCTGATCTCAAATGTACTATGACGTGCTATTTCGCCTGACGTGAGACTGGCAGCTCCATGCGCGGGTTTCACGTGGTCAATGGAGATGGTGCCCTCTCGACCATTCAACTCAACCACCAGAGACTTGGCCAAACGGGAAAAAACACGATGAGGACCGGTATAAGGAGCCTGGAGTGGCTGACGGTGTCCATCAACGCGGACGTAAACATGAGTGCATGTGGAGAGGTCAGCACTGACAAAAGGGACTGGTCGGGCCTGAAGGCGAGTGTCAACCTGAGCTGGTCGGATAGAAGACATCTTGTCCCAACGACGCGCAACATATTCCGCAGTAGGCACCCAGTCGTCGTTGGGAGTGGGAGTGAGGAAGTCGCCTGGGAGAACCATAAACGAGCTCGGCAGAGCTGCAGCCGAGATCAGTCCGGAGAGATGACCGGATACCGATGAGAACGAGAGGCAGTGCAGCGACCCACTGGTGCGGCTTCGGTTGCGCTTTGATGGCGGCCTTCAGTTGGCGGTGGAAGCGCTCGACTAAGCCGTTTGCCTACGGATGATAGGCAGTAGTACGACAGCGATTACAGGTCGTCCCTCGTTAATACATAATCTCTGGGACTTGACAAATGTTATGTATTAACGGGGTTTATGTACTAAACGAAAGTGTACATAATTTGCTTGTATACCAGAATTTTTCACTTTTTTCAACTTTTCTGAGTGTTTCTTGCTGCAATGACTAGGGAGCGAGATATTCTTGATTCCCTCGATATAACATAAAAATTATGTTATACATGTAAGGGTCACAGTCAGCGAAGATTCTACAGTTTTATGATACATGCCCAGCCGCGCCTGTACAGTCACTCGAAAAAAACAGAGCTTTGTCGGTTTGTGATGTGCGCTCTGATTTCTGAGCGTCCACAAGTAGAAACTAGAACACGACGTGCCTCCACTGGAAGGCCAAAAGACCAACAAATTATGTACTAATGAGGTAGGTGGCATGCGGGTACGGAGAAATGTTATGTACTAACGGGGTTTATGTACTAACGAATTATGTACAAACCGACAAAATTTGTATGGAAGTGACCACGTTTCGTCCGGGACTTGAGATTTCTTATGTACTAACGGGGTTTATGTACTAACCGGACTCGTATTAACGGGGGACGACCTGTAGTACCAAGAAGATGCATTAGCTGCTGGAAGAGAGCCGATTCGAAATTCGAACCACGGTCAGTCGTGATGACAGACGGCACGCCAAAACTAGCAACCCATGTCGACACAAATGCCATGGTAGTGGTCTCTGCGGTAGCATCGGTAATGGGCACGGCTTCGGACCAACGGGTGAAGCGATCGACACAGGTCAATAAGTAGCGGAAGCCCTGGCAAGCCGGTAGCGGGCCGACCAAATCAATGTGAATATGGGCGGACCGTTGATCCGGAGAAAGGAAACGGGTGAGTGGGCTCCGTTTATGGCGGTGAACCTTGGTCCGCTGGCACTCGGGGCAAGTACGGACCCAGTGCTGGATATCACGCTGCATGTGCGGCCAAATGCAACGCTGAGGAATCAGACAGCGGCTGGCTTTGATGCCAGGATGTGAGAGCCCATGCAGGGAGTCGAACACCTGGCGACGGAAGGCCATAGGCACGTACGAACGTGGTGTGCCAGTTGAAGTGTCACACACCACGGAACGGCTGGACTCGGGAACGATGACATCCTGGAATTGCAGGGTGGTATCTGAAGCAGAACGGGGACGCTGTCAAGGTCCGTGGTTGTCGCAACAGTGAAAGCGTCATAGTCCAGTGGCCGGACGAAGAGGAAGTCCACTGAGATGGAACGGGACAGAGCATCAGCAACACAGTTTTCGGTGTCGGAGATGTGCCGGATATCAGTCTTGATTTTGCTGATGAAAGCCAAGTGCTGGCATTCACGGGGTGAGCGCGCTGGCGAATGTACACGTATCGCATAGATCAAGGGCTTGTGGTCCGTGAGGATGAAGAACTCCCGACCCTCGAGACAATGCCGAAAGTAAAGTGCCGGACGGCATGATACATCGCGAGCAGCTCACGCCCGAAGGTGCTGTACTCAGCAGGCTGGAGAATGCTAGGGGCTGCCATGTGTTGTCTACCTGTTGTTGGAGGACGGCGCCAATGGCAACATCCGATGCGTCAACGGCAAGGCTGAGGGGAGCATCAGCAACAGGATGAATGAGTTGCGTCGCCTGTTCTACAGCGTCCTTGGTGGCCTGAAAGGCGAAGAGTGCCTCAGGAGAGAAGCTGAGTGCAGCGTTGGCGGCCTTGGCCGAGCGAAGTAGCAAGCAGAGAGGTTGAGTCAGCACTGCACAGTGTGGGACAAATCGTCTGTAGAAGTTCACAAAGCCGAGGAATCTCCAGAGTTGACGAACAGAGGTAGGCTGCTCAAAGGCTTGAATAGCAGCAACACGATCGGGCAGCGGAGCGATGCCAGCCGGAGAGACATGATGCCCGAGGAAGTTGAGACTCGACTTGGCAAAACTCACACTTGTGCGGTTGAATGAACAGCCCGTGCTCTGAGAGACATTGAAATAACTTACGGAGATGTACATGATGTTCGTCGAGTGAATGACTGGCGATTAGGAGATCGTCAATGTAGCCGTAAACGAACGGCAAACCGCGGAGGACTTGGACAAGGAAGCGCTGGAAACTCTGTGCCACATTACGCAGGCCGAATGGCATCCGAAGGTACTCGAACAGACCGAATGGAGTAGTGATGGCAGTTTTCGGGATGTCGTTAGGATGGACGGGCACTCGATGGTATGCCTTGACCAGGTCGAGCTTGCTGAAGACCGTGCAGCCAGCAAGGTTAGCGGCGAAATCGTGAAGGTGGGGAATCGGGTAGCGATCAGGCTCAGTGACGGCGTTCAGGGCACGATAATCGCCACAGGGGCGCCAGTCTCCGGACTTCTTCTGAACCATGTGCAGAGGAGAAGCACAAGGACTAGATGAAGGCTGGATGATACCCTGTTGGAGCAAGACGTCAAACTCAGCGCGACCAGCTGTGAGCTTGTCTGGTGACAGACGGCGGGGCGAGCAAACTGAGGTGGGCCGTGAGTAGCAATCACATGCTGAATACTGTGCTTTACAGGGCCCAGAGCAACATTGGCCTGTGGCAGCAACTCAGGAAAGTCACGTAGAACAGCAGTGCCCAGAGAGTCACTAGCAGGCGTAGCGCGGACAGGACCGATGGGCACAGTAGAGTCGAGGAGACCAACAGAGGAAAGTTTGGTACGGGAATCATGCAGACAACGATGATCCAGGTCAACATGTAGGCCGTTGTGGGCTAGGAAGTCTGTCCCCAGGATAGGCGAGGTGACGTCCTTAATGACGAAAGTCCACGCGAAGTTACGTCGGAGGCCGAGCGTGAGCAAAAGCGAACGTTCACCAAAGGTGCGAATAGGTGTCCCATTAGCAGCCTGGAGCTGCACCACCCATGGCGGGCTGGGCTTGTCACTAGCACGGGGTGGGATGACACTCACTGCCTCCACCCGTGTCAATCAGGTACGACAGGGTCGTTGCGGGATCGCGGATGAACAGCAGACGGCCGGGAGCAATGGATGAGCCAGGGGTGATGGCCGCCTTCAATGCCTGGCTCCCCTGTTTTCCGACTGGGAATCCGTCTGCTATGTGCACCCCGGTCTTCAGTTGCGGGCGCGAGTTGCGAACTTGTCATGGTAAAAACACAAGCCGTCCCGTCCCGCCTCGGGCTATCACTCCGAGATGCAGAGCGGCTAGCGGAGCGGCTTGCAGAGCGGCTAGACGACCGCGAACGTGACAGGTGGTCAATGGCGGCAGTAAGCACAGCAACTTGTACGCGCAACTCGCTCATATCATCACTAGCCGCGGCGGCAGGCACTGGGGCGGAAGCCGGCATATTGGCAACTGCGGCTGGCCTGACCGAGGGAGGAGACACCCCCGTAATGCGGTCCGCCATCTCCGCAACTTGAGCCAGCGGTAGTGTGGCGGTCGAGGAGGCCAACACCATCTGGATGCCGGATGGAAAACGTTGAATGAAGAGCTCACAAAGTAAGTTTGTATCCATTGGTGCGTTGCTCAACAATTGCTGCATGCGGCGCAGCAGCTGACTGGGTGTCCGGTCGCCCAGCTCCTCCTGCGTCAGTAGCTGGCGTAGACGCTGCTGCTGGGAGGTCTCCGTGCGACGGATCAGAGTCGCCTTCAACGCGTCGCAGCACTGTTGAGCCGGTGGAGACAGGATAAGGTCGCAGACCTCGACAGCGACCTCGGGCTCTAGGGCGCCGATGACATACTCGAACCGGGTGGTTTGCCGTGTAATGGCTCGTGTGGCGAAAACTGCCTCCACCTGTGCGAACCACAGGGCAGGTGCCTTGGACCAGAAAGGCGGCAGCTTGACGCTCACAGCATTCGTTGGAGCCAGTAGAGCGCTGGCCGTAGTTGGTCACGATGCAGCACGATGATTGGCAAGTAATGCGGCACTCGGCGGAGTGGGGTCTGCAGGGCCACAGATGGGGCGGCACTAGTGGCAGCAGATGGAGTGTTGCCGGTGGCGGGCGCTAGCTGGAATAACGGCGACGAACTAACGTCCAGCGGTATAGACATTGTGAAACAGACTCGACGAAGGCTCGGGAAACTAAAGAACGTTCAGGGTCACCAATTTAGAGGGTTTGGAAACGTGCGTCAAATCACGCGTACAGCAGACAATGTTCTTTTATTAACAATTGATTCCCAGTATCGAGTCAGCGAGAATTGGCATAATGCACACAGGAAATGGCAAGCAGATAGTCCAACTAGGGAAGAATTCTACGTGCAGAGACAAACCACAAACTACTGCCAGAAGTCCAGAAGTGGAAAAGCAAGAAGAAGAAAGCCTGAGCCGACTTTCAATGCCAGAGCTAGATCATCGTAAAGGATACTTGGTAGAACAACAACAAAACACATGTATACAAATATGGTAGGGGACATAATAATGTAGCAGAGTTGACAGGAAATGGTACATCTGCGCAAAGTTCCGAGGGTCATGCGTAGCATGGTACTCTACGGAGCCGGCAATGGCAACATGATAAAGGCTACATCCTGTAAACAAAATGTGGCCGCGCAGAAGCTTGAGAAATGCACAAAATTTGGAAATCGCAGAGCGAAAGATAAATCGCAAGAAATCCGTGCAGGCACTAAAAGGGTCAGTGTTAGGCTGGTCGCGTATGTGGCAGGCCGATGGGCGACCGGCAAGGCTGCATTCGCATTTGGATCACCGAAGTTATACAAGTGCTTCGACTGCACCCTGGTGCACATCAGGGAGGCTTCTGGGGCCCAGGCAGCCAGTAAGCGGATCAGGTATGCGCAGGCGGAGCAGCAGGGCAAGATGTGTGCCGGAAACTTACCGTCATCCGATCAACCTCATGGTTGTGTAGCTTTAGACAGCCGACACTCATTACTAAGTAATGAGTGTCGGCAAAAAGAATTCTGGCCTTCTGCAAGCAATAACAAGTCTTGTTATTGCTTGCAGAAGGCCGGAATTCTTTTTCTTTTCTTTCGCTCTTCCCCTTTTTCCAGGCATGGCTTCATGTTAGAGCAGTAAATAGCAGTTAGATACTCAGTAAGTCAAGCTTCAGCGTGTCAAGTTTGGCATAATACAAGAAGCGCGCTATCTCCAAACAGTTGTGTGTTTATGGTGTGAGTGTATATGCAAGAGTCCGCGGTCAAGTGAGGGGGGGGGGGGGGGGGAGTGATAATTGAAGATAAGCAAAAGAGGGGAAGTTATGCGAACACAATGTGAGGCAGACAGGATGGCACTATCCCTTCGTACTAAACCACATGTAGAATGGAGCTTGTAGTGCATACCTAAAATAGCAATAACAATCCCGATGATGAGCCGTCAGCATCTCTATCACGAAACGTTTCCCAATAGAGATGCTGACGGCTCATCATCTTCTTCATTGCTATCATCATGGCCTAAATCAACCTCCGTTCCAATCAATGTGTTTGTAATTCAGCACCATGAGTGCTTTGAGGATATTAAAAAAAGTTGAGCAACTCACTGGCTGAAACGACCACCTGCGTTAAATGAGAATTGATATATCTGCCCCCCCCCCCCCCCCATTCGGTGCAATACTGGTGAACTTTGTCTGCTCTAGAGCCATGTCAGCTGAGTCAGCGACCCGGTTTGCGTATACTTGAACCGGTTTGGAAAAAGAACACCGGGTCACCTGTGACCCGGTTGGGAATATAGAGTCATTATACATCGGGGAGTCTTAAATAGTTACAACTCCGTACTGCAGTAGCCACACTTGGACGGACCCGGCGCTGGCCCAGTTGCATGGGTTGTGCCAGGTACAAGTGGGCCTGATTGGCTTGAAATCCTAGTGCAGACAATGCATAGGTGCACTCACAGCTCTCAAATGTGCCGCAGTTTTTGAAAGTCAACGACATATGCATACTTACACAGTCTGTCAAATTAACCTGCGCTTTAGCATTGCACAATATCTCAGCACACTCAGGAAAGCCTTTCTTGCAGGCTATGTGGAGAGGTGTACGACGCTCCTACAGCACACAAACAGTCACCAACAGGACTATTCATTAGTTGAAGGTGCTGAACAGGGACCAAAAGTCTAAAGAAAAATTGACAGCCACTACCAGGATTCGAAAATTTTAGACCAGTGATGTTCAAACCACGGAGCTATGGTATAGCTGTCATCTCAGCAAAAACGGTTCAATAATGTATTCAGCCTAAAAAAAACTCACACTTCCTCTAACACTACCCAGGCTGGAGGGGGGGGGGGAGGGAGGAGGGGAGGAAGGAGGGTGGGAGGGGTTTCAGCTCCCACTATAGGCACACTCTTCGATTAGCTCAATCCCAAACTGCTGCTAGTACTTGAGAAACCGAATGTATCAGACGCACATTGGTTCAGTGAGTAAAAAAAATTGAGTGTGTGTTGAGTGAGTTGAAAAGGGGAAAAAAGCACTTCGAGATATCTTTAGCAAAAAGAGTGTAACACGAGAGAGCTTGGAAGCTCAGGGCCCTATGCTATGCTTTTTAGCCTTGATGACCTAGGCAAAAAAACATAGGAATGTTATAAATTTTTCATTTCTCCTAATTTTTTCCAAGACATAACCTGGGATTCGAACCCGCACTATCGCCCTGCATGCATCCCCCGATACACTTCACATACAGACTAATTCTTCCAAGTTGCTTCAAGTTATGATCTTGCATTTGAAAATCCTATTTGAATATCGTACGGTACGGGACAGATACGGTCGAGGGTACTACGACACCGTCTACCACCTTGATGACCTAGGCAAAAAATCATAGGGATGTTATATGAAATTTTCAATTCTCCAATTTTTTTAAAGGGGAAGTTAAGGCAAAAATTAAAATTTCACCAGTTGTAGTCTTCGGGGTGCTGAGTCGAATGGTCGTGGTCCGAGGAAGCTGAGACGCTCCCTTCCTACTTGAATCCCAATCGAACTCGCGCACTTCCACCGAAACTGGGTGACTGCGCCCTTCTAGATGGGGATTTGTATGCAAAAGTCGAGTCGACTGGTTTTGGTCCGAAAAGGCTGCGATGCAGCGTTCCTCCTTTATTCCCAATCGAACATGGTTGAACAAGCGGTCACGTGCTCCTGCGTACGCCAGTCACCTGGTCACCGTGCCTGCAGGGTACAACTTACTAGCCTGTTTGATTTTTTTTGGGTGCAGTCCTGTCACCCGAGTTGAACCTTGGTGTGAAAGTTGTCGCCTGCTGGCGTGGTGACCAGGTGATTTGGGCACCCAGGAGCACGTGACCGCTTGTTCAACCATGTTCGATTGGGAATAAAGGAGGAACGCTGCATCGCAGCCTTTTCGGACCAAAACCAGTCGACTCAGCGTCCAAAAGACTAGAACATATGTGCCAATCGCTGTCATCCGTGCTTTTATAAGAACGAAGTGGCGCTTTTAGTGACATTTTGCATACAAATCCCCATCTAGTAGGGCGCAGTCACCCAGTTTCGGTGGAAGTGCACGAGTTCGATTGGGATTCAAGTAGGAAGGGAGCGTCTCAGCTTTCTCGGACCAAGACCATTCGACTCAGCACCCCGAAGACTACAACTGGTGAAATTTTAATTTTTGCCTTAACTTCCCCTTTAAGGCATAACCTGGGATTAGAACCCGCGCTATCGCCATACATGCATTCCCCAATACACTTCGCTTTCATACTCATTCTTCCAAGTTGCTTCACGTTATGATCTTGCATTTGAAAGCCCTATTTGAATATTGTGGCCAGCAGTTTGTGGACAGCTGTGTTTGATGGTACGGTACGGTACGGGACAGATATGGGATAGCGCCAAGCGTGACACAAACACACAAACAAAAAAACAAATACCAAACGAGAGAGCTTGGAAGCTCAGGGCCCTACGCTATGCTTTTTTGCCTTGATGACCTAGACAAAAAAAGCATAGAGATGTTATAAATTCTTATAAATTTCTCCTTTTTTTTAAAGGGGCACTCCGGCTTCATTTTCGACGCCGAGTTTTCGATGCCAAGACGAAGGTTGGTGAAAGAGAAGACCCCTCGAACAAGAACGAGTCTCCAGAAGCGATCGAGTCGAGCAGGAAGACGACTTTTGAATTTCGCCGAGCGAGCGCTGATGACGTAATGAGGGATTAGCTTGCCAGTGGAAATGCATCTGCGCACATACATTTCACATACTTTTTGGCCAATTTTCAATCGAAGAGGAGGTTGTTTTCTATGTTCTCTCAACGTCGTGAGCGATCCCGTCTTCTATACCCTTCCAGGTACCCTGAAGGTCCTCTAGAGGAGAATTTATCTCCAGCAAAGCGCTGTTGATCCGCTAAATTCGTCTCGAGACATATTCACCCAGTGCAGTGCTGATAAATGTAGAATGTTGAATCTGTGATAATTGTCGACGATGGAGAGAGAGGCTGATAGCGGCTAAGCCGCTGTCGCAGGGAGAGTGAAGCTGCTGGAAGTAACAACGGGGAGCCCGTTTGTATCACCTGAACAACCAGACCAAATCGGAGGGTGCCTCGTTGCTTATCGTGAATATTACACCGACATGAATTACTACAAGTATACTGGTGAGTTTTTATCTTGTTTTGTTCGTATGCTAGTACCCTGGCCTGGAGTTCTCGTCAGCAAATTCCTACAAGTATTCCCTAGCGTTTTCTAAACATTCCGTGTAGTACTGAATACGTGATCAAGTATTCCGATTTGGGTAGATGTGGAATTTGGACATGTATATTATAAAAAAATTATATTTTCCAAATAGAGCGTTTGTAGAGAAATGGTTGCCCAACTACAACAAAAGTGATTCTGCAGTTCTACAACTTGTACTGAAATCCAGTCAAAGTAAAAATTATTCTTCATGACAGTTGGGGTCAATGGAATCTGATCCAGGCATAACGAATGGTGACGCCTGCCACCCCGGGATAGCTTGACAGATTATGCTAGCATAATTTTTCGCATAATTCCTGCCAAAATCGAATAATCGCATAATTCGAGGCAAATTGCATATGAATCGTATAGAATTGGAATAATCCGCCTGTTCGCATCGAATTCCATACAGTTGTACATGTTCTACAAGTACAAGTACAAGTAGATGCACCAGGAAGGCGTAGGTTTACGACTCCCCTGATAACATGTCCAGTCCACTACAATCAGTGACCAGGGTGACGGTCATAGCTAGGTCGGACGGTGCGTTGACCCCATTGAACTTTTGCTACTACAGTACAACGCCCTCTACAAAACAATTCCCCTGTTATTTTGCACAGAACCATTATACATGTACATGTACATTAGCAGCATACATGTATGTGAGCATAATGCGGCATAATATGATAACTTTTAGCATAAAAATAGCATATTTTTGCAATTTTTTCAGCAATGCGAAAAGCATAATTTCACGAAAATATTAGCATAATTTGTCAAGGCCTACCCCGGGAACGAATGCCCATTTGGTGGGGGATACCAAAGTACTCGAAAGTCTTGCGTGTTTGAATGTGGCATTTGGAAGTTTTATGATCTCTGGTCAATGCAACATACAATAGCCATCATGAATTGCAGGCCTCCAACGCAACTCAGACCAGAATTGGCAGTTCCCTAAGTTAGATGATTTATAATTCCATGGCCCCAGCTGTAGTCACGTATAGAGGTCTTTTTGCACATTATTCTTATAGTCAATAAGTTTATACTGATGTCCACAAGCAACGGCAGTTCAAACTTCACTGATGTGTTCATGAGCAGAGAGATTTCTCTCCATTATTTCTGTTGTGCACACAGGTCTGTCCAATATGCATTGACCGTATTGGGTATGGTATCTGCTCGAAGGGAAGCGCTGGAGCCACAGTCCAATTATACAGGCTTTCAAGAAACAGAGAGGAGCCATTTTTGCAAGTTGATACCTGATGTGTACCGACAGAATTCTCACGAGGTACCTTACGGACTACGTCTGGTGTATACTTAATAGTACTCCTTCGACTACTGTCTATAATCAAGTCGACTGAAACAAGTTTAAACAACTCTGACTTCAAACGAGCCGTCGATTAGACAAACAAACCATTCTCTCATATACTAGAGCACTCTGACAACTGACCTATTCCTAACGATTGCCACCGCTTATAAATATGTAGAGTGCTGATTGGAATGTGCTCACAATCTCAACAATTCAGTGCAATAATTATTTGAACAATGTGTTAGAAATTTTTCCACTTTTCCTTCCATAAATGTTGTATCCACATAATAATCCACAGAGCTGCAAAGTTTCTCAGGGTATCAAATTAAATCATTTCAAATACAGTGAAATTGTTCGTGGACATTATAGCGTAACTTGTAGTTCCCTGGTCCTTTTCTTTGCTATAAATTAATCCTTTGCTCTCTAGACGCCGGCGAGTCCAACAGTGAAATTGTTAGTTCATCTTTATGTGGGTATGTGGGGGGGGGGGGGGTGAATATATTTATATATAAGGCCCCGGGACCTGCAACTGTAATACCACAGTACAGTAGCCGGCAAATAATTAGAAAACAGAAATGCATGTTTCCATCATTGTACGTGGACGGGCGCAGCAGGCCGAAGCTATCAGCCGGAACAGGATTTACAATCACCTAAAGATACTTGAGCTATTCCAGTATTCTCCGCGAGCTGTCCCATTCCACAATGGTTCATGCCACCATTATTTCTGGTAGTATCCATGTGCATAATTCCAAGACCATCTCGGATTCTTCAGCAATTTGTGCCTTGGCAAAAGACAACGCTTGACTCAGTCACTGGGGCTGTCAAACTCAGTTCCCATCACAAATGAACTTCAATTTCTCATCTGTTTCAAGTATATGTACTGCCATGACTTGACCATGCTTCATCCACAGCTGGGCGAAGATTGTGGCATTGAATTCCATAGCGCACCTTCTTGCTGCCATGCAGGAGCATGTTGAGAGAAGTGAACAAATTTTTACTAAAAACAACAGCCACTGAAGAGGATAGCAATAGCCTTGGGTGAATTTCCTGCAGGTACAAGCTGTTGGTAGGTCTACTGGTCGGTCTCCATATCGTCAAGTTCAGAAATCACCTGTACTACACATCTTGTAGAAGGGATCCTGATCGAATAATTTTCTGGTCATAAAATTCACTAAACTGAGGGCGAGACAAATAGTCAGTGCTCCCCGATTCCGTCAAGCTGCTTTGAAGTCTGGATGCTCATGTGATACTAACAAGCTCCCCGTTGTTACTTCCAGCAGCTTCATTTTCCCTGCAACAGCAGCTATCAACCTCTCTCTCCATCGTCGACAATTATCACAGATTCAACATTCTACATTTATCAGCACTGCACTGTATGAATATGTCTCGAGACGAATTTAGCGGATCAACAGCGCTTTGCTGGAGATAAATTCTCCTCTAGAGGACCTTCAGGGTACCTGGAAGGGTATAGAAGACGGGATCGCTCACGACGTTGAGAGAACATAGAAAACAACCTCCTCTTCGATTGACAATTGGCCAAAAAGTATGTGAAATGTATGTGCGCAGATGCATTTCCACTGGCAAGCTAATCCCTCATTACGTCATCAGCGCTCGCTCGGCGAAATTCAAAAGTCGTCTTCCTGCTCGACTCGATTGCTTCTGGAGACTCGTTCTTGTTCTAGGGGTCTTCTCTTTCACCAACCTTCGTCTTGGCATCGAAAACTTGGCGTCGAAAATGAAGCCGGAGTGCCCCTTTAAGACATAACCTGGGATTCGAACCCGCACTATCGCCCTGCATGCATCCCCCGATACACTTCGCATACATACTAATTCTTCCAAGTTGCTTCACGTTATGATCTTGCATTTGAAAGCTCTATTTGAATATGCATTGTGGCCAGCCGTCTTTGATGGTACGGTACGGGACAGGTACGGGACAGGTACGGTCGAGGATAATACCACACCGTCTACTGCCTTTGAAAATCGTGGCCAGCTGTTTGTGGCCGGTCAGCCGTCTTTGATGGTACGGTACGGTACGGTACGGGACAGATACGGTCGAGGGTACTACGACACCGTCTACTGCCTTGATGACCTAGGCAAAAAAAGAAGCAGAAGGATGTTATAAATTTGTTAGGTACCTCCTCCCGTACCTTTTCTAGCTGGCCTGCATGCACTTACGTACTCACCTTTTGTCTCCTTTTGTTCCGTTGGCCTGGGTAGCTACTTGCGCGCCCATATTTGCCATAGCTACCCAGGCCCTTTATCTTGCCGTTCAGTCTTGATCTCTCTCTCTCTCTCTCTTTTCTCACTCTTCAATGTAGTCATTTCGTTCGTCTTGGTCTCTTGTCTCGTCGTCTATAATAAATGTCGTTCCCTCAACCTACCTGTTCCCGTTGTAATGTCTGGATAATGTGTCGTCAGCCGTCCTGTTTCGAACTCAACATTGGCGCCCGATTATTGATCAACCCACGACCCTGAGATCATCCCATGCCCAGCCGTCCTCAACCGCCATTCGTCTCGTCTATGTCAACCTCGTCTCGTCCATGTCAGTCTCGTCTCTCCTACGCCAACCTCGTCTCGTCTCTATCAACCTCGTCTCGTCTATATCAACCTCGTGTCGTTCAAGCCATGCAGGTCATCTACCTTTCTCTCTTTCTTTTTTTTGTATGCGTTTCTTCTTCGTCAAATTTATTTTCGTGGATTTTTTTGTAGTGTGTGTGCGCGCGGGTGTCCTTCATTAATATTAGGGGTCCGATCATGGTGAGCCACGCTCTCTTATTTATGTCGTATATTAAAGTGTAACTAGGCTCTATTAGCCGTGCAAAATACTAGTCCTCAGAATACAATTCAAGTCCCTCGTCGAACTCCAATAGTTATTTTTTGGGCCATGTTTTGAAGGGGCGTTTGGGCCCGTTGTTATTGGCAAGGTACACACTATAGTATGAGTAGTACAGGAACGTTGACGGTTGTAATGATCTGTAGTGCATTTTTTAGTCCACACTTTTGTGAGGCCATCAGTCATTTAAAAAAAAATCTTTTTCTCTCTTTTTTTTCTCTCCGCGAGGACGGGTTTTTTTTTCATGGAGGGGTGGTATGTTAGGTACCTCCTCCCGTACCTTTTCTAGCTGGCCTGCATCCAATTACGTACTCACCTTTTGTCTCCTTTTGTTCCGTTGGCCTGGGTAGCTACTTGCGCGCCCATATTTGCCATAGCTACCCAGGCCCTTTATCTTGCCGTTCAGTCTTGATCTCTCTCTCTCTCTCTTTTCTCACTCTTCAATGTAGTCGTTTCGTTCGTCTTGGTCTCTTGTCTCGTCGTCTATAATAAATGTCGTTCCCTCAACCTACCTGTTCCCGTTGTAATGTCTGGATAATGTGTCGTCAGTCGTCCTGTTTCGAACTCAACAATTTATTAAATTCTACTATTTTTTTTAAGGCATAACCTGGGATTCGAACCCGCACTATCGCCCTACATGCATTCACCATACACTTCGCATTCATACTCATTCTTCCAAGTTTCTTCACGTTATGATCTTGCGTTTGAACGCCCTATTTGAATATTGCGGCCAGCTGTATGTGGCCAGCTGTGTTTGATGGTACGGTATGGTACGGGACAGATACCGGATAGCGCCAGGCGTAGCACAAACACACAAACAAACCCACAAATACAAAACAAGAGAGCTTGGAAGCTAAGGGCCCTACGCTTTGCTTTTTTGCCTTGATGACCTAGACAAAAAAAAGCATAGGGATGTTATAAATTCTTTAAAAAATTCCTTTTTTTAAAAGACATAACCTGGGATTCGAACCCGCACTATCGCGCCCTGCATGCATTCCCCCATACACTTCGCATTCATACCCATTCTTCCAAGTTGCTTCACGTTATGATCTTGCATTTGAAAGCCCTATTTGAATATGCATTGTGGCCAGCCGTCTTTGATGGTACGGTACGGTAGGGATAGGTACGGGAAAGGTACGATCGAGGGTAATACGACACCGTCTCCCGTACCGTACCATCAAACACAGCTGGCCACATACAGCTGCCCGCAATATTCAAATAGGGCTTTCAAACGCAAGATCATAACGTGAAGCAACTTGGAAGAATGGGTATGAATGCGAAGTGTATGGGGGAATGCATGTAGGGCGATAGTGTGGGTTCGAATCCCAGGATATGCCTGAAAAAAATAGGAGAATTGAAAAATGTATAACATTCCTATGATTTTTTGCCGTCAGATACGGGATAGCGCCAGGCGTGACACAAACAAACAAACACACAAACAAACACCAAATTAAAGCTGTGTGGACCCTGGCTAGCGCCAGACGTTACTGAAGTAACGTCTTCTGCATAGCTACGGGAATTAAAGCTGTGTGGACCCTGGCTAGCGCCAGACGTTACTGAAGTAACGTCTTCTGCATAGCTACGGGAATTAAAGCTGTGTGTGCCAGACGTTACTGAGGTAACGTCTTCTGCACAGCTACGGGAACGAGAGAGCTTGGAAGCTCCGGGACCTACGCTATGCCTTTTTGCCTAGATGACCTAGGCAAAAAAAGCAAAGGGAATTAGGGATGTTATAAATTTTTCATTTCTCCTATTTTTCAAGACATAACCTGGGATTCGAAACTGCACTATCGCTCTGCATGCATCCCCGGATACCCTTTGCAAACATACTAATTCTTCCAAGTTGCTTCACGTTATGATCTTGCATTTGAAAGCCCTATTTGAATATCGTGGCCAGCCGTCTTTGATGGTACGGCACGGTAGGGGACAGATACGGCCGAGGGTAATACGACACCGTCTGATGACCTAGGCAAAAAATGCATAGGGATGCTATAAAGTTTTTGAATGCTCCTATTTTTTAGGCATAACCTGGGATTCGAACCTGCGCTTTCGCCCTACATGCATTCCCCAATACACTTCGCATTCATACTCATTCTTCCAAATTGCTTCACGTTATGATCTTGCATTTGAAAGCCCTATTTGAATATCGTGGCCAGCCGTCTTTGATGGTGCGGCACGGTACGGGACAGATACGGCCGAGGGTAATACGACACCGTCTACCACCTTGATGACCTAGGCAAAAAATGCATAGGGATGCTATTAAGTTTTTGAATGCTCCTATTTTTTAGGCATAACCTGGGATTCGAACCTGCGCTTTCGCCCTACATGCATTCCCCAATACACTTCGCATTCATACTCATTCTTCCAAGTTGCTTCACGTTATGATCTTGCATTTGAAAGCCCTATTTGAATATTGTGGCCAGCTGTTTGTGGCCAGCTCTGTTTGATGGTACGGTACGGTACGAGACAGATACGGGATAGCGCCAGGCGTGACACGAACACACAAACAAATCCCAAATTAAAGCTTTGTGGACCCTGGCTAGCGCCAGACGTTGCTGAAGTAACATCTTCTGCATAGCTACGGGAATTAGAATTAACTTTCATGGCACTCACTCCCAGCCGTGAAAAATGACATTAAAATATTTGCATTCTCTCGTTGTGTGATAAACGTATTGGTTTATTTCCATCGAGGAGCGAGTGGAAAAGAACAACAAAACAAGGAACAGCATCACGGAATCAGCATGCTCAATGTGTAGTCATGCGTGCATGCCAAATACCAGTGCATGACGCAAGCTGACGTAAGCTGCGTACAATAAGACAGATGCACGCAATTGGTTGCATATAGGATAGCGTACATAATAATACAACACGCCGTTCCGAGATCATAATGGGTGAACAAGCCAGACTATGATCTAAACATAATAATAATGAAGATACAAAAAGGATAGAATGGGATACGGAGCTTGGGTTGGCTGTGACTCAGAGTTTCACGCCTGTGGCGATCATCAGACAGCAATGAATACAAAAACTCAATGAATGTTCTTGATATAGTGTGGTAAGGTGCTAGTGGAATCAGAGAATTTAAGCGCAAATAAGGTGAAGCGGTGATTCTATGCATGTACTTGCAAGATCAGCGCCGGACATCAGGTATAATCCTGGTTTATGTAACTGGAGGTGTGAAGTTAGATAGGTAGAATTTGAGTCACAGCTAACCCAAGCTCTGTATCCTATTCTATTCTTTCTGTATGAAGCTCTGCGCCCCGGTGCATTGAGCACTCTTTTGAGGACCACACCCAACTTTCCGTGTGTAATAATGAAGATACAAGAAACTAACTCTCCTCCTCCATGCATGAAAGGTACTGTTCAACAGTTTATTAATATTGAAAGTACAAAAAAAAACATGAACAAGAGGGAAGGCAACGAGAACAGTCACAGTGTAGCACAGACTACAGAAGAAGAAAAATTAATCAAACATATGACTACTTGGTGTGCAGAAATGTTCAAACGGTCAGGTTGACGGCGGTTACGGGTGCTGCGACGGGGTGCAACAACAGGCTCAGCAGGTGCAGGAACAGCAGGTTCAGACGCACTATCAGTAGAAACGCGATCAGGCAGCAATGGGACATAGGGCCGTAGGAAGGGACGATTTCGCTAAAACACACGACCACTACACAGCTTGACGTAATAGTCTTGATGGGTACCAATGGCGATGACGATGCCTCGAGCTGTCCACCGTTTGGTGCGCGGATCTTGCAGATCTACTTGCATGCCAATAGTGAGCTTAAATAACGTGCGCGGCTGAGACGAAACTGGATCCGGGACCGGTGGAGAATCAGAACTCTCTATACTGGTAGCACGCTGTTTCCATTCCGGGGCAAACGACGAGTGATGCGCCAGCACGAATGATGAGATCGAACGACCGAATAGCAGCTGGGCAGGACTGGGTCCAGACGGATGTGGGGTATTACGCCATTCCAACAGACCACGCTGGAAGGCATCGGTGTCCAGGTTGCCATTACTAGTGGTTTTCGCAATAAGGTACTTCATGGACTTCACCGGGGACTCGACATGGCCAGTCAATTGCGAGAAGTGCGGGGTTGAGGTGATGTGCTTCATCTGCCAACGGTCGCAGAACTCAGTGAAGCGTCGCGACGCATACTGGGGACCACCGTCGGTTGAGATATCACTGGGAACGCCAATATCTGTAAACCAGCGACGAAGTAGACGAACCACATCGGCAGATGTGGCTGTACGGCCTATCTTTGCGACACACGGCCAACCGGTGCATCGATCGACCAACACAATGTATTCCCAACCTTGGCAATGGAAGAGGTCAGAGCTGACACTCTCGAACGGCGTTGACGGTTGACGGTCACTCTGCAGCGGTTTGCGTGGCAAAGATGGCTGGAACTCACGACAGGGCTGACATGCACGGACAAGGCGGTCAAGGTCAGAGTTCAAACCAGGCCAGTACACTAGTTGACGCGCACGGCGCTTGGTGCGGTCAATTCCTTGGTGTGCAGCGCGTAGATCTTGCAGCACTGATGCACGTAGAGCAGCAGGTACTACGATGCGATTGCCCTTCAGTACGACGGCGGAGTCGACAGATAGGTGTTCGCGTCCATTCCAATAGGGCTGCAGATGCCGTGGAAGGTCGGAACAGGAGCGTTGGAAGCCGGTGAGTGCCATCTGTAGGAGATCTTGATACTCAGAGTCCGAGGCGCACGCATCTTGGAGCTTGGCATAGCGTAATGATGACATCGAACCAGAGTCATCAGCTCGGAGGCAAGCACGAATAGCGGAACCAGATGGCAGGTCGTCTTCTCCAAGCAGGTCAGATGCTTGTGGGTCGGAGACGGGTGCTCGAGACAGAGCGTCGGCGGCATAATTCAGTTTTCCTTGTCTCCAGGAAGCTTGAAATTGGTACGGCCGAAGCTTCAGCAGAAGACGCTGCCAACGAGGATTCTCGACCTGATCCAGGCTATACGTGTTGAAGATTGGAATCAGGGGCTGGTGGTCTACGATGAGGTCGAATCTGCTGCCGGCAAGGTACAGGTGGCACTTGCGTACAGCCCAGACAACAGCAAGACATTCAAGCTCAATCATAGCGTAGCGACTTTCAGTGTCGGTGATAAAGCGGCTACCACACTGGACGAGGCGCCAGCCAGACGGGTGAAGTTTGAACAGTGCATAGCAGAGTCCTTTCGAGCGGGGTGCATCGGTTTCCAGACGTGTTTCCAGACCAGGTTGGTACTACGCCAGAATAGGGGGTTCGACCAGAGCATTCTTCACACGGTTGAACGCATCGGTGTGTGGCGTTTCCCACTGGAAAACAGCAGACGTCTTCAGCAGACCACGAAGCGGTGTCGCCAGCTCGGCGATAGCAGGTGTAAACTCAGCAAGCTAATTTACGAGGCCCATGAACGATCGGAGATCGGTCCGATTCGTCGGGGTTGAGAAGTCGCGGATAGCGGTGAGCTTAGCGTCATCGACAGTCCAACCGTCAGCATGCAGAATGTAGCCGCAGAACTCGATCTCGGTAGCGGCGAACACAAACTTCTTCGCCCTAAGGGTTCCGTCGTGCTTGCGCGCACACAACAATACGCGCCGGACGCGTGCCACATGGTCACCAAGGTCATCATCATAGACGAGACAGTCATCGACGACCTTTTTGAAATTGGTGATGTTGTCGAATGCCGTGCTCATACGGCGGTTATACTCGTCTCCGGCCAAGATGAGGCCCTGCGGATTGCGCAAGTACTGATACCAGCCCCATAGAGTGATAAACGTTGTCAATGGCCGCGCTGCTTCGCTGAGTGGCACTTGCCAGTAGCCATGGTGAGCATCGAGCTTTGTGAAGAAGCGACCGCTGACACTGGTGACGACTTCACGAGGTGGCTGTGTCGGAAGCGTGGGGCGTTGGATCTGATAGTTCAGCTTCTTGAAGTCCACCGTTACACGCTTCTCAGTGGTGCCCTTCTTGTCGACTATAACAATAGGGTGGCACCAGTCGCGGGGTTCAGAGACAGGCTCAAAAGATGCCATCCTTCACCATGTTGTCAAGCTGTTCCTTGATCTGGTCCCGAAACGCATAGGGCACTGGTCTAGCGTGCTGAACACAGGAAGGTGTAGCGTCTGGTTCGAGCTGAACGTCCATTAACAGACTGCATACAATAAGACAGACGCACGCGGGTGGTTGCATATATGATAGCGTACATAATAATTCAACACTTTGTAAAGCAGAAGAAGAAACACATGGGAACGAGCTATGAAGAAACTATCCACAACTGTAACTAGATGATAAGTAGGGCTGAAACGGTTACACATTTGTGCCTAACGGTTAGCTGTTAGCCTAACGGTCGGTTAACAGTTATAACCTGTAAGACTGAAACATAGAGACTTTATTCCCGTAGCTATGCAGAAGACGTTACTTCAGTAACGTCTGGCGATAGCCAGGGTCCACACAGCTTTAATTTTGTGTTTATTTGTGGCGGACGGACCTCCGTCTGGCGCTATCCCGTACCTGTCCCCTCCCGTATCATCGATCATCAAGGTGTATTTGTGCCGTCGGCATGCCTGCCGCTATCTCGTACCTGTCCCGTCCCGTATCATCAATGACAGCTGGCCAACATATTCAAATAGGGCTTTCAAATGCAAGATCATAGGGTGAAGCAACTTGGAAGAATGGGTATGTATACAAAGTATATGGGGGAATGCATGCAGCGCAGGGCAATATTGCGGGTTCGAATCCTAGGTTATGTCTTAAAAAAAAATAGGAGAAATGAAAAAATTATAACATCCCCATGCCTTTTTGCCTAGGCCATCAATGTGGTAGACGCGATGTCGTGTACCCTCGAATACAAAGAGAAAGTTTATTCCCGTAGCTATGCAGAAGACGTTACTTCAGTAACGTCTGGCGCTAGCCAGGGTCCACACAGCTTTAATTCCCGTAGCTATGCAGAAGACGTTACTTCAGTGACGTCTGGCGCTAGCCAGGGTCCACACAGCTTTAATTTGGTATTTGTGTGTGTGTTTGTTTGTTTGTTTGTTTGTGTCACGCCTGGCGCTATCCCGTATCTGTCCCGTATCTGTGACTACAAAGGCTCTACAGGATTGTACATAACAGCTGTCCACAATATTTGCGGGCTCCTGTATCTGTCCCGTACCGTACCAATATTCGTCGTATTATGCATACGACTCCCTGATGTAGAGGGGGATTTGGAAAGAAATAGGGAGACGAGGAGGAAATTAAATTAGAATAGACGCCAATTAGGATGCGTCAGCATAAACATACTTTGGAAGAGAGGTCCCGTCGTCTCCAAAATAAGCGTGAACGAGCGATTCAGTGCCGGTCACAGGAAACGTCGGAAGAGAGATCCCGTCGACTCCAGAACGCCCGTGATCGGTAGAGTCCGGCGGTACCAACATCAGGACAGACATCCCGTTGAGTCCAGAACGCCCGTGATCGGCAGAGTCTAAGCCGGTCCCAGGAAACGTCAGGACAGACATCCAGTCGAGTCCAGAACGCCCGTGATCGGCAGAGTCAGCGCCGGTCCCAGTAAACGTCAGGACAGACATCCCGTCGACGCGCAGAAAAACTAAATCTGCAACCTCTTTTGCTGTCGAACAGGATACGTATTTATATAGGAGACTGTAAAGTTATGTAATGTCCAAATTTCGACGTGAGCAGCAGGTCACTCGCGTTGATTTTTTCGACGTGCGAGCCAAATAACGCGAGCTGAACTTTCGCGCCACAGACATCCCGTCGACGCGCAGAAAAACTAAATCTGCAGCTTCTTTTGCCGTCGGACAGGATACGTATTTTAGGAGACTGTAAAGTTATGTAATGTGCTCCACAGCCAACCATGCATTCGGCGTCGTCATTGGCTCAACAGGTCAATGTACATGTATTACTACAAAAAGGCCAGAAAATCCGATTCCTGTATTAAAATCAACTAATGTTCGCTGGCGATTTAATTTCGCTGATTTCGCCGCTTGGTACCAACCGGCCAAAGTAAATCGCAGGCCAACGTTTGTCATATAGGCAAATGATGCATGATTGAGCAATGGATGCATGTGAGAGCAAAAATACCGATCGATTTCAAATTTGACGTGAAACTGCGCGTCACGTCGGAAATAACGTGCATCTTAACCTCTCTAATCGAGAGGTTTCTATTTCTCATCGGCCAAAATTTGTTGATTTACAAGGAGATAAAAATTAAAGGAGCAAAACAAAAGTACATGATTATTAGAGAAATAACAATCCGCAATAAATTCTGCAAATACTTTTGCCTAACTCATAATATTCAAACCGATTGAAACGTTTTTGCAATACAGTGATGTGGCCAATCAACGGAAAAAGACAATTCCATCAGTTCTTATAACATGTACGATGAGCTAGGCAAAAAAGCATAAAAGCATAGCGTAGGGCCCTGAGCTTCCAAGCTCTCTCGTTTGGTATTTGTTTGTGTGTTTGTTTGTTTATTTGTGTCACGCCTGGTGCTATCTATCTGACGGCAAAACAATCATAGGGATGTTATAAATTTTCAATTCTCCTATTTTTTTTTCAGGCATATCCTGGGATTCGAACCCGCACTATCGCCCTACATGCATTCCCCCATACACTTCGCATTCATACCCATTCTTCCAAGTTGCTTCACGTTATGATCTTGCGTTTTAACGCCCTATTTGAATATTGCGGGCAGCTGTATGTGGCCAGCTGTGTTTGATGGTACGGTACGGGAGATGGTGTCGTATTACCCTCGATCGTACCTGTCCCGTACCTATCCCTACCGTACCGTACCATCAAAGACGGCTGGCCACAATGCGTATTCAAGTAGGGCTTTCAAATGCAAGATCATAATGTGAAGCAACTTGGAAGAATTAGTATGTATGCGAAGTGTATCGGGGAGTGCATGCAGGGCGCGATAGTGCGGGTTCGAATCCCAGGTTATGTCTTAAAAAAAAGGAATTTTTTAAAGAATTTATAACATCCCTATGCTTTTTTTTTGTCTAGGTCATCAAGGCAAAAAAGCATAGCGTAGGGCCCTGAGCTTCCAAGCTCTCTTGTTTCTTTCGCTCAGGGCCCTACACTATGCTTTTTTGCTCTCTCGTTGTTTTTGACGCCTTTTATGCCTTTTTTCAAGAGTTTTCATGATGATGTCCACAATACTCAAAAAATAAATGACTAGTACAATAGTAACATAAGCTGGGTAGCTATAAAGTGGAAATATTGTAGACCTGGTCGAACTGACATGTCACTCAGTTATCTGAAAGTGACTGAAAAGGAATTTTAACCCTTTGCACATTGATAACCAGCACAGCCTGAAGCACAATTAGAAATTTCATCACAATTTTCACCTTCAAATTGAGGGCATAACTTTAGTTTCCTTCACTCGATTTTCACAATTTTGTGCTCTTTGGAAAGCTCCTGGTAAGAACAACGTGATGATACCAGGTTCCATGGAGCAACCTCCACATATCAGGCGCAGGATCACAGCAAAATCGTCCCCAAGCCTGATATGCAAGTAAAATCGTCCCATCGACCCCATTTCACTCTCATCCACCGCAGAATGCACACATACTACGGACCATCAGCAAATCAAATTTCGGTTCCATTACGGACGTGCCAAACTGAAAGACTGTGCGAAAATTCGAATGAAAAAGAGGTTCAGCATGTAGCAGCAATTTTTGACTCCACCACTCGAGTAAGTACTGCAGTCTGTAGTTCTTCTCGAGCTTGAGAAGTAAACATTTTGAGATGCGCTGTGGTTGTTGCATTATAGAAAGAGTACGTAAGGTTTGAATGGCAGGATAGCAAGTCAATTGGTTGGACTCGCTTTTCCTCCTGGCTGAAGATCACCGGGATAAAACGGAGGTGCTGGTGTTTCTCGCGGCCGTTGTACCGCTCCATCATGTACTAGTAACGTTACTGTAGCTCCGTGCACGACCCCTGCTCCATGTACTAGTGTATGGAGCTCGCGAGCTGCATTCGTGCAAATACACGTAGTCATGGCGGGTGGGAGCAGTTTTGGCGCTCCTGCGTCCGCTTCCATACTGTTTAGAAGAGAGCCTGAGTGGCCGTCAGATCACGTTTTCTATATAGAGGAACTGTCCAAAAATGGAGTTAGCCCTGCTGAGCTGAAGCAGGTGGATTTACAAGGGAAGCCTGGCTGGTGCCTCGTAGCACTTTCCTGTGGAGCCGCACGCGACCGGCTTGTATCCTCTGGCTTGTCAATAAGCGGTAAGGCTGTGCCTGTTACTGTGGGTGGCAGTGAAGTAATCACAGTATCGGTATTTGGATGCCCACTGCATTTACATGATGGAGCAGCTGCAAGTTCTTTGGGGGCATTTGGAGATATTCATGGCCCAATAACAAGAAAGATCGTGGAGCATAGTGATTTTTCAATCCAAACGGGAACCCGCCATGCAAGGATGAGTTTGAAGAAGAGCATGCCGTCTACTGTGCGTATAGGTTCCGGTAGTACTACGGTACGGGTTTGGTACCCAGGTCAAACGCAAACATGGTTTCGATGTCAGCAAGGCGGACATGAGGCAAAGGTCTGTCCAAATCGCCTCACCCACGCACGGAGTACGACAAATCCATGGGGTCGGGGTCCACCAGCCAACCGCCAACTGGCCAGTGGCGTGGGGTCAGACAAACAGGACTCATCTGCTGTAGGAGGGTCGGATGCAGAAAGAGTAGCAGGACGGGAGGCGGGAAATCCAAGCTCATTGGATCAGCAGCCTCCCTCGGCTACGACAGCCAACCGCCAGCTTGCCAGTGCTAGTGGCGTGGGGTCAGACAAACCGTACTCGGACTCATCTGCTACAGGAGGATCGGATGCAGAAAGGGATGCATCTAGGGAACCCGAATCTGCCTCAGTGGGAAGCACTGAAGGTGAGCCGGACTTCACTCTAGCTCTGTCCCCCGACAGCAGCTGGGCTGAGGAGTCGGATGGAGGAACCCCCACCCCCTCCCCACCGCAGCCTGATCCCACCACGTCTCTGGCCCACTCTGATCCTGCTAGTGACGAAGACAGAGCAATGGCCCTACTGGCTGACTGCGCTAAGAGCAACAGCAAAGCAGGCACCAACAGCAAACGGCAGCGAAGCTCGACCTCCCCCTCAGCTGAAACCGAATTCACCGAAGTCCGTGGAAGAAAGAAAAAGAGAAAGGGTCTAGCTGGCAGCAAGCAGAACACTTGGCGTTTTTAAATCTTAGAAACACGTTCAGGACCTTTTTGTTTTTTAAGAACTTTAGCTCTAGGTTAACATTTTGGTATTTTTTAGCTTTTGGTTTTTTTCTTGTTGTTTCTTCCATGGTTGCTCCATTTCGCCTCTTGAGCACAAATGCGTTCGGGTTAAGTAGCAAGTTAGACGACTTCCAGCACGCGTTGCTACAGCACAACCCTGACGTCGCAGTGGTAACCGAAACAAAGTTCACAACAGAGAAGGTCCAAGTGTGGGACACGATATTCTCGGGCTATAGCCCTCCATTCAGGCTTGACCGCACAGCACACGGTGGTGGAGTTGCAATCTGGGTGCGATCTACTCTCCCAGCCTTGATCATCGATGAACTGGCCGCCCCCCAGCATGAAGTCTTGTGGGTATCCATCCAGCTCAGCGCCGGGCACAAGATTGTCCTGGGAGGTGTCTACCGGCCGGGTTCGAGTGACAATGGAGGAGAGTTAGAGAGAGATAAGGGCATAGTATATTATGGATTGGGAGTTTGATGAGAAGGGAGTGCTCCAAGAACAGGAACAGGGTCGTAATGGCAGTAGCCTAGGGGGCGATGTCCGTGGCCAATGACCACCCAGACCGTTTCAGGTAGCGGTTGGTCAGAACCTTGAACTGCTGCATCCCTTTGGCAGACGGTGCATCGCGGAGGAGAGTGGCTGGCAGTTCATTCCAGGCTTCGATGAGGCACTCCGGGAAAGAGCGCAGCGCAGCATTGCACGATCTGGCAGGTAGGGCTGTCTGGAGTTGAAGCTCGTGCGCAAGGTTGGCTGCCGAGCGGCGACGTGTGGCAGGCGCGATGGCGGGTGCGATGGCTCTGGCTGGGCGTGTCGCTGCAAGAGTTGGTGGGCTTGTGATGTAATGGAGCTTTTACAGGGTTGTGAGGCCGGCCACACGGTGCCGCAGGGACAGAGTGTCCATTGCAGCCCCTGTCACAATCAGGGTTAGGGCACGATGCTGGACTCGGTCCAGCTGTGAGAGATGGGTAGCCGCAGCTCCAATCGATACAAATGGGCAGTACTCCATTAGAGGCCGAATGAACCCCCGGTATGCTATGGCACGCCTTCCGTAAGAAACCAATTCGCTGTGTGGCACGCACTGCAGTTCCTCGAAGATGCTCTGAGCATGATAGATGGGCATCAATCGTCACTCCAAGGAGCTTCAGCCGCGAGCATTCCGGGACCGCTGTGCCGTTGAACTGGATGGGTGGTGTCTCCCAGGGTCTGCGGTGGCGGGACACAGTCATGGCCTGTGATTTCGTTGGCTCGAAAGTGACGCGCCACTGAGCACCCCATTCAGCAAGTGCATCCACACTAGCTTGGAGGTTGCGGCACACTTCTGCCACAGCATGTGGCGTTGGGATGTGGGCATAAAGCGTGGTGTCATCTGCGTACGCAGCCGGAGTGATCCCTTCCGGTAGGACGTCGCAGGCGTCATTCACATACAGCAAAAACAGTGTGGGCCCAAAGATGCTCCCCTGAAGAACCCCAGCATCGATCTTGTACGATTCTGAAGATGCTCCCCCGACTACTGCCTGCAACTTCCTGTCGTACAGGTAGTCAGACAGCCAGTTGAGGAGGCGACCAGTGATGCCATATGACGCAGCCTTGTGGAGCACACCTCGGTGTGAAACTTTGTCGAATGCTCCTGCTATGTCTACAGTCAGCACGCGGACTGTGCCACCACGGTTGACTTCGGACACCCAGGAGTTGTTGAGAGACGTGAGAAGGTCAGATGTGCTGAGCCCCTGCCGGAATCCGTACTGGTGGATGGACAAGGCCTTTTCATGCTCAACATGATTGATTATGGCAGTGTTGAGAATCCTATCCATGACTTTGGAGACAACAGATAACAAGAACACAGGTCGGTAGTTCTTAACAGCAGAGTGAGATTGCTTCTTGTGTATCGGGACCACACGGGCTACTTTCCAGAGAGAGGGCTGGACATGGAACCGGAAACGGAGTGAGAACAGCTTGGCAAGTGGTGCAGCCAAAACTTTTGAGCACTGCTTCAGAACTCTGGCAGGGATGCCATCGGGTCCGGTAGCCTTGGTCGGATCCAGCTGGCGGAGCTGGCGCTGGACTGTCGCTTCCCGAAATCAGTTATCAGGGCAGATGTACACCTAGGAGGAAGGTCAGGAAGGTCGGAGTGCTGTAGATCTTGATCACCCACACTGCATTTGCTCGCAAAGAATTCTCCAAAGCAAGTAGCCTTTTCCTGGTTGGTGACATATTCTCTGCCCTGGGCATTGCGTAGGACAGGGATAGATGAGCTGCGGCCAGAGCCTGCAGCTTGCTTCAGGAGTGACCACCATTGCTTGTTTCGCAGTGATCCATGTTTGAGCCGATCTCGGATGCGGGCAGATTCTGCCTGCTTTGCGAGACGCAGGCAATTGGCAGAGGCTCGGACTTTGGCATTGTAGTCAATGAGTTGCTGGTGGCAGGTGGGGTGTCTCCTCAGAAGGTTCCATGCATTCTTCTTTACCTGGGTAGCGGCTGAGCATTCCGGCGTCCACCAGGATGGATCTGTTGGTTTCGTCGAAAGTTCTTTGTGTGGGATGAAGCAATTCATACCTTCCATGACAACAGCGGGTACTGATCTGCAGGACGCTTCGGGATCTTCTGATATATCCCAGTTTGCTGTTGAGTAGAAGTGCCGAAGCCGGCCCCAGTCTGCCTGAGCATACCTCCAAACACGCCGTTTAGTCGGTGGTTCGCGGAGTGGGGTGGCATGAAAAGTGGCCACAACGGTGGCATGGTCTAATGCTCCAATGGGGTCTAGTACATTTACCACCACTGAGGTCTCCGAGAAGTCGCTGAGTATGAGATCCAGGGTGTTCTCACCACGTGTCGGTTGAGTAACGTGCTGGTGGAGCCCGTGGAACGCAGAGTGTTCTTCCATGTATTCACCATCTGGTGTAGTCTTCGTGCTGCATAGCCAGCTTTCATTATGAACATTTAAATCACCAGCTATCACAACGCTGTTCCCGAGGGATCGAGCTTGATCCATGACTGAGTCAAGATACTCAAGCAGAGAGACATCTTGTCCAGGGCACGACCCGGGTCGGTACACGGCACATACAACTACCTTCCGCCTCGTCGTACTCTGGGGCTGTTGTTCAGCTGGAGAAAAGGTAACACTTGCCGTTGCAATGGCGGACTCCTTCATGGCGACAACCTCCTCTTTCAGTCCTGTTATCTGCATGACCAGTTCATCAATCCGGTTTTTGAGACCGACCTCCCGGTTTGCAGATTCCGACTCGAGCGCTGACAGCGTCTTGACACTTTCAAAGACGGACGATTCGATTTCAGGGATGGAGCTCAAAAGTTTTATTTCCGATTCCAGCAGGCTGCGAGTGGCAGTTCTGGCCGGCATAGCTACCTGTGTCTACCTACTAGTACTACCTAGACTATCTACTACTCACCACTCTTCTCTTATACCCTGTAACTACCACCAAACCGGCCTGGTGCCAGCTGGGCTGAGAAATCGCACGACAAACTACGGAGCTCGAAAAAGTCCAACCGTACTCTTCAACATGCAAAAAAACTTTATTGCATGAGCAAGTATCACACCGCCGTGCTACATGCCTCAGCATCGTACTCACAAAGCACTGCACACAAGCTTACAACGTACATGTGTAAAGTACACAGTTCGTGACTGCTCGCAGAGTGCTTCGTACTGCAGGATTTGTTGTGGAAACTATAATTCCCTATGAGCTGAGCGGTCACAGAATACAGTTGTGACCACTATAATTCCATTCGAACAGTTACACGCGGAATGTACAGTTGTGACCACTCTTTCTCTGTGAGTAGTCACAGGCAGAATATAGGTATTTCTGTATTACAAGAGAGATTGGAGGCTTTGTCACAACTCTGAGTTTCACGTATTACTACGATCGTCAGGCAACTAATGGCTCCTAAACGGGCAGCCTGAACATAAGGGGGAGCAAGGTGGGAAATTCTGAGGGGTATCATAGGCGACGCGTATCATAGCGCAAGAGTCAGGTGCAGGCGTGAAGTTGCCTAGTCTTCAGACTTGGGGCTATGCAGCAGCAGTTCCAGGGTGAATGACATAAAAATAGAGCTGGGGACTTAAATGCCAAATCCACACATGCCCACACCATTACACCCACACACATACACCCACACTCTCTCCCTTTTCTCACATACACATACACTCACACTCATGCGCGCGTACACGTGCACACGCACACACACACACACTCACTCATTCTCTAAATCTCTCTCTCTCACACACACACATTCATTCTCTACAACACACACACACACACACACACACACACACACACACACACACGCACATCCACACACACACACACACATCCACGCACGCACACACAAACACACACATACACACATTCTCTAAATCTCTTTCTCACACACACATTCTATCTCTCTCTCACACACACACACACACTCTTTCTCACGCATGCACACACACGCACACACTCACACATGTGCGCGCACACTTACTCACACATACACACACTCACACACACACACACAACACACACAAATAGGCAGCGGGACTACCACCTAGATTCACGTGACCTTGCGGACAAAGTTACGGAGGTAGAACTTGTTTTCATGACGACACTTGGACACAAGTATTTCTGTATTCTTATTTTATCTCTTTTCAACCAATCCACAAGCCAAGAAGAGATGCGTAGACGGAAGAACCGTACTCTTGGTGATACTGATCGCAAACATGATTAATTCCTCCAGGCCATTGAGCACCCAATTCTAAACCTTATTTAAGCAAAGCTCTTGTCAAAGCAGCATGCCAGTTCAAGAACATCTCGTCAGACATACAAATCGATACATGTCTGGTGCACTCTCACTAACAAGCAGGCATCGCAGGCTACATTCGCACCAGCAAACAAAAGACGTTAAAGTGAGTGAATATTTCTATAAAATTAATAATTAGAAGACAAATGAAGGTGTGGAGGATCGCCCAAAAACACTGACAAGGAGACAGTAAACGGTTGACAGTACTCGTATGCATGTACTTATACACGTTATAGCAGCACAACGAGAAAGACCATGTACCATAATGTTACATCAATAAATTTTACAGAGTTATGTTGGGAGTAGGAATGAAGATGTGCTCGAAGCAGTAAACTGCGTTAGCACTACGTTGAGCCACAACATTGAAATACAGTTTCCTGCAGTCAAAACAAGACACTCACACTTCTCTGGTCTAGTTCGCCATTCTTATCGATAAACATGACTTGATTTAATTTCTTACGATGGTTCTTGAGAATGGATCAATGATGTCTTGAATAGATGTCTTCCTGAACGACTTCAACTGAGAGGCAGTTTCAGTTTCAACAAGATGGACATTGTTTTTCTGTGGAGTCTTCCACAAGAAAGACAGAGCTACACACACGAAGGTGCTTGATGTACTCAGTACCTTCTTGGAGATGAACATATTTTCATTTCCATCTTCATTATATTTTCGTCTCTGCATCGTCGACGATGTCCACTTCTGACTCCGTAATCTTGTCACCCATCCTCTCCAAAAATACAAATCGAGTGCTGCTTGCATGCTGGATCAGTTGAAGTCAGTCTCTGTTCTAGCAAGATCGGCTTGCAAAAATTACATGAATGAAAATATTCCGAAATAGCTTTTCTGAACGACGAAGTAATTTAGTTTGTTCTTCAAATATGCTGAATAGCACAATCTACTAGCCAGAACGTCCTCTCAAAAGGAATTCTATCTGAAGCCTGCGAGATTTTCGACCACCCTTCGTTTTGGAGAGGAGCCCACACACACCAGACTCAAGCTACAAGTAGACTACGCGGAGATCGAGAGTTGATCGAAATATTTCTTGCTCACTTCTGAAACCTGTGATTGTGAAGGAAAAAAGTATGCTGAACGCGTGAATGCCTACAGTTGAGTCGTAAAATTTTGACGTGGGTCCTGTGACCGTTCACGGAGAAAGTCGCGGCTGTTTCTGACTGGTCATCGGGATTCAAACTGGTGTGTGACTTTATGACTGCTCTTCAGGGATTTGTGACTGTTTGATTGGTCACGTGGATCGTGATCGGTCTTCGAGACGTGACTGCTCACTGAGTCCTACATATATACATACACGCCCCACCCCCCCACCCTCACACACACACACACACACACAAACGGATAAAGCCAATCCTCTAGCCGACCTTTTTTCGGCTTACAGTACAGAACCTCAGTCTAAGTCATCATCATTCACTGCATTGCCCACTCCCTGTCTTCCACCTACGGAGGACCTATTCCAGATCAAGCCTTTGTCAACTGCATCCATGTTCAATGCATTAATTCGCCTCCCCGTCAACTGCATCCATATTCAATGCATTAGTTCGCCTCTCCGTGCGATGCTCCCAGCAGTCGTGCTGCCCAACCGTACCCTCCTGGAACTAGCTGAAGTATTAGCCCTATCCCTGACCGAACTCTTCAACCGTTGCATTTTAAGCAGTACGCAGCCTCTTGAGTGGAAGTCAGCGGTAGTCATTCCCCTGTACAAGGGTAGGGGAGATGCCTCTGACCGCTGAGTTACCGACCCATTTTCCTCCTTGATGGAGTCGCTAAACTCTTTGAATCAATGATTAGTCGTCAGGTCTACTCGTTTGTAGAGGTCAATAGCTTACTATCTCCGAGCCAGTTTGGCTTTCAGCATATTACTGTCAACTGCCATGCCAAGGACACGGGGGCAAAATCCAACGCCTACGCCAGCTTGCTGGTAGGTGGGAGCACACATGCCGACCCCACTATGGGCTCCCAGCAGGCCCCAGTCACCCTTGGACCTGACCTCCACCACCAGCAGAAGCCAGCAACACCTCCAACAACCCCACCAGCACTGGAGCAAAGCTGCCCACAAGTACCGGTAGTAGAGGTCGAAACAAACGCCAACACCGGCCCAAGTCTGTCTGTAGGACACAAAGACGAGGAAGACCCTGACATTGCAATCACCTCTGACGGAGGGCTCATACCTGAGCAGCATGACGAAATGCGCCCACACGAAATGAGAAATATATATCATCTAGCAGCTGCATCCACTGGTTCGAGCGGCTCGGAAGCGGATGCAGAAGACCAGGATCACTACACTGCAGCCGAAAGAGACGACAAAGTACTATCTGATGCACTGAAGTCGTTCAAGGGCCAGCGGGAATCGATATCACCAGAACACCACATCAGATTCACTCTTGTCAAGAATAGATGACCCAGGAAACAGAAGCCAACTCGTTTGCATTCCCCGAGCGTGAGTACTAGTCATCTTTCTCTCTAGTGTTGACATTAGCCTATCTATCTATTATCAATATGCCTTCTCCCCGACTTAACCCCTCTGCAGCAGGTTTTGTTCCCCGCCCTTCCATTCCCTGACTTTGTCTTTACATGACCAATGCATTTGGACTGCTGTCCAAACTTGGTTAGCTTCAGCACGCAGCGAAGATCTCGAAGCTTGAAGTTATTATCTTAACAGAGACCAAGCTCACTGCAGACACAGTTACCCAGGTGGAAGTCTCACTACCTGGATTTGCCCCTCCCAATTGTCGAGACCGCACCGCTCATGGAGCAGGAGTTGCAATCTGGATTAGGGATGGCATTGACTTTCAACACCTCCATGACATCAACGGTGGTGTTCACGAAAATATCTGGGTATCTGTTTACATGGCCCCCATACGAACACTGTCATTGGCGCTGCCTACAGGCCAGGCTCCTGTCTGGGCACTGACACCAAACTCTTCGAGCACCTTGATGCAACTCTTGACAGAGTTAGGCAGCATGGGTCGAAGATTATCCCAGGGCTTTCCACACTTGGAGGGAGAAACATTTGACTCGGGTCGGGAGGTGTCCCCCGGTGAAGTTTTTCTAGGAAAATGGCTTGCTGTTGGGGCCCGTGAACACATTTTTAACTGTCCACACACATGCAAGAACTCGTGCATTTTACAGCTACATGTACATGTACATGTACAATGACTGGCCAAACGCGACCTGGAAGCGCTGAATGGCCAACTGGACTAAAAGTCCCCAAAATAAAATAATCGGTTGTCCCTCTTTGGGAACAAAATCGGCCAGTTTGTCCGACAGGCGATCAAAAATCGGACGATTTCAGAAAAATCGGAGCAAGTGCCAGCCCTGTTATCCTTGCTGGCGACTTCAATGTGCACAACGGCTTGTGGTTAGGAAGCAACAAAACTACTCCTGCAGGGGAATGCACTGAGGAGATGTGTGTTAGCCACGGCCTGGAACAACATGTTATGATGAAGACGCAAGGGGACAATATACTGGATCTGATTATGTCTAACTATCTTTCTGACGTAACAGTCCGTTGCAAACCCTCCCTTGCCGCCTCGGATGTAACTCTGATAGCTGAATTTCCCCCACAAGCGTCGGAGGAACCTCCCACCAAACGAGTGGTCTGGCGCTACAACCTAGCGGACTGACCTCGACTTTCTCATTTTTATCCTCAATCTGACTAGACCACAGCCATCAGTAAACGTCCCAACAAATCATGTCATAATGTCACTGAGATCACTACACAAGGCATGAAGCAATTCATACCACCTCGTGAACTTGTAACCCGCCTGTCTGGCCAATTTGGTGGACACCTGAATGTTAAGCCCAGGTGAAGGCAAAACAGGAAGCTTGGAACCGCTCCCGCACGACTCCTTGGCCACAGCTACGATTGGGGCCCTTCAGGCAAACAGGCGTTGCACTCACTCTCTTCGCCAGGTGCAGGCAATACGCCTTGCCACGCTGAGGGACAAACTTTCACGTGGGAGCATGTCTGATCGAGAGTGGTGGTCCACGCTGAAGCAAGCAGGTGGTAGTGGGCGCAGCACAACCATACCAACTCTTGTTGACACTAACGGCGTCCGGGTTACGGCCAAGTCCCAGTAAGCAGAGTGCTTTGGCACGTTCTTTTCGTCAAAGTGCAGCCTCGGAGCAGACGACGTTACAAACGATCTGCCATCAGACGATCTGCCACCTGTAACACCTCACACTGAGTCTTGGCTTACTGCCGTCGACTTTCGAACGGATACTGTCAAAAGAGAGCTCAGAAGACTGAATCCCATAAAAGCCACAGGGTGCTGAAGAATTGTGCTAATGAGCTCTGCTTGCCTGTTGCCCAGCTGTTCTCCTTGTGCTTTCGGCAGGATGTGCACCGGAGGCTGTGGAAGGTCGCCGGGGTTGTTCCGATTCACAAGAAGAAAGCTAGATTAGATCTGCGCAACTGTCGTCCGGTGTCTCTCCCATGCATTTATTCCAAGACAATGGAAACAATCTGCAACCACTGTATCATAAACTTCTTCTCTAAGCACAGTATAATCTCCTCTCGACAATATGGCTTCCGGAAGGGACTCGGTACATATGATCAGAATTATTCTATTAACCAAGCTGCACAACGACTGGTCATCCACTGCAGCGAGCGGTGGAATGGTACATTAGTCTAGGAGCCAAGTCAGCAAAAGTCCAAGGAATAAGGAGTTACATGTACTGGCCATCGACATCGCCGAGGCGTTTGACAAGGTTTCACATCGAGGTGTACTCCATAAACCAGAGGCATGCGGCATCAGTGATCCGCTCATTCGCTGGCCCTCAAACTACCTCTGCTGTCGGCAACTACGTGCTGTAGTCGAAGGACAACATGCAGTCATCAGAATACCCTGTGCTTGCTGGGGTCCCCAAGGCAGTATCCTGGGTCCAACCCTGTTTCTGGTTTACGTAAACGACTGTGAGGAAGAAATACCGGATAGCACCTCGCTGGCTCTATACGCAGATGACACCACAGTCTACCAATGCATTGCGGCTTCGTGCGACATCCCAGATAGTGCGACCCAGCTTCAGCTTGCCGTGGACCCTATCGCCCGAAAGGGTACTGAGTGGAAAATAACTTTTGAACCGACCAAGTCCCTTTACGCTCACGATTGATTTTCACCGTCCGGCAACACCTCTTCCCCACGTACTGTTCAACGGTACCAGGGTGCCTGAAGTGGGCAAGATAAAGCTCCTCGGGATTTTGTTCGATACCACTGGCCCGCCTGGATGCAGTACAATGCAGGCACTAAAGCTGATAGGCCCTGGTGTCTCCGTACCAAGCCTGGAGCATAGGCGCAGGGTGGCGGCCCTGAGCTTCCTGTGCAAGCTCCGCTTCCTCCCACCGATGAACCACTTGAAAGCAATTATGCCCAAACCTCTCCAGCTGGCAGATGAAACCCCCAACACCCGTCTCTCCGCCCAGCGACGCCAGTCACACGACTTTCCATTGTGCCTGCCTTGTCGTTCCCGCTCAACCATGGCCAATGCTCTCCCTGCTTGCGGCTGAGCGCATGAAACTCTCCAACTGGATGGAAGCAAGGCTTGTAAACCTGCTACATGAACTTGCTGAACTACACGCTCTCATGTATTCTCTTTCTCAATCTCCCCCCCCCCCCCACCCCTTCCCCTCCCGCTTCCCCTGTTCTTTCTCTTTCCCTCAAACTTCCATTTATCTGGTGCCTCCAGAGCATGACGATGTCTAGACAAGTTGGTCGACGGAGCGCCTGGCCTCCACCACGATGGTTGCTGCATGTTCCCATTGCGTGCACCACATGGCTTTCAGTAAAAATATAAAAGGACTCAGTGTTCTTCCTCCCTCTGGGTCACCTTCTTTGTACCAGCTGCATTATCAACAAACTGCATTAACTGTGGACGACCGCTGGCGACAAAGTCATACTGGTATGGCAGTTTGGTATCTTCGAAAACCTTGTCGTTACACGGAATGCTGCTTATCCGCTTCATTACGCCAGTAGGGATAATCTTCAGGATTTTTGGTGGGGGGGGGGGGGTTGACTGCAAGTCCATAATATATGATGGGGTGCTATTCGGTTTGCGATAAGATTGGTAGGTACTCGGGTGAGTTCCGCATCATGCCCGGAGGTGTGTCTCAGGATTGCGAAACTATCATAGCTGCATAATTCGAGGCTTCTTTCCTGAAGAAGAAGCCTCAGTTTACTTAGGATGTATTCACTCACCAACTCGCACACTTTGGCGACATCAAACGATCCCATATTTACTTCAAAAACGTTATTGTTCTCTTTCTTCATCCAGGCTTCGCCCGCAGTCAAAATGCAAGGAATTGTTGCCCTGCAGCATTATGTCATTATCTATCTGGGGAATTTTGACATACAACCTGGCAGAAGATAATGCCTGTAGTATGAGCTATCTGGTGATTGATGGATAAAAATTCGCTTAAGTGAACACGAGAAATTCCTTGGCTTCTCGTTGAAGTAGCGGAGCCAGTTAATGACCGACTATCTGTTGTGCCATAAAGTGTGGCTGACGGTACTGCGGGGCATGCCAATTATCCCATGTTAAACTGCCTGGCTGACCATGCCTATTTTACATGTCGCGGGAGGTTTTAGCTGGCAGTGGAGGAAGTCAGTGAACCCGATCTTGTCGTCTTTCCATGTCACAAAAAAAAACACTTTGTTTTCATGGCTTTGGCATTGATGTCGCTGTAGGCCGCATCTTAAAAAAGGGTATTTCTTGGTGATATTCTTGTGGAGTAGGATCTGATACTTTTCGGTAAGACTACAGTACAGGTTGCGCAACTCGTTGGCTGAAACTGCCACCTGCGTTTAATGAAAATTGATATATTCGCCCCCCCCCCCCCCCCCCATTCGGTGCGGTACTGGATAGCTTTGTCTGCTCTAGAGCTGGGTCAGCCGAGTCGGTGTACCGGTTTGGGCATACTTGAACCCGTTTGGAAAAAGAACACCGGGTCACCTGTGACCCGGCTGGGAATATTTAGTCATTATACATCGGGGAGTCCTAAATAGTTACAACTCCGTAATGCAGTAGCAACACTTGGACGGACGTGGCGCTGGCCCGGTTTCATGGGTTGTGCCAGGTAAAAGTGAGCCTGATTGGCTTGAAATCCTAGTGCAGACACTGCATAGGTGCACTCACAGCTCTCAAATGTCCCGCAGTTCTTGCCAACGACATATGCATACTTACCCAGTCTGTCAAATTAACCTGCGCTTTAGCATTGCACAATATCTCAGCACACTCAGAAAAGCCTTTCTCGCAGGCTAGGTGGAGAGGTGTACGGCGCCGCTAAGGCACACAAACAGTCAACAACAGGACTATTCATTAGTTTAAGGTGCTGAAAAGGGACCCAAAGTTTAAAGAAAAAATTGACTGCCACTACCAGGATTACAAAAATTTAGACCAGTGATGTTCAAACCACGGAGCTATGGTATAGCTGTCATCTCAGCAAAGACGGTTAATAATGTATTCAGCCTAAAAAAACTCACACTTCCTCTTACACTAACCAGGCTGGGGGGAGGGGAGGGAGGAGGGGAGGGTGGAGGACGGGAGGGGTTTCAGCTCCCACTATACGCACACTCTTCGATTAGCTCAATCCCAAACTACTGCTAGTACTTGACAAACCGAATGTATCAGTTGCACATTGGTTGAGTGAGTTGAAAAGGGGAAAAAGGACTTCTAGAGATCCTTAGCAAAAAGAGTGTAACATTCGAATTAACTTTCATGACACTCACTCCCAGCCCTGAAAAATGCTGTTAAAGTATTTGCATTCTCTCTTTGTGAAGTAAAAGAAGAAAACACATGGGAACGAGTTATGAAGCAACTATCCACGACTGTAAAAAAAAGTTAATTATCGTGTCCATTCCCGAAGGGAACTCACGACGGCCGCTAACACCCGGTAAACCCTAGCGGCAGATGCAGCGATGCAGCGATGAAGCAGATGCAGCGATGGGGTCCACGACTGTAACAAGATGATAAGTGGGGCTGAAACGATGACACATCTGTGCCTAACGGTTAACTGTTAGCCTAACGGTCGGTTAACAGTTATAACCTGTAAGACTGAGACAAAGAAACTTTATTGTTTTTGATGCCATTTATGCCGTTTTTCAAGAATGTTCATGATGACGGCCAAAAAACTCAAAAAATTAATGACTAGTACAGTAGTAACATAAACTGGGTACCTATAAAGTGGATATATTGTAGAACAGGTCGAACTGACATGTCACTCAGTTATCTGAAAGTGACTAAAAAGGAATTTTAAACCTTTGCACATTGATTACCAGCACAGCCTGAAGCACAATTAGAAATTTCAGCACAATTTTCACCTTCAAACTGAGGTCATAACTTTAGCATCCTTCACTTGATTTTCCCAATTTTGTGCTCTTTGGAAAGCTCCTGATGAGAACAATGCAATGATACCAGGTTCCACGGACCAACCTCCACATACCAGGCGTAGGAACACAGCAAAGTCGTCCCCAAGCCTGGTATGCAAGTAAATTGGTCCCATCGACGCCATTTCACTCTCCTCCATTGCAGAATGCACACACATTACGGAGCATCAGCAAATCAAATTTCGGTTCCATTACAGACGGGTCAAAATGAAAAACTATGCGAAAATTCGAATGAAAAAACGGTTCAGCATGTAGCAGCAATTTTTGACTCCGCCACTCGAGTAAGTACTGCAGTCTGTAGTTCTTTTCGACCTTGAGAAGTAAACCTTTTGAGATGTGCTGTGGTTGTTGCATTATAACAAGAGTACGTAAGCTTTGAATGGCAGGATAGCAAGTCGATTGCTGGACTCGCTTCTCCTCCTGGGTGGAGATCACCTGGATAGAACAGAGTTGCTGGTGTTTCTCGTGGTCGTTGAGGACAAAGCGAAGCGACGGATGCTTCATCTGGTTGAGGCCATTGGCGATCAGATCTCTTTGGCTGATCTTGATGAAGAGACTGCCATCAGCCGTTTTTGCTCTGTCGAGGCTCTGCTAAAAAAGGAACATTAGTTGGTGGTTACTTGGGCTAGGTCACTACTGCGCCAAGTGTTACAACAGCTGCTCCATGTACTGGACTGCACTGGAGCGCTGTGCAGGTACATGTACGCAGATACGAGTACCGCTCCATTATGTACTAGTAACGTTACTGTAGCTCCGTGCAAGACCACTGCTCCTTGTACTAGGGCATGGAGTGCGCGAGCTACATTTAAAACTACTTCTCTGTTCACAGGCCTTTTTCAGTCGAAAGAAGCCCTAGTTTCGACTCTTTGAGTTCCTGTAGTGACGATTCTTGAATTTCACTCGAAAATTCAATTTGCTGATGCTCCAAATTATTTTTGACACAATGAACATCAAGCCTTTACGTTACTGTGCCTTTTCTCACTCGCTCCAAAGGCACGCAAAAAAGGATTTTTCCCTGAGGATAGGTGCATTAGCCACGGCCGGGAACAACATGTTAAGATGAAGACCCGAGGGGACAATATACTGGATCTGATTATGTCTGACTATCTTTCTGATGTAAAAGTCCGTTGCAAACCTCCCCTTGGCGCCTCGGATGTAACTCTGATGGCTGAATTTCCCACACAAGTGTCGGAGGAATGTCCCACGAAACGAGTATTCTGACCCTACAACCTAGCGGACCGGCCTCGACTTTCTCGTTTTATCGTCAATCTGACTAGACCGCAGCCATCAGTCAATGTCCCAACAAATCATGTCATAATGTCTTCGACATCATTTCACAAGGCATGAAGCAATTCATACCATCTCGTGACCTTGTAACCCGCCCGTCTGACCCTCCTTGGTGGACTCCTGACTGTTCAGCACAGGCGAAGGCAACACAGGAAGCTTGGGACAACTCCTGCGCGAGTCCTCGTCCACAGCTACGACTGGGGGCCCTTGAGGCGACCAGGTGTTGCACTCACTATCTGCGCCAGGCGCAGGCAATACGCCTTGCCACGCCGAGGGACAAACTTTCACGTGGGAGCATGTCTGATTGGTGAGCCACGCTGAAGCAAGCAGGTGGTAGTGGGCGCGGCACACCCATACAAACACTTGTTGACACTAACGGCGTCCGGGTCACGGCCAACTCCAAGAAAGCAGAGCGCTTTGGCACGTTCTTTTCGTCAAAGTGCAGCCTCGGAGCAGATGACTTTCCAAACGATCTGCTATCAGACGATCTGCCACCTGTAACACCACGCACCGCATCTCGACTTACTACAGTCCACTTTTGAACGGATACTGTCAGAAGAGAGCTCAGAAGACTGAATCCCATGAAAGCCACAGGGTGCTGAAGAATTATGCCAACGAGCTCTGCTTGCATGCCGCCCGGCTGTTCTCCTTGTGCTTTCGGCAGCAAGTGCAACCGAGGCTGTGGAAGATTGCCCGGGTTCTTGCGATTCACAAGAAGAAAGCTAGATCAGACCTGAGCAACTGGCGCCCGGTGTCTCTTCTCTGCATTCTCTCCAAGACAGTGGAAACAATTGGCAACCACTGTTTTCTCTAAGCACGGTGTATTCTCCTCTCGGCAATATGGCTTCCGGAAGGGACTGGGTACATCAGATCTGTTATTGAAGCTGCACAACGACTGGTCATCCACTGCGGCGAGCGGCGGCATGGTACATGCACTGGCCATCAACATCGCCGAGAAGTTCGACAAGGTTTCACATCGAGGTGTCCTCCATAAAGCAGAGGCATGCGGCATCAGTGATCCTTGGCTGGCTCTCAAACTACCTCTGCTGCCGGCAACTACGTGCTGTAGTCGGAGTACAACAGTCATTGGAATACCCTGTGCTTTCTGGGGTCCCCAGGGCAGCATCCTGGGTCCAACCCTGTTTCTGGTTTACATAAACGACTGTGAGGAAGTAATACCGGATAGCACCTCTCTGGGTGTATACGCAGATGATACCACCGTCTACCAATGTATTGCGGCCACGTTTGACATCCCGGAGAGTGCGATCCAGCTTCAGCTTGCCGTGGACTCCATCGCTCGATGGGGTGCTGAGTGGAAAATGGCTTTCGAACCGACCAAGTCCCAGGCACTCACGATTGACTTTCACCATCCGGCAACACCTCTTCCTCACATACTGTTCAACGGTACCAGGGTGTCTGAAGTGGGCGAGACAAAGCTCCACGGGGTTTTGTTCGACACAACACTGCGATTCTTGGCCCACATACGCCAGGTTGCCACCAGGGCCCACCAACGCTTCCACTTTCTCCGGAAGATGGCACCACTTCTGACAGCACCTGGCCGTATTGCTGTGTACAACGGCTTCATACAACCAACCATGGAGTACTGCTGTCTAGTCTGGATGGGGGCTCCACTGGCCCACCTGGACGCTGTACAACACAGGCACTAAAGCTGATAGGCCCTCGAGTCTCCGTACCAAGCCTGGAGCATAGGCGCAGGGCGGCGGCCCTGATCTTCCTGTATAAGCTCTGCTTCCTCCCACCGACGAGCCACTTGACAGCAATTATGCCCAAACTTCTCCAGCTGGCAGATGAAACCCCCAACACCCGACTCATCGCCCAGGGACGCCAGTAACATTACTTTCCCGTGTGCCTACCTTGCCGTTCCCGCTCAACCATGGCCAATGCTCTCCATGCTTGCGGGCTGAGCGCATGAAACTCCCTACCTCGGAGAATCCTCACACAGCAGCCATACAAGAACGGGATGCTGCAGTTCAAGAAGATGGTCCACCTTCACCTGGTGACCAGCAACTGGATGCAAGCAAGTCTTGTAAGCCTGCTGCATGAACTTGCTTAACTACACGCTCCCATGTACTCTCTTTCTCAATCTCTCCCCCCTCTCAAAGTCATACTGGTATGGCAGTTTGGTATCTTCGAAAACCTTGTCGTTACACGGAATGCTGCTTATCCGCTTCATTACGCCAGTAGGGATAATCTTCAGGATTTTTGGTGGGTGGTTTGACTGCAAGTCCTTTATATTATTATTATTATTATGGGGTGCTATTCGGTTTGTGATAAGATTGGTAGGTACCCGGGTGAGTTCCGCATCATGCCCGGAGGCGTGTCTCAGGATGGCGAAACCATCATTGCTGCATAATCCGACGCTTTTTTCCTCAAGACGAAGCCTCAGTTTACTTAGGGTGTATTCACCCACCAACTCGCACACTTTAGCGAGATCAAACGATCCCATCTTTACTTCAAAAGCGTTATTGTTCTCTTTCTTCATCCAGCCTTCGCCGCAGTAAAAATGCAAGGAATTCTTGGCCTGCAGCATTATGTCACCATCTCTCTGGGGAATTTTGACATGCAACCTGGCATAAGATAATGCCTCTAGTAAGAGCTTTCTGGTGATTGATGGATAAAAATTGGCTAAAGGGAACACCAGAAATTCTTTGGCTTCTCGTTGAAGTAGCGGAGCCAGTTTATGACCGACTTTCTGTGGTGCCACAAGTTGGGGCTCACGGTACTGCGTACCATGCCAATGATCCCATCTAAAACTGCCTGGCTGACCATGCCTGTTTTACATGTCGCGGGAGGTTTTAGCTGGCAGGGTAGGAAGTCAGTGAACCCGGTCTTGTCGTCTTTTCATGTTACAAAAAACACTGCGTCTTAGCAAGTAACCAATCTCATATCATCTAAGCCAAGCTCCGTAGCGGTCTTCATAGCGTTGGCATTGATGTCGCTGTAGGCCTCATCTGAAAAAAAAACGGTTATTTCTTGGTGATATTCTTGCGCAGTAGGATCTGATACTTTTCGGGAAGCATACAGTACAGGTTGCGCAGCTCATTGGCTGAAACTACCACCTGCGTTAAATGAAAATTGATATATTTGCCCACCATTCGGTGCGATACTGGATAGCTTTGTCTACTCCAGAGCTGGGTCAGCCGAGTCAGCGACCCGGTTTGGGCATATTTGAACCAGTTTGGAAAAAGAACACCGGCTCACCTGTGACCCGGTTGGGAATATATAGTCAATATACATCGGGGAGTCTTACAAATATTACACAGCAATGAATCAAACAAGTCTCATTCCGCTGTTACTCCGAGTTTTGTTTCAAAACATTTCATCAGAAATTTTATTGTTTTTGACGCCATTTTATGCCTTTTTTCAAGAGTTTTCATGATGATGTCCACAATACTCAAAAAATAAATGACTAGTACAGTAGTAACATAAGCTGGGTAGCTATAACGTGAAAAAATTGTAGACCAGGTCGAACTGACATGTCACTCAGTGATAGGGTCCAGCGGATAATGCTCCGTGTTCGTATAAAGCTAACCATAAAGCTCCAAAAACTGCCTTAAAATGCCAATTATAATGCTTCAGCAAGGGATATAATGCTCTTGGTTTGGGACAAAAATGGAAGAAAGTCTGCACATTGTCACACTTCCAGGAAATTATGCATATCGTCGATCTGCATCTGAAGTTGCCACCTAATCTCTCACGAGCTCCACCACTTCTTAGCACTATAAGACACGACCGCTTCTCCACTGATTGCTCTCCATTCCAACTTTGATGCAGGGTTGTGGCAGAGATGTAACAGTTTTCCCCTGTTCTCTATAACTTTACACTCCCTCGCACCTCATGCGTCTTACGCCTGTCTATTAGCACCTTCATTGGCGCCATTGCCACATGTATACTATCACATTTTGCATATAACTGGTTGAGGCACGCTCAACCAGGTCTCTTACTTTTCAAGTTTGATTAAACCTGTTACACTGGTAGCAGAGGATGGTTACTACTCTGCTTTTGGCAGGTGTTCTGGTCGCTCTGCTTACGCTCCTCGTACTCGTCGTTCGGCTGATAAACGATATCAAGGCCGCTCAGCGCGTTAGCCAAGGAAACCGAACGATACATCCGAACTCGGAACCGTGGGAGCCAACATCCCGCCTTATGAAAGAGCCGCCTGTGTTTGGAGGAGATTCCGCTACATTCAAAGAATGGACGTTTGCAATGGACATGGCACTCCCAAATGCGGCACAGAGGGTCGACTACGCGGCAGGATTTTTGACTGGAAACGCTCGTCTTTGGTTGATAGCGGCATTGGAAGCTAACCAAGTGCTCTGAAAGCGGCACTTGGCGATGTGTACGGACCACGGCACAACGAGGAAACATCGCGTATGGGACTAATTTCCGCAGCGCAGCGCGGGTCGCTGGACGCATACATTGCTGCTTTCACTCGCCTCAGCCTGCAAGTGCCGGAAATCGACCACCACACCAGAGCGCTGCTGTTCGTCAGGGGTCTTATGCCGCACATCCAGCGACAGGTCATGCGTGAGCATCCACGTACCCTGGAGCAAGCTGTCATGGCAGCAAACACTGTGGAGCAGTCGCCAGGGCCACCGGCGTCGGGGCCACCAGCCAGTAGAGAGTCGCGTTCCGTGCCCAGCTTCCGTGGTCAGGGCCTCCGCAAGCTGACGGACCAAGAGCGTGTCCAACTGCGAGCAATGGGACACTGCTTTGCTTGCAGGAAGCCAGGCCACCTCGCTAAAGACTGTACTGAGGGTGGACAGCGCTACCCAAACGCTGGTCGCCAGTAAGAAAGGGGGTGCGCTTACTGGCGACGACCCAAGCACCCACGCCGGTACCAGTCGCTAACCGGTTCGGAGCTCTGGAGGTTGAAGACGTTGCTCTCCAGGAACTTACAGAGCCGGAGACACCCATAGCTGTAGGAAATTGTCCCGTTGCAGAAAGGTGTCATGTCAGCAACGTCAGCGTCGGCAATGAACCTGAACACGACCTACGGCGCATACAGGGAAAGATCGGCGGTCGCCGTGCAGTGATGCTGATAGATTCCGGTTCGACGCATGACTTCATTGCAGACGGTTTTGTTCGAAAGCATCATCTTGACACGGATGCAAGCTCAGAAATGCTGAGCGTAACATTGGCGGACGGCTCGACCAGCGAGGTCCCGCAGATTTCCACACGCACGCTAAAGGTGACAGTCGGGGGCTTCAGTGAGGAACAGCACTTTACTGTGTATCCCCTGACTCGCTACGACGCTATTCTTGGCAAGCCGTGGCTTACAAGGAACAACCCCAGCACCAACTTCCGTACGAACGAAGTTCAGTTGGACGGTGAGCCCTTTGTTGCCAAATTGCCTTCAGCTAACCTGCCCACAGCCGACCGGCCATCTTTGGAAAGCATGTTTATCAGTGGCCGACAAGCTCGTCATGCCCTGAGGAGTGGAGCCGAGGGGTTTCTTGCATGGGTCACTCCTGCAAACGAGGAGAATCGCTCCGGGCCACAACTCCAGGAATCAGAGCAACAGGACATCCAGAACCTGCTCAAGGGGTACCAGGATTTATTTCCAGACGAGCTGTCGAATGAGCTTCCACCGAAGAGACCAATCGACCATGAAATCCAGATAGAAGATGGAGCCAGACCACCGTCTCGACCCGCTTACCGCTTGCCGAAACCAGAGATCAGAATTACTTGAGAATTACTTGAGAAGAGATTCATTGAGCCAAGTAAGTCGCCATACGGTGCACCTGTGTTTTTTGTGAAGAAGTACTGCCAATCACCCTCAGACAGATGGCCTAACTGAACGAGTAAACAGAATAGTAGAGGATGTGCTGAGGGCTTTTGTAAATCATAAGCAAGATAACTGGGATATGCTCTTACCTCTCTGTGAGTTTTCTATCAACAGCGCTACTCAATCATCTACAGGAAACACACCGTTCTTCTTAAATTATGGTCTAAATCCCAGAGCACCACCCGACTTCCTCAACCCTATTCAGGGAGGCAGAGATTCAGCTGATTGGTTGCAAGCAAGACAATACGCGGTCAAGATCTCACAAGATGCGCTAGTGGCAGCTCAAGCTCGTCAGGCCTTCTATGCAGATCGGACAAGGGTCGAGGGAAAGCTGAAGGTGGGAGATTTGGTAATGGTCTACCGGGATTTCCTCCTGACTCCTGAAGCTCAGGACCGACCATCCCATAAATTACGCCCCAAGTGGTTTGGCCCCTTTCCTATAACCCATGTGGTCGGCCCGAATGCCTACAAGCTCAAGTTGCCTCATACCAGCCGCTGTCACCCGGTATTTAATGTGTCGGCACTCCGTGCCTACGAGAAGAACGCTATTCCTAATAGGAGACAGCCTACGCCTCCGCCTATCACGGACCTTGATGGTCATGCCCGCTATGTGGTGGAGAACATTCTCAGTCACCGCCGCCGGCAGAATCAGCTTCAGTACCTAGTCAAGTGGCAAGGCTACTCTGACGCCACTTGGGAGCCTGAACATTATTTGTTGGATGAATCTGGTAATGACATTGTTCCACTTCAGAAGTACAAAACCTTGGCTTCTGCCCGCTGAGTTTTGCAGTTGAACTTCTAGTTTTCACCTTACACATTTGTTGAGCTTATTACACTTTTATTTGCATGGAGTTTCAGTCGTCTTATTGTGTTACTTCAGTGCGAAGCCTTTTTTCGTCTCGCACTCGTTTGCGCTTATTGTACTCTATTCCACTTGAGCATTTGGGTTATAAGCTCCTTCCTCTCCATAGGAGGGGGATGATGTAACAGTTTTCCTCTGTTCTCTATAACTTTACACTCCCTCGCACCTCATGCGTCTTACGCCTGTCTATTAGCACCTTCATTGGCGCCATTGCCACATGTATACTATCACATTTTGCATATAACTGGTCGAGGCACGGTCAACCAGGTCTCTTACTTTTCAAGTTTGATTAAACCTGTTACAAGAATAGTCGGTGTATCATATCTTTCCCCTAATTATCTATGTAGTGAGAGATGAAACCATTATTGCAGGTAGTCATTCATTGTTGGGATGAAGTTAATCTTAGCAAATAGTATTCCTGCCTGCAGACAAGCTGTCACTGCGTCCACTCTGTGAATCATGAATGTCTTCATCTGAAACACCAGACGTGAGGCCAGCTCCTGAGATCCGATCTCGGATGGAGAGCCCTTCCATTTGCGGAAATCCTGAAAACACGTGGTGAGAAGTAATTTTGCCACTCTACATCCTTTGCTTGTGCTCTCATCTTCTCCTTGAGATTGGGTGTAGATGTATGGCTTGCCACAATACTCTTCCTTTCTGATAGCATTTAACTGTAGGCTTGGCATTACAACCGTCCACAACTAACTGTACGTGCTTCATCAGGAAAGTAAGACAGGCGCTGCTGAGCAATCGACTTGGTACTGAGTCCATGAGAAATTCTAGTTCTTTTCGAGCCTCCTGAGCTGGACTCGGCAAAGGCAGTTCTTTTGGAACGAGCTCTTTCTGTTTATAGCCGCTCCTTCATCCTGGTCCAAATTTCGCAATGCATCAGTGTCTACTTCAGTATCGCTAGAGATGCTATCGCCAGAGCCTCTGGCACAACTAGAAAACTCTTCTTCGTCTGTTTGATATCCACTTCGCGTATGTCTCCTCCATAGCTCTCTTTTATTCTTAAAGTAAAAGAAACTTTGTAAATAATTACTCCGGATTAGTGTCACTTGAACTGCCTCGGCCTCGGTTGGGCATGCTTCACAACCGGCTTGTATACATTTACCTGACCACATCGCTACAATCATAACGTTTTTATGTAGCAATAGTTATGTAGCGTTTAGTGCTAAAGGTGTTACGTGTCTACACAATCACAAAGTCATGCACCGGTACAATGCATAGTGCTTAAATGCCCGGAAGGGGCGGAGCGTAGTACGCAAGAGGTACACAAAAGGAGTAAAATAGGGCTGTTTTGTTGTTCCTCAGACTTTCATGGCAAAAACCAATCATCAGACAACATCTCTTGATCATAATTGTATCCGATCGTTGCCAAAAACCTGGGATTTCCCGATATTATCCACTATGAAACTCGTTATGCCGCTCAAACCTCACATAATGCTCGTTTTGTTCCTTTATAATGCTCCATAATGCTCTGATGCTCGGATAGTCGTATAATGCCGAATATAATGCTGGCATTATCCGCTGGACTCTACTCAGTTATCTGTACAGGGATCAAACTGTACGACAGTACAGTGTACACAGTCAGGTCACCGTGTTTCTGTAGCCGTTCATGCTCACTCTACTCTGTAGACTGTACTAGTCTGTAGTGTGTACAATCAACACCAGCTCGAGCACCGTACCGTGGAACCGCTTTTGGACGATCGTTTCAGGCCGCGCTCCCCCAGCCTAGCCTAGCTAGCCTCAGCGCCCTGCCTTATATTTTTTGAAACCTAGGTCGAAACTCTTGAGGGGGGGGGGGGCGCCACCCCCCCCCCCCCCCCCCCCCCGGGGGTGCCCCCCGCCCCCTCCCCCCAAACCCGCCACTGGTACCGCTCCATCATGTACTAGTAACGTTACTGTAGCTCCGTGCAAGACCACTGCTCCATGTACTAGTGTATGGGGCGCGCGAGCAACATTCAAAACTACTTTTCTGTTTGCAGGCCTTTTTCAGGCAAAAGAAGCCCTAGTTTCGACTCTTTGAGTGCCTGTAGTGACGATCTCGAATGTCACTTGAAAATTCAATTTGTTGGTGCTCCAAATTATTTTTGAGACAATCAACTTCTAGCCTCTACGTTACTGTGCCTTTTCTCACTTGCTCCAAAGGCACGCAAAAAAGGATTTTCCCTGAGGATAGGTGCGTTAGCCACGGCCTGGAACAACATGTTACGATGAAGACTCGAGGGGACAATTTACTGGATCTGATTATGTCTGACTATATTTCTAATGTAACAGTCCGTTGCAAATCTCCCCTTGGTGCCTCGGATGTAACTCTCATGGCTGAATTTCCCACACAAGTGTCGGAGGAATGTCCCACGAAACGAGTATTCTGGCCCTACAACCTAGCGGACTGGTCTCAACTTTCTCATTTTTATCGTCAATCTGACTAGACCGCAGCCATCAGTCAATGTCCCAACAAATCATTTCATAATGTCACCGACATCATTTCACAAGGCATGAACCAATTCATACCAGCTCGTGACCTTGTAACCCGCCCGTCTGACCCTCCTTGGTGGAGTCCTGACTGTTCAGCACAGGCGAAGGCAAAACAGGAAGTTTAGGACCGTTCCTGTGGGACTCCTCGTCCTCAGCTACGACTGGGGGCCCTTGAGGCGACCAGGCGTTGCACTCACTATCTGCGCCAGGCGCAGGCAATACGCCTTGCCACGCCGAGGGACAAACTTTCACGTGGGAGCATGTCTGATCGAGAGTGGTGGTCCACGCTGAAGCAAGCAGTTGGTTGTGGGCGCAGCACAACCATACCAACTCTTGTTGACACTAACGGCGTCCGGGTCACGGCCAACTCCCAAAAAGCAGAGCGCTTTGGCACGTTCTATTCATCAAAGTGCAGCCTCGGAGCAGATAACTTTCCAAACGATCTGCCATCAGACGATCTGCCACCTATAACACCTCGCACCGAGTCTCGGCTTTCTACGGATACTGTCGGAAGAGAGCTCAGAAGACTGAATCCCATGCAAGCCACAGGGTGCTGAAGAATTGTGCCAAGGAGCTCTGCTTGCCCGTCGCCCAGCTGTTCTCCTTGTGCTTTCGGCAGCAGGTGCAACCGAGGTTGTGGAAGGTCGCTCGGGTTGTTCCGATTCACAAGAAGAAAGCTAGATCAGACCTGCGCAACTGGCACCCGGCGTCTCTCCTTTGCATTCTCTCCAAGACAATGGAAACAATTTGCAACCAGTGTATCATGAGCTTTCTCTAAGCACGGTGTAATCTCCTCTGGGCAATATGGCTTCCGGAAGGGACTCGGTACATCAGATCTGTTAATGAAACTGCACAACGACTGGTCATCCACTGCGGCGAGCGGCGGCATGGTATATGTACTGGCCATCGACATTGCCAGGGCGTTCGACAATGTTTCACATCGAGGTGTCCAGCAGAGGGATGCGGACTCAGTGGTCCGCTCCTTGGCTGGCTCTCAAACTACCTCTGCTGCCGGCAACTACGTGCTGTAGTCGGAGGACAACAGTCATCACAATACCCTGTGCTTGCTGGGGTCTCCCAAGGCAGTATCCTGGGTCCAACCCTGTTTCTGGTTCACATGAACGACTGTGCGGAAGTAATACCGGATAGCACCTCTCTGGGTGTATACGCAGATGATACCACAGTCTACCAATGCATTCCGGCCACGTGTGACATCCCGGAGAGTGCGACCCAGCTTCAGCTTGCCGCGGACTCCATCGCTCGATGGGGTGCTGAGTGGAAAATAGCTTTCGAACCGACCAAGTCCCAGGCACTCACGATTGACTTTCACCGTCCGGCAACACCTCTTCCCGGCTTCCATGCCCGGTTGCTGAAAATCCGGTAGCTGATCAATGGAAGCACACAGACCTTCACGAACTAAGATTAGAACTCCTCCGTACGGTTCACGGTTCTGTCTATTTTCTAAAACAGGTCGGTCTCGTTGGAAGCATTCATAGTGTGGCACGTGGAAAGCTTGTGTGGGAGTTAGCCAGGTCTCTGTAATGCATACTATGTTGGGTGTGTGATCCTCACACATTTAAATGAGTTCGCCCGACTTGTTTGCTATGGAGCGAGCATTAAGGACACAGATTGTAAGTCGGTGAGTAGCAGCATGTACAGAATGGGGGAAGAAAGGTGGGGCAAGAGCGTTGAGAGGCGCAGAAGTTGAAGTGGAAGAGGAGGGAGAAAGGTTACGTATTGTAAGCTGGCTTCGTATATTCATTGGTATTTTTTAATTGTCTCCACATCTCGTAATATGCGCAAGCTCCACTGCAGCCACTTCATTAAATGGAAAACCTCACACACACACACACACACCATCTTCAATCCAAGTGGTCTCTTCGCCTGCAAAAATAATTCTCAATCAAATTTTCGGCCAGGAGCCATCACATCGTCTGCTCAAAAAAGATTCTCTGTGGAAGAGCTTGGAGTCATGCTAACTGACTATACCATCCTGTGCTGATACTACAAGAACTGAGGAAGCTAGATTCAATGCATTTAGCTGAACATTTAGCTGATAAAACCTTCCATAGGCACTGTTACAGCCGGTTTTTTCTTCTTTTTTTTAACAATTGAACACTCACTGCATGATGAACTAAAATGAGGAGGAGAACTCAACACAATAGTACATATCCAGCAGGACGGAGTGGGCGGGACCTGTGAAGCTCAGCCGACCAAGGGTCTCGGCATCACAGCTGCACATGTGCACCAAAGGAAACAAAACGGGGAGTGGAAGGGCGGGGAGCAGGAGAGCAAGAACTCTGAGGGTAGGAAAGAGAGGAGGGAGGGGAGGAAACCAGGAAACTTGTTAGTTTGCGAGTGATTCCAAGATATGAGTGCAAACAAGTACACAAACAAGTACAAATATAGCAGTATCAAGATCATGATGCTGAGGCGAAAGTAGTCGCTGATTGTCGTGCAGTTTTGACGAAAGATTAGAGTGAGAATTGAGGAGAGTTAGAGAGAGATAAGGACATAGTATATTATGGATTGGGAGTTTGATGAGAAGGAAGTGCTCCGAGAACAGGAACAGGGTCGTAATGGCAGTAGCCTAGGGGGCGATGTCCGTGGCCAATGACCACCCAGACCGTTTCAGGTAGCGGTCGGTCAGAACCTTGAACTGCTGCATTCCTTTGGCAGACGGTGCATCGCGAAGGAGAGTGGCTGGCAGTTCATTCCAGGCTTCGATGAGGCACTCCAGGAAAGAGCGCAGCGCAACATTGCACGATCTGGCAGGTAGGGCTGTCTGGAGTTGAAGCTCGTCCGCAAGGTTGGCTGACGAGCGGCGATGTGTGGCAGGCGCGATGGCGGGTGCGATTGCTCTGGCTGGGCGTGTCGCTGCAAGAGCTGGTGGGCTTGCGATGTAATGGAGCTTGTATAAAGTTGTGAGGCCGGCCACACGGCGCCGCAGGGACAGAGTGTCCATTGCAGCCCCTGTCCAAATCAGGGTTAGGGCACGATGCTGGATGTGAGAGATGGGTAGCCCCAGCTCCCATCCATACAAGTGGGCAGTACTCCATTAGAGGCCGAATGAAACCCCGGTATGCTGTGGCCCGGCCCGGTGGGTGCAGGACATGGCACGCCTTCCGGAAGAAACCAATTCGCTGTGTGCCAAGCACTGCAGTTCCTCGAAGATGCTCTGAGGATGATAGATGGGCATCAAACGTCACTCCAAGGAGCTTCAGCCGCGAGCATTCCGGGACCGCTGGGCCGTTGAACTGGATGGGTGGTGTCTCCCAGGGGGTGCGGTGGCGGGACACAGTCATGGCCTGTGATTTCGTTAGCTCGAAAGTGACGCGCCACTGAGCACCCCATTCAGCAAGTGCATCCACACTAGCTTGGAGGTTGCGGCACACTTCTGTCACAGCATGTGGCGTTGGGATGTGGGCATAAAGCGTGGTGTCATCTGCGTAAGCAGCCGGAGTGATCCCTTCCAGTAGGATGTCGCAGGCGTCATTCACATACAGCAAAAACAGTGTGGGCCCAAGGATGCTCCCCTGTGGGACCCCAGCATCAATCTTGTACGATTCTGAAGATGCTCCGCCGACTATTGCCTGCAACTTCCTGTCGTAAAGGTAGTCAGACAGCCAGTTGAGGAGGGACCAATGATGCCATAAGACGCAGCCTTGTGGAGCACACCTTGGTGTGAAACTTTGTCGAATGCTCCTGCTATGTCTACAGCCAGCACGCGGACTGCGCCACCACGGTTGACTTCGGAGACCCAGGAGTGGTTGAGAGACGTGAGAAGGTCAGATGTGCTGAGCCCCTGCCGGAATCCGGACTGGTGGATGGACAAGGCCTTTTCATCCTCAAGATGATTGATTATGGCAGTGTTGACAATCTTTTCCATGACTTTGGAGACAACAGATAACAAGGACACAGGTCGGTAGTTCTTAACAGCAGAATGAGATTGCTTCTTGTGTATCAGGACCACACGGGCTACTTTCCAGAGAGAAGGCTGGACATGGGACCAGAAACAGAGTGAGAACAGCTTGGCAAGTGGTGCAGCCAAAACTTTTGAGCACTGCTTCAGAACTCTGGCAGGGATGCCATCGGGTCCGGTAGCCTTGGTCGGATCCAGCTGGCGGAGCTGGCGCTGGACTGTCGCTTCCCGAAATCGGACAGTTGTCAGGGCAGATGTACACCTAGGAGGAAGGTCAGGAAGGTCGGAGTGCTGTAGATCTTAATCACTCAGACTGCATTTGCTCGCAAAGAATTCTCCAAAGCAAGTAGCCTTTTCCTGGTTGGTGACATATTCTCTGCCCTGGGCATTGCGTAGGACAGGGATAGATGAGCTGCGGCCAGAGCCTGCAGCTTGCTTCAGGAGTGACCACCATTGCTTGTTTCGCAGTGATCCATGTTTGAGCCGATCTCGGATGCGGGCAGATTCTGCCTGCTTTGCGAGACGGAGGCAATTGGCAGAGGCTCGGACTTTGGCATTGTAGTCAATGAGTTGCTGGTGGCAGGTGGGGTGTCTCCTGAGACGGTTCCTTGCATTCTTCTTTGCCTGGGTAGCGGCTGAGCATTCCGGCGTCCATCAGGATGGTTCTGTTGGTTTCGTCGAAAGTTCTTTGTGTGGGATAAAGCGATTCATGCCTTCCATGTTAACAGCGGTTACTGATCTGCAGGACGCCTCGGGGTCTACTGATATATCCCAGTTTGCTGTTGAGTAGAAGTGCCGAAGCCGGCCCCAGTCTGCCTGAGCATACCTCCAAACGCGCCGTTTAGTCCGTGGTTCGCGGAGTGGGGTGGCATTAAAAGTGGCCACAACGTTGGCATGGTCTGATGCTCCAATGGGGTCCAGTACATTTACCACCACTGAGGTCTCCGAGAAGTCGCTGAGTATGAGATCCAGGGTGTTCTCACCGCGTGTCGGTTGAGTAACGTGCTGGTGGAGCCCGTGGAACGCAGAGTGTTCTTCCATGTATTCACCAGCTGGTGTAGTCTTCGTGCTGCATAGCCAGCTTTTATTATGAACATTTAAATCACCAGCTATCACAACGCTGTTCCCGAGGGATCGAGCTTGATCCATGACTAAGTCAAGATACTCAAGCAGAGAGACATCTTGTCCAGGGCACGGCCCGGGTCAGTACACGGCACATACATCTACTTTCTGGCCGTTGTCCAGGTGCAGGCGAAGCCAGATGACCTCATGGCCATGGCAGTTGATGTCACTCAGGTGGTCAAAGGAGAGGGAGTCCCGGACCCAGACTGCACCTCCGCCGCCTTGAGCAGATCTGTCAAGTCGGAGGGGTAGGTGGAAGCCCGGCATGGAGGAGTCAGATAGTGAGGCTTTCTCCGGTGTAAATTTAGTCTCTGTTACGATGGCGATGTCAGATCTGCTCCATGCAACAGCATGCTGGAAGGCTCCAAACGTTGACAGCAACCCCAAAGCATTTGTCAGCAGGAGCTTCATTACTGAGTATGTCCTTGCGCAGCTGGTGTTCATTGGTGTTTGCGTGGCTAAATCGCTCCAGCGGAAGCAGCCTCTGCCTCACTGTCCCTATCGCCTCTGCTGCCCACGTTGACGGCGCCAGATGTACCAGATGACCTGTCATCCTGCGGCCGTTTGCGGTGTCGCCAGGCTCGAGCGTAAAGCGGTCGTGGCCAGAAGTTCACAGCAGTGACTGTTTCTAAGCCAGTGGCATCGAGCGTCAATTGGGCGGAGACTTTCCCGTCTTCCGTGGTGTGCATGCTGCACTCATGGACCTTGACGGATTTTGCCACGGCCACAGATCGCTGCTGAGATCGTCACTCGCTCCTCTGTGCAATCAGCATTATGGTTTACCACATACACGACTGCCTTCCTTGTTTGGTGGGGTTCTTTAGACACTAGTTTCCATGATTCATCAGCGATTGGGTCGAACGATTTTTTCTGGGGCTTGACTGGGGACGCCCAACAGTCTGAAAACGTTCGTCTTCCTCACTCGAGATCTCACGATCACTGCCAGTGTCATCCACGTGTACGTGTTTGAAAGCGCTACGGTGTTCTCCTCCTGCTGCACCAGTGCATTTGGTGACCTGGTCTTTTCGTGTACGGGTACGGCTACGAGATCCCTTCCACCTCGTCGTACTCTGGGGCTGTTGTTCAGCCGAAGGAAAGGTAACACTTGCCGTTGCAATGGCGGACTCCTTCATGGCGACAACCTCCTCTTTCAGTCCTGTTATCTGCATGACCAGTTCGTCAATCCGGTTTTTGAGACCGACCTCCCGGTTTGCAGATTCCGACACGAGCGCTGACAGCGTCTTGACAATTTCAAAGACGGACGATTCGATTTCAGGGATGGAGCTCAAAGGTTTTATTTCCGATTCCGTCAGGCTGCGAGTGGCAGTTCTGGCCGGCATAGCTACCTGTGTCTACCTACTAGTACTACCTAGACTATCTACTACTCACCACTCTTCTCTTCTACCCTGTAACTACCTCCAGACCGGCCTGGTGCCGGCTGGGCTGAGAAATCGCACGACAAACTACGGAGCTCGAAAAAGTCCAACCGTACTCTTCAACATGCAAAAAACTTTATTGCATAAGCAAATATCACACCGCCGTGCTACATGCCTCAGCATCGTACTCACAAAGCACTGCATACAAGCTTACATTGTTAGTGACATTGACATCGGCTTTGGCATTGCACAATATCCTAACACAGTCAAAAGAGTTGATCTCGCAGGCTGATTGGAGAGGGGTCACACCATTCTTCAGAGAACAAGAAGTACAGAAAATACATACAGTGCTCTTTTTTAATTTCAAGTGGAAATGTATGCTCATAAAACAGCAAAAAATACTCACACACACATGCACAAAAAATGGTGAAGAAATGATCACACCCATTCATGCACGCGCGCACGTACGCACGCATGCACCCCCCCCCCCCCCCCACACACACACAGTGATATAACTTATCACGTGGGCCTACCCTTGGGAGAGGGGAGAGAGACTCAAAAATAACCTCGGAAAGATGACTCCATTGGCTATTGAACCGCCCAACGGCCAATACACCCTGAAATCCGTAAACTATTGGTGGACTTGGAAATGAACCCACTTATGGGCTCACCACACACACACCTCAGCGAGTGGGTGAGGGTAAAGTGCAGAAAAAGGATTGACGCCATCAGGGTATCCGTCACGGGATCCAGCTGCAGTTACCCCTGCCCCCGGCGAAGGTAATGGTTGCTACTAGTGTGGGTGGCTAAATCAGAGTGGACCTGATATAAGCTTCACTAGCACCACCGATTACACACAATGACACACGTATATACATACACGCCCGCCCCCCCCCCCCCACCCCCCCCCCCCCCACACACACACACGGATAGAGCCAATCTTCTAGCCGAGTACAGAACCTCAGTCTAAGTCATCATCATTTAGTGCATTGCCCACTCCCTGTCTTCCACCTACGAAGGACCTATTCCAGATCAAGCCTTTGTCAACTGCATCCATATTCAATGCATTGGTTTGCCTCCGTCAACTGCATCCATATTCAATGCATTAGTTCGCCTCTCCGTGCGATGCTCCCAGCCGTCGTGCTGCCCAACCGTACCCTCCGTGAATTAGCTGAAGTATTAGCCCAATCCCTGACCGAACTCTTCAACCGTTCCATTTTATGCAGTACCCAGCCTCTTGAGTGGAAGTCAGCGGTAGTCATTCCCCTGTACAAGGGTAAAGGAGATGCCTCTGACCGCTGAGTTACCGACCCATTTCCCTCCTTGATGGAGTCGGTGAACTCTTTGAATCAATGATTAGTCGTCAGGTCTACTCGTTTGTAGAGGTCAATAGCTTACTATCTCTGAGCCAGTTTGGCTTTCAGCATTTTGCTGTCAACTGCCATGCCAAGCACACGGGGGCAAAATCCACCGCCTACGCCAGCTTGCTGTAAGGTGAGAGCACATGCCGACCCCACTATGGGCTCCCAGCAGGCCCCAGTCACCCTTGGACCTGACCTCCACGAACAGCAGAAGCCAGCAACACCACCAACAACTCCACCAGCACTGGAGCAAAGCTGCCCACAAGTACCGGTAGTAGAGGTCGAAACAAACGCCAACACCGGCCCAAGTCTGTCTGTAGGACACAAAGACGAGGAAGACCCTGACATTGCAATCACCTCTGACGGAGGGCTCATACCTGGGCAGCATGACGAAATGCGCCCACACGAAATGACCAATATACATCATCAAGCAGCTGCATCCGCTGATTCGAGCGGCTCGGAAGCGGATGCAGAAGACCAGGGTCACTACACTGCAGCCGAAAAAGACGACAAAGTACTATCTGATGCACTGAAGTCGTCCAAGGGCCAGCGGGAATCGATATCACCAGAACACCACAGCAGATTCACTTTTGTCAAGAATAGATGACCCAGGAAAGAGAAGCCAACTCGTTTGCACTCCCCGAGCGTGAGTACTAGTCATCTTTCTCAATAGTGTTGACATCAGCCTATCTATCTATTATCATTATGCCTTCTCCCCGACTTAACCCCTCTGCAGCAGGTTTTGTTCCCCGCCCTTCTATTCCCTGACTTTGTCTTTACATGACCAATGCATTTGGACTGCTGTCCAAACTTGCGCGGTGTTCCCAATAAAAAAATATAAAAAAATATCTTTACCACCAAAGCGATCTTTTGTAGGCAGAAAAAATTGTTTACATTGAAATTGTTTGTGAATTTAGATCAGTAGTTCTCGTTTTTGGTTGCATAGTTACTTTCTAGTGGTGAATTTATCTCATTTGCTGTCACCTGATATCGTTGATTGGTGTAATTTTCTTTCAGCTCTCATTGCTCGCACTAGATAAAGTGATAAAGTGCAGCCTCGGAGCAGACGACGTTACAAACGATCTGCCATCAGACGATCTGCCACCTGTAACACCTCACACTGAGTCTTGGCTTACTGCCGTCGACTTTCGAACGGATACTGTCAAAAGAGAGCTCAGAAGACTGAATCCCATAAAAGCCACAGGGTGCTGAAGAATTGTGCTAATGAGCTCTGCTTGCCTGTTGCCCAGCTGTTCTCCTTGTGCTTTCGGCAGGATGTGCACCGGAGGCTGTGGAAGGTCGCCGGGGTTGTTCCGATTCACAAGAAGAAAGCTAGATTAGATCTGCGCAACTGTCGTCCGGTGTCTCTCCCATGCATTTATTCCAAGACAATGGAAACAATCTGCAACCACTGTATCATAAACTTCTTCTCTAAGCACAGTATAATCTCCTCTCGACAATATGGCTTCCGGAAGGGACTCGGTACATATGATCAGAATTATTCTATTAACCAAGCTGCACAACGACTGGTCATCCACTGCAGCGAGCGGTGGAATGGTACATTAGTCTAGGAGCCAAGTCAGCAAAAGTCCAAGGAATAAGGAGTTACATGTACTGGCCATCGACATCGCCGAGGCGTTTGACAAGGTTTCACATCGAGGTGTACTCCATAAACCAGAGGCATGCGGCATCAGTGATCCGCTCATTCGCTGGCCCTCAAACTACCTCTGCTGTCGGCAACTACGTGCTGTAGTCGAAGGACAACATGCAGTCATCAGAATACCCTGTGCTTGCTGGGGTCCCCCAAGGGAGTATCCTGGGTCCAACCCTGTTTCTGGTTTACGTAAACGACTGTGAGGAAGAAATACCGGATAGCACCTCTCTGGCTCTATACGCAGATGACACCACAGTCTACCAATGCATTGCGGCTTCGTGCGACATCCCAGATAGTGCGACCCAGCTTCAGCTTGCCGTGGACCCTATCGCCCGAAAGGGTACTGAGTGGAAAATAACTTTTGAACCGACCAAGTCCCTTTACGCTCACGATTGATTTTCACCGTCCGGCAACACCTCTTCCCCACGTACTGTTCAACGGTACCAGGGTGCCTGAAGCCGGCAAGATAAAGCTCCTCGGGATTTTGTTCGATACCACTGGCCCGCCTGGACGCAGTACAATGCAGGCACTAAAGCTGATAGGCCCTGGTGTCTCCGTACCAAGCCTGGAGCATAGGCGCAGGGTGGCGGCCCTGAGCTTCCTGTGCAAGCTCCGCTTCCTCCCGCCGATGAGCCACTTGAAAGCAATTATGCCCAAACCTCTCCAGCTGGCAGATGAAACCCCCAACACCCGTCTCTCCGCCCAGCGACGCCAGTCACACGACTTTCCATTGTGCCTGCCTTGTCGTTCCCGCTCAACCATGGCCAATGCTCTCCCTGCTTGCGGCTGAGCGCATTAAACTCTCCAACTGGATGGAAGCAAGGCTTGTAAACCTGCTATATGAACTTGCTGAACTACACGCTCTCATGTATTCTCTTTCTCAATCCCCCCCCCCACCCCTTCCCCTCCCGCTTCCCCTGTTCTTTCTCTTTCCCTCAAACTTCCATTTATCTGGTGCCTCCAGAGCATGACGATGTCTAGACAAGTTGGTCGACGGAGCGCCTGGCCTCCACCACGATGGTTGCTGCATGTTCCCATTGCGTGCACCACATGGCTTTCAGTAAAAATATAAAAGGACTCAGTGTTCTTCCTCCCTCTGGGTCACCTTCTTTGTACCAGCTGCATTATCAACAAACTGCATTAACTGTGGACGACCGCTGGCGACAAAGTCATACTGGTATGGCAGTTTGGTATCTTCGAAAACCTTGTCGTTACACGGAATGCTGCTTATCCGCTTCATTACGCCAGTAGGGATAATCTTCAGGATTTTTGGTGGGGGGGGGGGGGTTGACTGCAAGTCCATAATATATGATGGGGTGCTATTCGGTTTGCGATAAGATTGGTAGGTACTCGGGTGAGTTCCGCATCATGCCCGGAGGTGTGTCTCAGGATTGCGAAACTATCATAGCTGCATAATTCGAGGCTTCTTTCCTGAAGAAGAAGCCTCAGTTTACTTAGGATGTATTCACCCACCAACTCGAACACTTTGGCGACATCAAACGATCCCATCTTTACTTCAAAAACGTTATTGTTCTCTTTCTTCATCCAGGGTTCGCCCGCAGTCAAAATGCAAGGAATTGTTGCCCTGCAGCATTATGTCATTATCTATCTGGGGAATTTTGACATACAACCTGGCAGAAGATAATGCCTGTAGTATGAGCTATCTGGTGATTGATGGATAAAAATTCGCTTAAGTGAACACGAGAAATTCCTTGGCTTCTCGTTGAAGTAGCGGAGCCAGTTAATGACCGACTATCTGTTGTGCCATAAAGTGTGGCTGACGGTACTGCGGGGCATGCCAATTATCCCATGTTAAACTGCCTGGCTGACCATGCCTATTTTACATGTCGCGGGAGGTTTTAGCTGGCAGTGGAGGAAGTCAGTGAACTCGATCTTGTCGTCTTTCCATGTCACAAAAAAAACACTTTGTCTTCATGGCTTTGGCATTGATGTCGCTGTAGGCCGCATCTTAAAAAAGGGTATTTCTTGGTGATATTCTTGTGGAGTAGGATCTGATACTTTTCGGTAAGACTACAGTACAGGTTGCACAACTCGTTGGCTGAAACTGCCACCTGCGTTTAATGAAAATTGATATATTTGCCCCCCCCCCCATTCGGTGCGGTACTGGATAGCTTTGTCTGCTCTAGAGCTGGGTCAGCCGAGTCGGTGTACCGGTTTGGGCATACTTGAACCCGTTTGGAAAAAGAACACCGGGTCACCTGTGACCCGGCTGGGAATATTTAGTCATTATGCATCGGGGAGTCCTAAATAGTTACAACTCCGTAATGCAGTAGCAACACTTGGACGGACGTGGCGCTGGCCCGGTTTCATGGGTTGTGCCAGGTAAAAGTGAGCCTGATTGGCTTGAAATCCTAGTGCAGACACTGCATAGGTGCACTCACAGCTCTCAAATGTCCCGCAGTTCTTGCCAACGACATATGCATACTTACCCTGTCTGTCAAATTTACCTGCGCTTTAGCATTGCACAATATCTCAGCACACTCAGAAAAGCCTTTCTCGCAGGCTAGGTGGAGAGGTGTACGGCGCCACTAAGGCACACAAACAGTCAACAACAGGACTATTCATTAGTTGAAGGTGCTGAAAAGGGACCCAAAGTTTAAAGAAAAATTGACTGCCACTACCAGGATTCCAAAAATTTAGACCAGTGATGTTCAAACCACGGAGCTATGGTATAGCTGTCATCTCAGCAAAGACGGTTAATAATGTATTCAGCCTAAAAAAACTCACACTTCCTCTTACACTAACCAGGCTGGGGGGAGGGGAGGGAGGAGGGGAGGGTGGAGGACGGGAGGGGTTTCAGCTCCCACTATACGCACACTCTTCGATTAGCTCAATCCCAAACTACTGCTAGTACTTGACAAACCGAATGTATCAGACGCACATTGGTTGAGTGAGTTGAAAAGGGGAAAAAGGATTTCTAGAGATCCTTGACAAAAAGAGTGTAACATTCGAATTAACTTTCATGACACTCACTCCCAGCCCTGAAAAATGCTGTTAAAGTATTTGCATTCTCTCTTTGTGAAGTAAAAGAAGAAAACACATGGGAACGAGTTATGAAGCAACTATCCACGACTGTAAAAAAAAGTTAATTATCGTGTCAATTCCCGAAGGGAACTCACGACGGCCGCTAACACCCGGTAAACCCTAGCGGCAGATGCAGCGATGCAGCAGCGATGCAGCGATGAAGCAGATGCAGCGATGGGGTCCACGACTGTAACAAGATGATAAATAGGGCTGAAACGATGACACATCTGTGCCTAACGGTTAACTGTTAGCCTAAGGGTCGGTTAACAGTTATAACCTGTAAGACTGAGACAAAGAAACTTTATTGTTCTTGATGCCATTTATGCCGTTTTTCAAGAATGTTCATGATGACGGCCAAAAAACTCAAAACATTAATGACTAGTACAGTAGTAACATAAACTGGGTACCTATAAAGTGGATATATTGAAGAACAGGTCGAACTGACATGTCACTCAGTTATCTGAAAGTGACTGAAAAGGAATTTTAAACCTTTGCACATTGATTACCAGCACAGCCTGAAGCACAATTAGAAATTTCAGCACAATTTTCACCTTCAAACTGAGGTCATAACTTTAGCTTCCTTCACTTGATTTTCCCATTTTTGTGCTCTTTGGAAAGCTCCTGGTGAGAACAATGCAATGATACCAGGTTCCACGGACCAACCTCCACATACCAGGCGTAGGAACACAGCAAAGTCGTCCCCAAGCCTGGTATGCAAGTAAATTGGTCCCATCGACGCCATTTCACTCTCCTCCATTGCAGAATGCACACACATTACGGAGCATCAGCAAATCAAATTTCGGTTCCATTACAGACGGGTCAAAATGAAAAACTATGCGAAAATTCGAATGAAAAAACGGTTCAGCATGTAGCAGCAATTTTTGACTCCGCCACTCGAGTAAGTACTGCAGTCTTTAGTTCTTTTCGAGCTTGAGAAGTAAACCTTTTGAGATGTGCTGTGGTTGTTGCATTATAACAAGAGTACGTAAGCTTTGAATGGCAGGATAGCAAGTCGATTGCTGGACTCGCTTCTCCTCCTGGGTGGAGATCACCTGGATAGAACAGAGTTGCTGGTGTTTCTCGTGGTCGTTGAGGACAAAGCGAAGCGACGGATGCTTCATCTGGTTGAGGCCATTGGCGATCAGATCTCTTTGGCTGATCTTGATGAAGAGACTGCCATCAGCCGTTTTTGCTCTGTCGAGGCTCTGCTAAAAAAGTAACATTAGTTGGTGGTTACTTGGGCTAGGTCACGACTGTGCCGTGTGTTACAACAGCTGCTCCATGTACTGGACTGCACCGGAGCGCTGAGGGGTTTCATGTACGCAGATACGAGTACCGCTCCACTATGTACTAGTAACGTTACTGTAGCTCCGTGCAAGACCACTGCTCAATGTACTAGGGCATGGAGTGTGCGAGCTACATTTAAAACTACTTCTCTGTTTACAGGCCTTTTTCAGTCGAAAGAAGCCCTAGTTTCGACTCTTTGAGTGCCTGTAGTGACAATTCTCGAATTTCACTCGAAAATTCAATTTGCTGGTGCTCCAAATTATTTTTGAGACAATCAACTTCAAGCCTCTACGTTACTGTGCCTGTTCTCACTCACTCCAAAGGCACGCAAAAAAGGATTTTACACAGAGGATAGGTGCATTAGCCACGGCCTGGAACAACATGTTACGATGAAGACCCGAGGGGACAATATACTGGATCTGGTTATGTCTGACTATCTTTCTGATGTAAAAGTCCGTTGCAAACCTCCCCTTGGCGCCTCGGATGTAACTCTGATGGCTGAATTTCCCCCACTAGTGTCGGAGGAACGTCCCACGAAACGAGTATTCTGACCCTACAACCTAGCGCACCGGCCTCGACTTTCCCGTTTTTATCGTCAATCTGACTAGACCGCAGCCATCAGTCAATGTCCCAACAAATCATGTCATAATGTCACCGACATCATTTCACAAGGCATGAAGCAATTCATACCATCTCGTGACCTTGTAACCCGCCCGTCTGAACCTCCTTGGTGGACTCCTGACTATTCAGCACAGGCGAAGACAAAACAGGAAGCTTGGGACCGCTCCTGCTCGACTCCTCGTCCACAGCTACGACTGGGGGCCCTAGAGGCGACCAGGTGTTGCACTCACTATCTGCGCCAGGCGCAGGCAATACGCCTTGCCACGCCGAGGGACAAAATTTCACGTGGGAGCATGTCTGATCGAGAGTGGTGGTCCACGCTGAAGCAAGCAGGTGGTAGTGGGCGCAGCACACCCATACAAACACTTGTTGACACTAACGGCGTCCGGGTCACGGCCAACTCCCAGAAAGCAGAGCGCTTTGGCACGTTCTTTTCGTCAAAGTGCAGCCTCGGAGCAGATGACTTTCCAAACGATCTTCTATCAGACGATCTGCAACCTATAACACCTCGCACCGAGTCTCGGCTTACTACCGTCCACTTTTGAACGGATACTGTCAGAAGAGAGGTCAGAAGACTGAATCCCATGAAAGCCACAGGGTGCTGAAGAATTGTGCCAACGAGCTCTGCTTGCATGCCGCCCGGCTGTTCTCCTTGTGCTTTCGGCAGCAAGTGCAACCGAGGCAGTGGAACGTTGCCCGGGTTGTTCCGATTCACAAGAAGAAAGCTAGATCAGGCCTGAGCAACTGGCGCCCGGTGTCTCTCCTCTGCATTCTCTCCAAGACAGTGGAAACAATTGGCAACCACTGTTTTCTCTAAGCACGGTGTATTCTCCTCTCGGCAATATGGCTTCCGGAAGGGAGTGGGTACATCAGATCTGTTAATGATGCTGCACAACGACTGGTCATCCACTGCGGCGAGCGGCGGCATGGTACATGCACTGGCCATCAACATCGCCGAGAAGTTTGACAAGGTTTCACATCGAGGTGTCCTCCATAAAGCAGAGGCATGCGGCATCAGTGATCCTTGGCTGGCTCTCAAACTACATCTGCTGCCGGCAACTACGTGCTGTAGTCGGAGTACAACAGTCATTGGAATACCCTGTGCTTTCTGGGGTCCCCAGGGCAGCATCCTGGGCCCAACCCTGTTTCTGGTTTACATAAACGACTGTGAGGAAGTAATACCGGATAGCACCTCTCTGGGTGTATACGCAGATGATGCCACCGTCTACCAATGTATTGCGGCCACGTGTGACATCCCGGAGAGTGCGACCTAGCTTCAGCTTGCCGTGGACTCCATCGCTCGATGGGGTGCTGAGTGGAAAATAGCTTTCGAACCGACCAAGTCCCAGGCACTCACGATTGACTTTCACCGTCCGGCAACACCTCTTCCCCACATACTGTTCAACGGTACCAGGGTGCCTGAAGTGGGCGAGATAAAGCTCCTAGGGGTTTTGTTCGACACAACACTGCGATTCTTGGCCCACATACGCCAGGTTGCCACCAGGGCCCACCAACGCTTCCACTTTCTCCGGAAGATGGCGCCACTTCTGACCGCACCTGGCCGTATTGCTGTGTACAACGGCTTCATACAACCAACCATGGAGTACTGCTGTCTAGTATGGATGGGGGCTCCACTAGACTGCCGGGACGCTGTACAACACAGGCACTAAAGCTGATAGGCCCTCGAGTCTCCGTACCAAGCCTGGAGCATAGGCGCAGGGTGGCGTCCCTGAGCTTCCTGTACAAGCTCTGCTTCCTTCCACCGACGAGCCACTTGAAAGCAATTATGCCCAAACCTCTCCAGCTGGCAGATGAAACCCCCAACACCCGTCTCTCGGCCCAGGGACGCCAGTAACATTACTTCCCCGTGTGCCTGCCTTGCCGTTCCCGCTCAACCATGGCCAATGCTCTCCCTGTTTGCGTGCTGAGCGCATGAAACTCCCTACCTCGGAGAATCTTCACACAGCAGCCATACAAGGACGGGACGCTGCAGTTCAAGAAGATGGTCCACCTTCACCTGTTGACCGGCAACTGGATGCAAGCAAGTCTTGTAAGCCTGCTACATGAACTTGCTGAACTACACGCTCTCATGTATTCCCTTTCTCAATCTACCCCCCCCCCCCCCCGCCTCCCCCTCGCGCTTCCCCTGTTCTTTCTCTTTCCCTCAAACTTCCATTTATCTGGTGCCTCCAGAGCATGACGATGTCTACACCAGTTGGTCGACGGAGCGCCTGGCCCCCACCACCATGGTTGCTCCATGTTCCCATTGCATGCACCACATGGCTTTTAGTAAAAATATAAAAGAACTCAGTGTTCCTCCTTCCTCTGGGTCACCTTCTTTTTACCAACTGCCTTATCAACGAACTGCATTTACTGTGGACGACCGCTGGCGACAAAGACATACTGGTATGGCAGTTTGGTATCTTCGAAAACCGTCTCGTCACGCGGAACGCTGCTTATCCGCTTCATTACACCAGTAGGGATAGTCTCCAGGATTTTTGGTTGGTGGTTGGACTGCAAGTCCATATATGATGGGGTGCTATTCAGTTTGCGACAATATTGGTAGGCACCCGGGTGAATTCCGCATCATGCCCGGAGGTGTGCTCAGGATGGCGAAACCATCAAAGCTGCATAATCCGATGCTTCTTTCCTGAAGAAGAAACCTCAGTTTACTTAGGATGTATTCACCCACCAGCTCACACACTTTGGCGACAGCAAACGATCCCATCTTTACTTCAAAAGCGGTATTGTTCTCTTTCTTCATCCAGGCTTCGCCACAGGTTGAGGCTCACGGTACTGCGTAGCATGCCAGCGATCCCACCTAAAACTGCCTGGCTGACCATGCCTAGTTTACATGTCGCGGGAGGTTTTACTGGCTGTGGAGGAAGTCAGTGAACCTGGTCTTGTCGTCTTTCAATGTCACAAAAAAAACACTGCGTCTTAGCAAGTAACCAATCTCATATCATCTCAGCCAAGCTCTGTAGCGGTCTTCATAGCTTTGGCATTGATGTCCCTGTAGGCCTCATCTGAAAAACACGGGTATTTCTTGGTGATATTCTTGCGCAGTAGGGTCTGATACTTTTCGGTAAGCATACAGTACAGGTTGCGCAACTCATTGGCTGAAACTACAACGTGCATTAAATGAAAATTGATATATTTGCCCCCCATTCGGTGCGATACTGGATAGCTTTGTCTGCTCCAGAGCCGGGTCAGCCGAGTCAGCGACCCGGTTTGGGTATACTTGAACCCGTTTGGAAAAAGAACACCAGGTCACCTGTGACCGGTTTGGGACTAAACATCGGAGAGTCCTAAATAGTTACAACTCCGTAATGCAGTAGCCACACTTGGACGGACCCGGCGCTGGCCCGGTTGCATGGGTTGTGCCAGGTACAAGTGTGCCTGATTGGTTTGAAATCCTAGTGCAGACACTGCATAGGTGCACTCACAGCTCCCAAATGTGCCACAGTTCTTGAAAGTCAACGACATATGCATACTTACAGAGTCTGTCAAATTAACCTGCGCTTCAGCATTGCACAATATCTCAGCACACTCAGTAAAGCCTTTCACGCAGGCTAGGTGGAGAGGTGTACAATCCCACTAAAGCACACAAACAGTCACCAACAGGACTATTCATTAGTTGAAGGTGATGAAAAGGGACCAAAACTGTAAAGAAAAATTGGCTGCCACTACCAGGATTTGAAAAATTTAGACCAGTGATGTTCTAACCACGGAGCTATGGTACAGCTCTCATCGCAGCAGAGACAGTTGAATAACTTATTCAGCTGTTTTCTGATGATCGCTTAGTGCGTGAAACTCTGAGTAAAAACACTTCCTCTGTCCCCCTATTGTTTTAACTTATTCAGCCTACAAAACTCACGCTTCCTCTTACACTACCCAGGCTGGGGGGGGGAGGGGAGGGGGAGGGGTGGGAGGGGCTTGAACCAGGGGCGTACGCCGCTCGCCTCCAGGAGGGGTTCCCATGCCAACTGGTCAACCAACATTCCACACAATTGCAAGGGCTGTTTTTCGTATCCGAAGTAGTTTCTGCATATTCTCCTCAGACTGGGTGGAATTAACATCCACAAGCTGCTGGACGATGTCATTTCTGCGCATTTCTGATTTAAGAAGACTGAACTTTCCCTCGTTTTATGGATGTTTTGTTCAGCATGACAATTGCATGCAGTCTTGAATCGGGGTATATTCGAGAGGACTGCGGTTAAGCTGCCCAAGCTTCAAATCATCTGGAGCAAACATCACACAGGGTAAGCATAAGCCACCATTGCACGCCGGTCGAAAGGATACCCAGGGAAACTCCTCCAACAAGGATAGTTGAAAGCAGCGCTGTTTGCCATCCATCTCATTCTGCACACGCACAGGAAATGAATTCCGGCCTTCGCCTTCGGTGGCGCACAATGATTGTCGATGACGGAAATCTTTTCCGTGTCCGGCAAATTTCGGGGGACTGGATTCAACTGTGGAAGTCGACTTTCAGAATATCCCTTCCAACACACTCCTATGTCACTGAAGTAAGTCTTGGATGATCCAGCAGCTTCCAACAACGGTCGCTCTACAAAATCGCCGGCGATTTCTTCCTCAGCGCTGCGCGTTGCAGACTCCGTTTGCAAATTAGGTGCGTCTGCATTCTCATCTATCGCTTGACCTTTGCCACTGGCTACATGGTTTACCTGCTGCTCAAAATAGCTCTGAATAGAGCGATGGCCCTCTGGATGTCGACGCTTCATTTTATTTCCAAAGAGCGAAAGCATCGTCGAAAACACAACCAACTTTGTCAAAACGAGAGAGCTTGGAAGCTCAGGGCCCTACGCTATGCTTTTTGCCTTGATGACCTAGACAAAAAAAAACATAGGGATGTTATAAATTCTTTAAAAAAATCCTTTTTTTTCAAGACATATTAAACCTGGGATTCGAACCCGCACTATCGCGCGCCCGGCATGCATCCCCCGATACACTTCGCATACATACTAATTCTTCCAAGTTGTTTCAGATTGTGATCTTGCATTTGAAAGCCCTATTTGAATATGCATTGTGGCCAGCCGTCTTTGATGGCACGGTACGGTAGGGGATAGGTACGGGACAGGTAATACGACACCGTATTCCGTATCGTACCGTACCATCAAACACAGCTGGCCACATACAGCTGCCCACTATATTCAAATAGGGCTTTCAAACGCAAGATAATAACGTGAAGCAACTTGGAAGAATGGGTATGAATGCGAAGTGTATGGGGGAATGCATGTAGGGCGATAGTCCGGGTTCAAATCCCAGGATATGCCTGAAAAAAAAATAGGAGAATTGAAAAATTTATAACATCCTATGCTTTTTTGCAGTCAGATACGGATAGCGCCAGGCGTGACACAAACAAACAAACACACAAACAAATACCAAACGAGAGAGCTTAAAAGCTCAGGGCCCTACGCTATGCTTTGTTACTTAGCTCATCGTGCATGTTGTGGGAACTGATGGAAATGTTTCCTGGGAAGGCGCTGACTGTGCCGAGCACGCGCGTTCTGGAGTCGACGGGATCACTCTGCCGACGTTTCCTGTGACCAGCGCTGACTCGCCCGTTCACGCCTGTTTTGGAGACGACGGGATCTCTCTTCCAAAGTATGTTTTTGCTGACGCATCCTATCACCTATTCGGCAACTAACATCCATTCTAATTTCATTTCCTCCTCGTCTCCCTATTTCTTTCCAGAAAGTCTCTCTATACATCAGGGAGTCGTACTGTATTGGCAGCTACCCTAACGGGTCACGCCGCCCACCACCCAAGCATGGGTATGATGAGGGACAGTGGCAACAGAAACAAAAAACAGCAAGCAGGGAGAGAAAGCAAGAGAAAGACGGCGATAGTAGTACATCTGGTGTGCGACGTATAGAAAAGAGAGATGACAAGAGATGCGCACAAAATACGAAACAATAATTATTTTTGCAGTTCCGAAACAATCAACCAGGTGATGGAGTGTGGGCACCCGAAGTCCCACCTGGACTCCACTGGAAGAACATCCCACGCAGGGATATCAGCGATAGGCCAAGCGTTGAAAAACAGCCATGAGGACACATCGTCTAGAAGTCCACCGCGCTCGAACTGAAATTGCAGGTTCAAACAATTTCCCACGCGGCGTCAGGCAGCGTAACTCTTCTCCCTGCATCACCATCCATCTCCAGCAACCGTCTCCACTCACAGCTCATGCCTCTGCCACCACTGTACTCCTCCGAGCTTCGCAGTTTGAAACTATTCGGGGGTCAGCTACACCACCGCGAATGGAGAGAAGTGGACGACAACGGTCGTGACTGAAAAGACACTGCCTAGGCGACCGCGTCGCGGAACCCTCGCCCCAGCAAATTCAGAAATACGCCAGGGGCAACTCTGGTGGACCCAGAGCCACCCCCTTGGCAAGACTAGTAAGAGGAACGACTGAAAACTCAGATAAAATGGAGCTACAAAAAGTGCAACCGTCCCCTTCAAGCACAGTTGCAACACACAGGGAGTCGTATACATGTACATAATATTGTGGCCAGCTGTTTGTAGCCAGCTGTGTTTGATGGTACGGTACGGTACGGGACAGATAAGGGAGCCAGCAAATGGCCAGCTGTGCGATACGGTACGGGGCAGATACGGGATAGCGCCAGGCGTGACACAAACAAACAAACAAACAAACAAACAAACAAACAAACAACCAAACACCAAATTAAAGCTGTGTGGACCCTGGCTAGCGCCAGACGTTACTGAAGTAACGTCTTCTGCATAGCTACGGGAATTAAAGCTGTGTGGACCCTGGCTAGCGCCAGACGTTACTGAAGTAACGTCTTCTGCATAGCTACGGGAATAAACTATTATTATTACTTCGTAGTAAGCACTGCCGCGTTCAAGTCGGTGGATCCAATTAGGTCCACCCACAGGTTCGCTCGTGCTGGATAGATTAAAGTAAGGGGGAAATGATTTGATGATGTTGAGCTACGTGATAAAGAATAGTTTCCAAAAAGATAAACACGGTGTGACAAGGGTAAAGACTGCACGCAAGGCAGTGACTAAATAGTCCTGCACGTGGAAATAGCACTGAACAGTGCAGTGCATGTAATAATTCCATTTGTTCCTGTAATAGTTAATCTTCTGACTGTAGATGGTATGATAATGTAGTTACGGGCAGAACCTCCTTGAAGCACGCATAAACCTTGCACTACAGGGCATTGCACAACTCCTTCCAGCTGCCGCTGTCCTGCAAAATCTGATGCAGGCGTTGTAGGTCGTGCAGGTTATCGAGTTGACCATTGCTGGACATCTTCAGATCGGCTGATAGAACCGACTGGATATTGGTGCGTGATCGGCCCCTCCATTTCTTGGCATCCTTGGCTTTGAAGTAGTACTCCATTGCCATTCTTGCTGGACACTCATCTGGCAAACGAAGAATGTGGCCCAGCAAACGCCACCTCGCCATCTTAACACCACGGCTCAGAGGCTCTATGCCTAGGGCCACATTGGAGATTTTCTGCGGCCATTTTACTTGGATCAGTGATCTGACGCATCCAGCTGCTCTAGTGCGGACTTGGTCAGTGCCCAAGTGCTAGAGTTATTCAGGAGAATAGGAAGTACAAGTGCCTTGTACAATCTCATTCTCCGCTTCTCGCTGATGATGGATCCTCTCTTCCAGAGTGACCACAAAGATGAAAATGCTACTGCAAAATAAACTGCAAATGAAAATTTGACTCTGAGATCGAGGAATCCGGCGATGTAACTAGAAATTTTGTTGCGCCCAGTTCAGTACGCTGTGTCCCAGCACCACTTTTACACCTGGGCTAGCGCTAGTCACCGTCCTCGGACTGTTAGGCATGCACTGCCGGGCCTGGATCAAAAAATTCTCCGTACCCATATCAATTTTTTTTACTGGTTCCCGGGCATCCCGGGAACCGCCCTCTGTACGCCCTTGGTCGTTTCAATCCCAAACTACTGATAGTACTTGACAAACCTAATGTATCAGACGCACATTGGTTAAGTGCTTTGAAAAGTGAGAAAATAGACTTCTAGAGATCCTTAGCAATAAGAGCGTAACATTAAATTAACTTTCATGGCACTCACTCCCAGCCGTGAAAAATGACGTTAACATATTTGCATTCTCTCTTTGTAAAGTAGAAGAAGAAAACACATGGGAACGAGTTATGAAGCAACTATTCACGACTGTAACAAGATGATAAGTAGGGCTGAAACGGTGACACATCTGTGCCTAACGGTTAACTGTTAGCCTAACGGTCGGTTAACAGTTATAACCTGTAAGACTGAGACATAAAACCTTTATTGTTTTTGACGCCATTTTATGCCTTTTTTCAATAATTTTCATGATGATGTACAAAATGAAGTTGAAGACACCACTGCAGCTGTACTTATGGTTGATAAATATGGTGGTAAAGACACACCTGCTATGGCGTTGCTGTGTCATTTTCTATGTGCAATGCGCTACTTGATGTACCAGCCTGCTATGTCGGATATCGCCAACCATGCATCGACGAGGCGCCAGGCGCAAACTGATGGTGGTGGTGGTGAGAAGGAGAGCTCTGTGCCTGAACTTGCAGCTTAGAGAGCGTGTGTGGGCAGGCATGTGTTTACCGCCATATTGCCAGGTGTGTCTTTACCACCATATCTATTTAATCAACCATAATTACAGCTGCAGTGGTGTCTTCAACTTCATTCTCCCGAGTCAAGCTCCATATGAAGACATCCCCGGGGATGATCGCACATCGTGTAGGTCGGAAGCAGTTTCCCACGCTCCTGTGCTTTTGGTTTTTTTTAGCTGTGTAGAGACCCTTCCATGCCAGGTACAACACTGTCCTTGGCTATGGCGACAGGCGTGCCAGTAGATGTCGAGTGTCCGGCAGATCTGGTGTCCCCCACCTTCGAATCGGCAAGTTCAAACCAGAGTACTAGTATGGAGAAATCTTACTTTCTGAAGATCGTTGAAATACTGGAGCTAGACCGCAGTGCAGCTGAGGATAGGGAGAAACGACTTCTAAATCGTATCGACCACCAAACGCGGAAGGTAGAAGCGCTCTCAAACGAGATGACGGCTTTGCAGTCTGCTCAAGACGACAATGGCGGCCAAAGACGCCAAGGATCTCCTTCGATACAAAAATCATCCCAGAAGACACATGCGAGTTGCAGCTTCCAGCCCTGCCGTACCCTTACCCGTAGCTGGCTGTCCTCCAAAAGAACTAGTACGAGATTCGGTTGAACCATGCTCCTCAGTTGTACGTACCGAACAAGATACCAGCATGACTGAATCGTCCAGGATGCACGTGCATCAAATGGACCCAGATGCTCCAACTGATGCCAAACTTGGCAAACAAGGACTTTCCAGAATGCTCCCTACTTTTGAAGAGGATGCGGAAGGCAGCAATTTATGGCAGCTGATCTGCACCAAGAAGCCAACAGGAAGGAAGGCTGTTCTCAGTCCTGGTGATGTCCTAGATAGGACATCACGGAACCCAGCATGCCCCAGCATACATACTATGCTGTTCCCAGAGTAATCGTGACACGTAACTCAAAACTTTGTGTCGCGTCCGAGGAAGATGAACATGTCGCACTCAAAACAAACGCAACGAAGGCCTTTTGTCTCAAAAGTAATTAGTTGTCGTTCTCCTGGCGGCTTGCCTCAAGCGAGTCGAGATTCGTATCTTGCCTCTTGCCTTCACGAATTTTATTTTCCTCGTTGTGGAGTACGCCTGGACAAAGGAACTGGCAAGCGAATCGTTTTGGTCGCATTGAAAATTGCAAGTGCACAAGAGGATTGGCGAAGCAATTTGTGTTTGCACTTTCAGCAGAGCAGTAGCTGCTGCTGCGATAAAGTTTTTACTTTGCCCATTTGTTTCAGGCAGCAGAAGGATCTGGCTGAAAGCGATGGCGATACGTCCATGACCACCACGTCCTGGGTTGATATCCAAGAAAGACCGTCCAAGGTCCAGTTTTAGCCAAGAGCTGTCGTATCCAAGAAATCAAAAACGCCAACAGCAAGCTTTGGCCAAACAATATCTCCCAGGCAGTAATTTACGGGCCTAGCGCCTGCTGCCTTGTCTTTCTCCTCTGCATGACCAGGTTTGGGGCGAAATGAACACACGGGGCGTGAAGAAACATTCCAAAGGCAAAACATTCAAAATTAGAACCAATCGTTTCCAAGAGGCGCCGCGTGGCTACGAGAAGATAAGGGAGCCAGCAAATGGCCAGCTGTGCGATACGGTACGGGACAGATACGGGATAGCGCCAGGCGTGACACAAACAAACAAACAAACAAACAAACAAACAAACAAACAACCAAACACCAAATTAAAGCTGTGTGGACCCTGGCTAGCGCCAGACGTTACTGAAGTAACGTCTTCTGCATAGCTACGGGAATTAAAGCTGTGTGGACCCTGGCTAGCGCCAGACGTTACTGAAGTAACGTCTTCTGCATAGCTACGGGAATAAACTATTATTATTACTTCGTAGTAAGCACTGCCGCGTTCAAGTCGGTGGATCCAATTAGGTCCACCCACAGGTTCGCTCGTGCTGGATAGATTAAAGTAAGGGGGAAATGATTTGATGATGTTGAGCTACGTGATAAAGAATAGTTTCCAAAAAGATAAACACGGTGTGACAAGGGTAAAGACTGCACGCAAGGCAGTGACTAAATAGTCCTGCACGTGGAAATAGCACTGAACAGTGCAGTGCATGTAATAATTCCATTTGTTCCTGTAATAGTTAATCTTCTGACTGTAGATGGTATGATAATGTAGTTACGGGCAGAACCTCCTTGAAGCACGCATAAACCTTGCACTACAGGGCATTGCACAACTCCTTCCAGCTGCCGCTGTCCTGCAAAATCTGATGCAGGCGTTGTAGGTCGTGCAGGTTATCGAGTTGACCATTGCTGGACATCTTCAGATCGGCTGATAGAACCGACTGGATAGTGGTGCGTGATCGGCCCCTCCATTTCTTGGCATCCTTGGCTTTGAAGTAGTACTCCATTGCCATTCTTGCTGGACACTCATCTGGCAAACGAAGAATGTGGCCCAGCAAACGCCACCTCGCCATCTTAACACCACGGCTCAGAGGCTCTATGCCTAGGGCCACATTGGAGATTTTCTGCGGCCATTTTACTTGGATCAGTGATCTGACGCATCCAGCTGCTCTAGTGCGGACTTGGTCAGTGCCCAAGTGCTAGAGTTATTCAGGAGAATAGGAAGTACAAGTGCCTTGTACAATCTCATTCTCCGCTTCTCGCTGATGATGGATCCTCTCTTCCAGAGTGACCACAAAGATGAAAATGCTACTGCAAAATAAACTGCAAATGAAAATTTGACTCTGAGATCGAGGAATCCGGCGATGTAACTAGAAATTTTGTTGCGCCCAGTTCAGTACGCTGTGTCCCAGCACCACTTTTACACCTGGGCTAGCGCTAGTCACCGTCCTCGGACTGTTAGGCATGCACTGCCGGGCCTGGATCAAAAAATTCTCCGTACCCATATCAATTTTTTTTACTGGTTCCCGGGCATCCCGGGAACCGCCCTCTGTACGCCCTTGGTCGTTTCAATCCCAAACTACTGATAGTACTTGACAAACCTAATGTATCAGACGCACATTGGTTAAGTGCTTTGAAAAGTGAGAAAATAGACTTCTAGAGATCCTTAGCAATAAGAGCGTAACATTAAATTAACTTTCATGGCACTCACTCCCAGCCGTGAAAAATGACGTTAACATATTTGCATTCTCTCTTTGTAAAGTAGAAGAAGAAAACACATGGGAACGAGTTATGAAGCAACTATTCACGACTGTAACAAGATGATAAGTAGGGCTGAAACGGTGACACATCTGTGCCTAACGGTTAACTGTTAGCCTAACGGTCGGTTAACAGTTATAACCTGTAAGACTGAGACATAAAACCTTTATTGTTTTTGACGCCATTTTATGCCTTTTTTCAATAATTTTCATGATGATGTACAAAATGAAGTTGAAGACACCACTGCAGCTGTACTTATGGTTGATAAATATGGTGGTAAAGACACACCTGCTATGGCGTTGCTGTGTCATTTTCTATGTGCAATGCGCTACTTGATGTACCAGCCTGCTATGTCGGATATCGCCAACCATGCATCGACGAGGCGCCAGGCGCAAACTGATGGTGGTGGTGGTGAGAAGGAGAGCTCTGTGCCTGAACTTGCAGCTTAGAGAGCGTGTGTGGGCAGGCATGTGTTTACCGCCATATTGCCAGGTGTGTCTTTACCACCATATCTATTTAATCAACCATAATTACAGCTGCAGTGGTGTCTTCAACTTCATTCTCCCGAGTCAAGCTCCATATGAAGACATCCCCGGGGATGATCGCACATCGTGTAGGTCGGAAGCAGTTTCCCACGCTCCTGTGCTTTTGGTTTTTTTTAGCTGTGTAGAGACCCTTCCATGCCAGGTACAACACTGTCCTTGGCTATGGCGACAGGCGTGCCAGTAGATGTCGAGTGTCCGGCAGATCTGGTGTCCCCCACCTTCGAATCGGCAAGTTCAAACCAGAGTACTAGTATGGAGAAATCTTACTTTCTGAAGATCGTTGAAATACTGGAGCTAGACCGCAGTGCAGCTGAGGATAGGGAGAAACGACTTCTAAATCGTATCGACCACCAAACGCGGAAGGTAGAAGCGCTCTCAAACGAGATGACGGCTTTGCAGTCTGCTCAAGACGACAATGGCGGCCAAAGACGCCAAGGATCTCCTTCGATACAAAAATCATCCCAGAAGACACATGCGAGTTGCAGCTTCCAGCCCTGCCGTACCCTTACCCGTAGCTGGCTGTCCTCCAAAAGAACTAGTACGAGATTCGGTTGAACCATGCTCCTCAGTTGTACGTACCGAACAAGATACCAGCATGACTGAATCGTCCAGGATGCACGTGCATCAAATGGACCCAGATGCTCCAACTGATGCCAAACTTGGCAAACAAGGACTTTCCAGAATGCTCCCTACTTTTGAAGAGGATGCGGAAGGCAGCAATTTATGGCAGCTGATCTGCACCAAGAAGCCAACAGGAAGGAAGGCTGTTCTCAGTCCTGGTGATGTCCTAGATAGGACATCACGGAACCCAGCATGCCCCAGCATACATACTATGCTGTTCCCAGAGTAATCGTGACACGTAACTCAAAACTTTGTGTCGCGTCCGAGGAAGATGAACATGTCGCACTCAAAACAAACGCAACGAAGGCCTTTTGTCTCAAAAGTAATTAGTTGTCGTTCTCCTGGCGGCTTGCCTCAAGCGAGTCGAGATTCGTATCTTGCCTCTTGCCTTCACGAATTTTATTTTCCTCGTTGTGGAGTACGCCTGGACAAAGGAACTGGCAAGCGAATCGTTTTGGTCGCATTGAAAATTGCAAGTGCACAAGAGGATTGGCGAAGCAATTTGTGTTTGCACTTTCAGCAGAGCAGTAGCTGCTGCTGCGATAAAGTTTTTACTTTGCCCATTTGTTTCAGGCAGCAGAAGGATCTGGCTGAAAGCGATGGCGATACGTCCATGACCACCACGTCCTGGGTTGATATCCAAGAAAGACCGTCCAAGGTCCAGTTTTAGCCAAGAGCTGTCGTATCCAAGAAATCAAAAACGCCAACAGCAAGCTTTGGCCAAACAATATCTTCCAGGCAGTAATTTACGGGCCTAGCGCCTGCTGCCTTGTCTTTCTCCTCTGCATGACCAGGTTTGGGGCGAAATGAACACACGGGGCGTGAAGAAACATTCCAAAGGCAAAACATTCAAAATTAGAACCAATCGTTTCCAAGAGGCGCCGCGTGGCTACGAGAAACCCCACATGAAATCCCCAAACGAAAACGGCCATTCGGTCGGGTATTCGATGGCGAATCGAATATACACTACCTCAATCCCCGCCGATCTCTGATATTCTCCGCCTATTCCGTCAAACTTGACCAATTTGGAAAGAAATCCATCGCCATTACGATCGTGCATCCTCCACATACATTCAGAAATGCTCACGCAGCACTTCTTTTCATCGCGTGCGCGCGACTGACGCTTCCATGACAACTCAGGGACAGGTAACCAATCAGACTCATTCAGAGTGTGATGTCCTAGATAGGACATCTCCCCGACTGGTTCTATTCGTGGGCAACCTCCGGAAGGATTGCGATGCAGATACCCTTTGTCAATACGTACAACGAAAGGTGCAAGAGGTTGGCGTGAAGGTGCAAATTCATGATTGCACGCTATTTCCCAAGGAGAAAGGTCACTCAGCCCGACTCATTCTCAACAGGATGAGTATTGAACTTGTAAATACAAAGGAATTTTGGCCATCTCCGTACTACAGTCGAAAATGGAACTTCGACAAGTAACCTGGATCTGGGAACTCAGTGGATATGCAGAAGCCTGACGGACCAAAAGATCAGTCAACGACCAGCGATCTCAAAGATGGAGTGCTTACCCGCAGCAAATCTAAAGGTCAATGCTGACAATCTCATTTCTGAATGTTTGCAGCATCAGACGGAAAGTGGATGAGGTGAAGGAGTTCCTGTCAGCCAGAGGAGTGCACAATGTCATCTTTGGTATGTCAGAAACCTGGCTGAAATCCGATGTTGGTGATGGAGAATTGGCGATTCCTCATTACAAACTTTTCAGGAAGGACCACCCCATCCAGCAAGGTGGTGGCGTCGGCATTTACTGAAATGAGTCTGTGGTTGTCCGAAGACGAATGGAATTGGAAGCTGCTGAGCTAGAGATTGTATAGCTGGAAGTCAGATGTCCTGGTGATACTTTCCTTGTCGGGTGTGGATATCGTCCTCCAGACAAGCCAGTGCCGTACTGGGACTCTCTTCAAGAGAACATAGAAACTGCTATGGAAGGCCCTCAGGCATCTACCGTTCTCATTGGAGACTTCAACATTGATTACAGCTGTGAGAACTCTCCGAACGCACAACATCTGCACCGAGTACTATCCTGTAGTAATCTTCGGAATTATGTCACCTCACCAACTCGTGTCACGAGCCACACGGCTTCAACCATAGATCTGTTTCTGTCAAATACACCCATTTCTGGTGCCTGTGAAACGATTTACGGAGATATTAGCGACCATTTCGCCATCCTTGCACACTTGCCTGTAAACCAGACAGGGGTAAACCGAACATCACAACCCGGACAGAGTCGCCGTATCCAAACCATCGACTGGGAGAAGTTTCAGACTGATCTGTGTGTCCACTTTCATCAGTCCCCTCGGAACGGCACGATAAATGACATGACGGGTGCATTCACGTCTGCTATTATTGAAACACTAGATGAGCACGCCCCCTTGGTGGCGAGGCGCAAGCGTGGTCGCCGTATCTGTCCTTGGTTAACTGAGGAGTTGGTATCTGCAGTACGGCACCACAACAGGCTACACCATCGACTCATGAAGGATCAAGCCAATGAGGTGCTTCGTGAGCAACTGTTAGCTGCTCCCGGCTAATGAAGTCCCCTCACACCGGCATTCAGGGGTTTTATATGCTTGGATTATAAAAGGAATGTAATTTCACAAATTTTCGGTGTACTTTTATTTTCGGTGCTTTCGGTGCGTCTGTTTCATACCTAAAATTTCAATACACCGAACAAACACTAACACACATAATCCAATAGGGAACTGCTTCTCTGTACCGAAAATTTCTGTTCACCTAACCTAGCCTGTTGCCCTCATACCGAAAATATTGAGCACTGAAAATTTCTGAAATTAGAGTATTCGACAAGAGTGTAGACAGAAGGAGAACAGGACAACGACAACTCAAGACTAGACTAGAACAGAACAGAACAGAACAGAACTGGAGACCCACTGGAGCATGCGCTCTTCTATATGTGAGTCTCATTGCCAAAGGGAACGAGCAGGAAATACGAATAGTGAGTATGTACAGGTCGTAGCATTAATACACCTATTACACTGTGCCCCCCTAGCAAAAATTCACGTCCACGGGAATGAACGAAATACCTAGGAAACAAACAAAAGAAAACAAACCAAATAATAAACTCAGTCCAGGCCATAGTCAGCTAGTCGAGCAGGTGCAGTGCGAACACGGCCAGACTGACGAGGAACAGGAGAAGAAGTACGGACCGGATCAGACGACGGCGGCTGTAGCGGCAGAACGCAGCGCGGCAAATCATCATCAGTCAGCGTCAGCGGGTCAGGACGAGAAGCAGTAACGGCAGGCGGTTGACAGTCGGGAGGACGGGAAACGGCTTCAGGCGGACGAACAAACTGGCCACTGGCAGCATCATACCTGGTGAGACACTCAGACAGAGCAGGATCAGCACATGGAGCAAGAAGACTCTGAGGCTGGAAACAATCTGGTGACGACGGTCCAGAGGCAGAGGCACCAGGAGGATGAACAAAAACGGCCAGAGGAACAATCTCAGCAGCCGGAGGAACATCAACAGCAAGTGGCACTTCAGCAGCAGCTGACAGCGGAACATCACGGGCAAGAGGCGGCGGACTCGGCGGAGGAGACGGCACATAGGTCACCACGCGGGACATAGCATCGGCATTCCTGTGTCGAGAACCAGGGTGGTGCACAACAGTAAACTCGAATTCGGCCAAAGCCTCTATCCATCGAGCTTTCCTACCACGGGGCTCCTTGGTTGCCCGCAACGCAGTTAACGCAGTATTGTCTGTCCTTGCAGTGAATTCGCAAACAAGCAGATAATGCCGGAAGTGGTTGGCGAAAAAGACAAGGGCCAGGGCTTCGCGATCACTGGCGTCGTAGTTTCGCTCAGCTTTCGTCATTATGCGCCCACCAAACGCAATGGGGCGTTCCACCTGGTTCTGTACCTGGCTCAGGACACCACCAATGGACACTTTCGAGGTATCTGTGTCCAGAAGGAAGGGACCGGCATCTGGTCCGAAGTCCGAGAATGCCATAACCGGAGCACTCGACAGCGCAGACTTCAGTGCTCGGGAGGAAGCGTCGCAAGCTTTCGTCCAAACAAATTGCGCATTCTTGCCAGTGAGAGCCGTCAGTGGGGCTGACCGCTGCGCAAAGCCACGGATGAATCGACGGTAATATCCCGCGAAACCAAGGAATGACTGACCGCAGTGACAGACTTCGGCGTTTTCCACGCAAGTATCGCGGAAACCTTGTCCGGATCGGGGGCAATTCCGTCTGCCGACACGCGGTGCCCGAGGAACGCGACGTCCGACCGAAAAAAGGAACACTTCGCCAAGTTAAAACGCAGGCCTGCTGAACGCACGCGCTCAAACACTCGCGACAAAATCAATACCTGGCCAGACAATGTTTCACTCGCATTTAAAACATCATCAAAGAAGACAAGACAAAATGGCTGAGCCGCAGCATTACACAGCCCACAAAGAACAGCATCCATAACTCTCTGGAAGGTGGCAGGACCATTCCTGCACCCCATCGGCAGCACTGTAAACTCATACAGGCCCAATGGTGTTGTAAATGCGGTCTTCGCTCAGTCGTCAGGATCCCTCGCAATCTGCCAATACCCAGATGCGAGATCGAGCGACGAAAACCACTTACAACCAGACAGCGAATCGAGCATGTCATCCACCCGTGGAATCGGACAGGCGTCCGGCTTTGTGACACCGTTTAACTTACGATAGTCAACGCAAAGTCGTAAGGAACCGTTCTTCTTAGGAACCAACACGATCGGAGACGCCCACGGACTGACAGACTCTTGGATGATACCCTTCTCTAGTAACTCATCCAATAACGTCTGTAGAGCAACGCGACGGTGATACGGAATGCGCCGAGCTGCTTGTTTAATAGGAGTATGTGTGCTTGTATCAATTTTATGCGGAAACATATCACAATAGCCATAGTCATCTTACTGCAATATAAATAGGTCATGATTATCAATGAGAAGTGTGGCGAGCATGCTTTTGGTTTCGGATGAAAGGTTTTGTTGTGATTTAACGTATTCATGAATGGTAGCCTTGCGCTGTTCTGTGAGTTCAGGTGTGTGATCAGTGGTGACGGATGAAACGGCGGCGTCATCTTCATCATCATCATCCATAATGAGAGGAGACAGTTTGGCAATATTGGTGTTTTTACGTATAATAATATTATGCTCAGCGTGATTCTCAATAGTCATGACAATGTGTGAGTGATCGGGACCCACTGTTACAAGTGCAGGTGTCACCGACAATGTAGGAAACTTATCCACAAACGACTCTAGTGGATCAGCAACACAATCCAGAGTTTCCGAACAAGCATCCACATAGACACATGGTACTAGCGCAACATGGCCAGCAGGCACAGACAGCTCATCGTCAAGGGCAACACGAGAAGAATACGACGAAACAGGTACATCGTCGGAGCATGCATCAGAATGAGGAGTATGAGTATTACATGAGGGGGAAGTATTACGCGGAACAATACGATCATAGGGCGTACGTAACGGAGGACACCCGGAACCAGAAACATGAAACGGAACAGACACATCGCCAAAATCACAACACCACGAGCAATATCTAACACACCACCATGCTGCAACAAAAAATCGGAACCAAGAATCATGTCGCAGTGAATACCAGGAGACACAACAACCGTGTGCTGGAAAGCGAAGTTTCCAAGCGACATACACAAATGCATGAACCCAACGACAGGAAGTTGTGCGCCATTGACTGCACACAACCGCGGAGCAGACTCTAGAGGAGGTCGCTCTGTAAAATTTGGCAACAATCTAGAATGCACTAATGACACACTTGAACCAGAATCAACAAGAGCAACAACAGGAGACAGAGACGAAAGACAAACATCAACGTGTACAATAATGGCTGAGATCGCACCACATACCTCCTTGAGGGGCTCCACTCGGACGACTGACGGAGGCCCCGTGTCACCAGTCAAACCTAGTTTTTTGAGTGCGGGCAAGATGCAATGAAGTGGCCCTCTTCACCACATCCATGGCACACTCCACGGACAGGCCTTGCAAAGCTCTGACCACGACCAGGCGAACCTGCACCACGAGCAACAAAACGGACATGGACCTGCTGGGGTCGGGTGGGGCGATACAGACTCACGCTCTCCATCTTCGCCTCCAAAGCAGAGAGACACGAATCAAATCTCGACAAAAGCGAAACCAACTGGTCTCGCTCAGATTCCGATTTCAGTGGACCGACTGCTGTGTAGGGGTCACGACCATAAGCAGTGCGACCGGGCTTCACTTCCGGAGCAGCAGCAAATACGGGCTGTGCATACTGGTGAGGTACGGTGCGGGCCTGCTCGCGAGCATAAATAGCACCTACCTCGATGGCCTTTTGGACCGCCGCATCCAAATCAGTGGGCCGAGGTGACGCCAACGCCAAGCAAAAATCCTTCGATGCCTGGCCATCAATAAAAAGTTGCAAAAGCATGGAATCAAGCAGTGCACCTTGTTGTCCTGGGTAGGCTAGACGAGCGAGCCGACGAAGCTCCGTGGCATACCCGTGCTGAGTTTCACTCGCCAGCTTCACTCGCTGGCGAAGACTGGCCTCGTGCATCAGGGCTTGCTGGGGCGGCTCAAGACGGACATGCAGAGCCTCGACTGTGTCGGAAAAGTTTATGTCAGGCGTGTGAGTTAGAATTTCGGTGAACATCTCATAAGCTGTACCAACAAGGCGAGCAGGTAGTAGCCATAGCTTTTGGTCGTCGTTGTGTAGCGAGCCGCTAACGTACGGGAATACAGTAACGTACGGGGATATGCTAACGTACGGGGATACGCTATACGCTACAGTTGTACCCACTCAGCTCGCATGTGTGGACAAAATGCCTCATGTACGTGGTGAAATCTTGGCCTGGCTGATTTCCGAATGACTCAGGAAGCAAGACTGGCTTCGGCAGTGGACGTGCATGTGGTGTGTCTGTGTCCGGCAAATGAAAACGATGGGACAACCCTTGTACCGGCGAACTCTCGCGCTCTTCAGCAATGTTCATGTCACAGCCAGCTTCAGCGAAGCTCTGCTCTAGCTTTTCTTGTCTCTTGGATTTCGCTGAACGGCCCATTGTGAAAAAAAACTGTTTTTGTATTTTTGAATTTTCGAAAAAAATAATCTCTTTAAAAAATTCCCGTGGACTCGATCGACACCTCGATCAACTACGTAACAACTCGTATCGATCTAAATCTATTACGTAACCTATCGTGCGTAGCGGCAAACAACTAAATTTGGCAGAGACCATTCCAAATAGGCAACTACTCTACGGACACAGTGTAGACTCTACTACCCAGCTAGCAGATATCCTAACAACAGACAGCAGTCAGTACTATACTAGAATGCAATCATGCACAAAACACGGACACAGAAAATGTTCTGAAAATGTTTGGCCACACAGGTTGGCGCCAATGCGTGACCTATGGACTGTAAACAATGCATGCAACAAGAAAACGACGAGCAGAAAGAAACACAATACAGAAAGGAAAATATCGACGAAGAGAGTGGATGAGGATATGGTAGTTCACTTGCGTGGGCCTTCGTGGTTCTTCATAGTAGGCGATCTCCGAAGGCGTCCATACTCCGCCAGCGATGTAGACGTGGACGTTTTCCGCTGCCACCAGTGTTAGCTGCTCCCGGCTAATGAGGTCCCCTCACACCGGCATACAGGGGTTTTATATGATTGGATTACAGAAGTATTCGACAAGAGTGTAGACAGAAGGAGAACAGGACAACGACAACTCAAGACTAGACTAGAACAGAACAGAACTGGAGACCCACTGGAGCATGCGCTCTTCTATATGTGAGTCTCATTGCCAAGGGGAACGAGCGGTAAATACGAATAGTGAGTATGTACAGGTCGTAGCATTAATACACCTATTACACAACATCGGCTCGCCAGAGCTTTTGCCAGGAAGCTTGACCGAAAGCTTCGTAACCTGTACTTCGTAAACCAGTGCAACACACCTGATCAGCGAAAACTTTGGTCAGCAATGAACATAGTCACAGGGCGACGGAAGGAACGTCAAATACCTCAGGTTTCTGTTGAGGATCTCGGCCAGGTCTTCGGTGAAATTGTCAATGACCCAAGCAGACCACAGAATCTGCACCCACCACTTGGGCCAATGCCAGCCAACAGTCTTCACGTCTTCAAGCCTGTAAGTGTTGCAGATGTTGAAAAGTGTCTTAGGAGAGCATGTCTGAGAAAACCAGAACATATGTGCAAGTCGATCTCTCAGATTTCGCTCAAATTTTGCAGGTAGGTTTGCTTTGGGGTGTAGATCGACATTCCAAAGCCCGCACAAAATATTTTGAAGGGAACCATGAAATTGGCATACCCCTCAATATTGGCCCAATTTTGGCACCATGTATGGGTCTACAAACGAGCCACGGCACAGCGTACAAGAACAAGCTACGAACAAAACTCCATCAAGCCAACATTACCTCACCTTAGAAGAGTTCTTGGGGCAGCACCACTTAGCCACGCCAGCATCCCAGAAGACGAGGGCAATCATCCCTTGACGCCACAAATGATCGTCTTGAAAATAACCAAATAACAAGCGCTGATAAAACAGCGAGCTACGTCCTCAATTAGCAAACACTATACACCGGCAGATAGTAGAACACCTCTTCTAACACTGAGGACATGTCCCCCATCATCCTTTTTGGGTTTTCTTGAAATATACAATTTGGAAGTTTTCCACTCGACCATTCTGAAATACGTCCAAACTCATACCTGCGCAGGAAAGCTCGCCCCTCCGCGACGTCTAGTCAGCAATTTCTACTCCAACACCACTCCCAACGATGCAGAACAAAGTGTATTGTTGACTCTGACAAGGAAACGCAGCGGTGATCACTTGTCACTCCAAACGACAAGCTTCTCCTTGCGCCATCAACATTTTTCGGTGCAACAGTTGATGCAAAAGTGACTGAATTTTTGCATGTAGTTTATGGATTTTGCTGCAAGAGGAATGATGAAATCACGTGCCTCGTGACACAAGAATGCCAGGTCTCGTAGATCACGGTTAACCCTTTGGAGTCCATGGTTCGATTTCGAACCATGGGCATTTTGTATGCATGTGGGCGCAGTCAAACTTTCGGTTCTCGGCCAAATCTTGACCAAATTCACTCTCTCTTCAACAGGGTCTGGATGGTAGAGAAAACTCTCCGCTATCGCCTCGAACAGATCCGAAGTCTCTCCGACGAAGTTTGAGTGAGCGGCGAGCGATCAAACAGTTACATTTCGAATTTTCTGTGCTGCGTGCTGCGAGTCAGCAGTGCGTGAAAAAAAAGGGATTTTCCCAGCTTCATGACAGGCGGCACGTGCCAGGACCGGCGCGGCGCGACGTCACTGCAAGGTAAGCTTCTACTCGAAAAAAATTGAACAGTTCCGAGCCAGATTCAGTAAAATGGCTACAGGAGACCGATTTCGTCTCAGATCTGGAGCTGGACTCGCGCTTGGGGCGCGTTGTGGCGGACAATGAAAAGTGCTCTTGGCGAGTTTGGGCGCATTGTATTTCTCTCATCAAGAGCTTTCCAACGAGCCCAAGATCTTCAAAATCGGTGAAGTAGAACCAAAGTTATGTTGGAAATGGAGTGCGCATTTTCGTGACTGCCACAAATTCTGCGGAAGCGAAAAAGTTACGGACTCCAAAGGGTTAAGCAGATGTTCCGAGTCACCTTGATCAAGCGCACCTGCACTTACATGGATCACCCGTTGATCTAGATCGGATCAAGTGCATCTTGATGTCCAGCTCAAGAGCACGCATGTGGTGTTGTAGGCCTTTCAGCCGGGACTTTCCCTCAACATGCAGCACAGAGACTATAGGGCGAGTAGGGTCAAATCACGTTGTTCATGACGTAAGAAATCTGCCATTTGGGCGCGCCACATACCATGCATACCCCATGCAACCAGTGTAGGCCGCGCGCTGGTCAACTCCAAGCAACCTTGATGGCATGGACCAAGCTCATTCCTTGCTGTTGCAGATCTACGTGGATCATCAGCATGTAAACTAGCCGCAGTTCCTGTTGAACCATGTTCGGGATGAGCACCCCTGTTCTTACTGCAAGAGGAAATATCTCAAAGAATTCTTGCCAATGCAATACTGCTAGCGTTATAACGATAGTTTTTGCATGTTCTGATCAGAGCATGCAAGAAATATAATGCATCTTACCGTATTATCTCTAATATAAGCACGGTCCTTTATTTTTTCAATGTACCTCCGCCCCGTGCTATTAATGGAGATGTTCCTTTATTGGAGACTGTTCCATTATTATTTCAACCTCATTTAAGAGGCGTGTTGCCATGGCCAAATTCATGTCAGACACACACATTTCAGCGTTTTTTCGCCGGTACAGATAATGAATTTACACAGTGTGCTTATAATGGAGACTGAGCACTTTATTTTTTGAACGCCGCCCCAAGGTGTTCTATTATTGGAGACGTGCTATTATTGGAGACTGTGCTTATATAAGAGATAATACGGTACCTCCTCCCTCATGCCATGGTCCGTTTCAAATAGCACCAGAGGGACGATCGTGATCGTGTGCATTGTGTCGTGCACCAGAAAGCATTATTCTACGTCACTATCCATGTGATTTCTTCATTCCTCTTGCAGCCAAATCCAATAACTACACGCAAAAATTCAGTCACTTTTGCATCAACTGTTGCACCGAAAAATGTTGCTAGCGCAAGGAGAAGCTTGTCGTTTGGAGTGACTAGTGATCACCGCTGCGTTTTCTTGTCAGAGTCAACAATACACTTTGTTCTGCAGCGTTGGGAGTGGTGTTGGAGTAGAAATTGCTGACTAGACGTCGCAGAGGGGCGAGCTTTCCTGCGCAGGTATGAGTTTGGATGTATTTCAGAATGGTCGAGTGGAAAAATTCCAAATTGTTTATTTCAAGAAAATCCAAAAAGGATGATGGGGGACATGTCCTCAGTGTTAGAAGAGGTGTTCTACTATCTGCCGGTGTATAGTGTTTGCTAATTGAGGACGTAGCTCGCTGTTTTATAAAAAATAAAAAAATAAAAAAGTAAATTATCGTGTCCGTTCCCGAAGGGAACTCACGACGGCCGCTAACACCCGATTTATCAGCGCTTATAATTTGGCTATTTTCAAGACGATCAATTGTGGCGTTAAGGGATGATTGCCCTCGTCTTCTGGGATGCTGGCGTGGCTAAGTGGTGCTGCCCCAAGAACTCTTCTAAGGTGAGGTAATGTTGGCTTGATGGAGTTTTGTTCGTAGCTTGTTCTTGTACGCTGTGCCGTGGCTCGTTTGTAGACCCATAAATCGTGCCAATATTGGGCGAATATTGAGGGGTATACCAATTTCATGGTTCCCTTCAAAATATTTTTTGCGGGCTTTGGAATGTCAATCTACACCCCAAAGCAAACCTACCTGCAAAATTTGAGCGAAATCTGAGAGATCGACTTGCACATATGTTCTGGTTTTCTCAGACATGCTCTCTTAAAGCTGTGGATCCATTCAAAGCTGCCGGCAGTGACTCTGTACCTGGAATTGTCCTGCGGCGGTGTGCAAATGTGCTTGCTCCTCCACTTTCCTCTATCATTAATAGTTCACTACAGAGTAGTGTTGTGCCCACCACGTTCAAGCACTCCCACATCAGTCCCCTGCATAAAGCCGGAGACCGCTCATCAGCCCGCAACTACAGACCTGTATCCGTACTCCCTATCGTTTCGCGTATCCTAGAGTAGTTTGTGAAGAGACAGCTGACAGAATATCTGTACAGCAATGATTTGTACCCGATGACTCAATTTGCATATCGACCCCGCCATTCAACAGAAGATGCATTGGTACTAGCAGTGAATCGCTGGCTATTAGCGAAATCGGAGCGCAAGTACACCGGTTTGGTCATGATTGATATGTCAAAGGCGTTTGATCATGTACAACATGAGAGACTGGTTAATGAACTGTACACCCTAGGCATTGGAGGAGCACCCCTACACTGGTTCTGTGACTACCTCAGTGGCAGGTCACAGCAAGTGAGGGTGCTGGACAGCTTGTCTTGCTCTGTTGGCTGTACACGTGGTGTTCCGCAAGGGAGCGTTCCTGGACCCATTCTCTTTGTGTTGTACACCCGTAATCTGCACACAGCTCTTCCTGCAACTGTCAATCACCAAGAATTTGCTGACGATATAATCCTTGATTTCTCCCATCCTGACTTAGATTTTGTTGGCAGAACTCTAAGGAGAGCAGTAACTGATATCTCCCGATGGCTTGAAGACATCGGCCTCGTAATGAATGCCAGCAAGACTCAGGTCATGTTTGTTCAGCCTTGTGGCGCAGCCATTGCCACACCCGATGTTTTCTGCAACAACGAGCAACTGGAGGTGACGGCCACCGCAAAGTACCCTGGTGCGATCGTTGACGACCAATTGTCATGGAGGCCACATGTCGACTATGTGTCACGTAGAACAGCTTAAACCATAGGGCAATTTGTGGAGACACAGGCGTTCACTAACGCTGAGAGCTCGACGGTCGTGGTACACCAGTATGGTAAACAGCCAGCTGTATTATGCTTCAGCAGCATTCTACCCAAGCCTCGTAGCTCAGCTTCTCGACCGTTTGGGGAAGATCAGCAAGGCTGGAGTCAGAGCTGTGTTTCAGCTCCCTCGTCAAACACCGACCGCACTTCTTATTTATAGATTAAATATTTCCCCACTAATCCATCATTTTAAGCTCAAGATTGTTGTTTTTGTCCATAGATGTCTTGCCTCCAATGCAAGCATGCTATTTTCGCCTTTCTTTCTGTTGATCGCTGAACCTTGTCTTGAGCAAAGCACACGCCGTGTCACACGTGGCCAGGTCTCATGTCTTCTCCAAATTCCATTCGTTCGTGGACCAGCATCTCGAGCATCCATGTAATTCGTGGGCAGCGTGTATTGGAACAGGCTTCCGGCAAATATTCGTTGCCATGAAGATATTCTGGGTTTCAAAGCCCTGCTGTGACCAGATGTTCTTGACACGCTTTCTCTGTGTTGACTTATTCATCAGACATGTGCATTTTGATCTTTTGGTTTGGTCTCTAATCGACAAACTGACTTTTCTCCTCAAATACCTCAACTTCTCTATTTCTATTTCATACATCTGCTTCGTTTATTCCTTACTCTTTTCTTTCTATCTTTTTTTCTTTTCTTTCCCTTGTCATGTTATCACTGTCATTCACATACAAATACCGTCATAAAATATAAAACACAAGTTTTTCTCATCTTGTTCTATTTCTTGTTTTTCATTAGCTTTAGCCTGTTCATTCACATTCTTCATCATTTGTGAGAACTAGGTCTGGTCTAGTGAGAAGGCATTCTACTGCCTCTAATTCTGGTGAAGTAAAATAAAGTTACAACAACAACATCCAAGAAGAAGATTGCCTGATGAGTTCAGCGGGGACGAAACGTACGTCGCAATCGTGCTATGTCGTTGCTGTGTCATCTTCTATGTGCCATGCGCTATCTGATGTACCAACCTGCTATGTCGGATACCGCCAACCATGCATCGCTGAGGCGCCAGGCGCGAACTGATGGTGGTGGTGGTGAGAAGGAGAGCTCTGTGCCAGATCTTTGCAGCTTAGAGAGCGTGTGTGAGCAGGCGTGTGTTTATCGCCATACTGCCAGGTGTGTCTTTACCACCATATTTATCAACGATGTACAAAATGCTCAAAACATTTATGACTAGTACTTTAGTAACATAAGCTGGGTAGCTATAAGGCCATGGTAAAAAATAAAGTTGATTCTCAGGTCATGAGCCTGTGAAAATCGGTGCGAGCGAGCGATTTTTTATTTTAATTCCCACAATTTTTTTATTTCCAAAGATAGGGTCACACATGTGTACGTCACAGGTTCATAATTAATTTATAATTATTTTATTATTCAGGCCAGGGAGTAGAAAAATACCGGTATTTTACTACTCCCGGATTCATGCCTTTCGCATTGACCGTTTTCATGCACGCATATGCATGCATAGAAATAAAAAAATCGTCGGTGCGCCACCAAAAATCGATGCGCGCGTACTTGAGAATCAAAGATATTTTTTACCATGGCCTAAAGTGGAAATATTGTAGAATAGGTCGAACTGACATGTCACTCAGTTATCTGAAAGTGACTGAAAAGGAATTTTAACCCTTTGTACATGTTGTGCTCGTTAGAAAGCTCCTGGTAAGAACAACGCGATGATACCAGGTTCCATGGAGCAACCTCCACATATCAGGCGCAGAAACACAGCAAAGTTGTTCCCAAGCCTGATTTGCAAGTAAATTCCTCCCATCGACGCCACTTCACTCTTGCCATCGCAGAACGCACAAATATTACGGAGCATCAGCAAATCAAATTTCGGTTCCATTACGGACGTGTCAAAACGAAAGACAGTGCGAAAATTTGAATCAAAAAGAGGTTCAGCATGTAGCAAAAATGTTTGACTCCGCCACTCGAGTAAGTACTGCAGTCTGTAGTTCTTCTCGAGCTTGAGAAGTAAACATTTTGAGATGCACTGTGGTTGTTGCAATATAGCAAGAGTATGTAAGCTTTGAATAGCAGCATAGCAAGTCGATTGGTTGGACACGCTTCTCCTCCTGGCTGAAGATCACCGGGATAAAAGGGAGTTCCTGGTAATTCTCGCGGCCGTTGTACCGCTCCATCATGCACTAGTAACGTTACTGTAGCTCCGTGCAAGACTACTGCTCCATGTACTAGTGTATGAAGCATGCGAGCTGCATTCAAAACTACTTTTTTGTTTGCAGGCCTTTTTCAGGCAAAAGAAGCCCTAGTTTCGACTCTTTGAGTGCCTGTAGTGATGATTATCGAATTACACTCGAAAATTCAATTTGCTAGTGCTCCAAATTATTTTTGAGACAATCAACTTCAAGCCTCTACGTTACTGTGCCTTTTCTCACTCGCTCCAAAGGCACGCAAAAAGGATTTTACCCTGAGGATAGGTGCATTAGCCACGGCCTGGAACAATATGTTACGATGAAGACCCGAGGGGACAATATACTGGATCTGATTATGTCTGACTATATTTCTAATGTAACAGTCAGTTGCAAACCTCCCCTTGGCGCCTCGGATGTAACTCTGATGGCTGAATTTCTCACACAAGTGTCGGAGGAACGTCCCACGAAACGAGTATTCTGGCCCTACAACCTAGCGGACTGGCCTCGACTTTTTCATTTCTATCGTGAATCTGACTAGACCGCAGCCATCAGTCAATGTCCCAACAAACCATGTCATAATGTCACCGACATCATTTCACAAGACATGAAGCAATTCATACCATCTCGTGACCTTGTAACCCGCCCGTCTGACCCTCCTTGGTGGACTCCTGACTGTTCAGCACAGGCGAAGACAAAACAGGAAGCTTAGGACCGCTCCTGCGTGACTCCTCGCCCACAGCTACAACTGGGGGCCCTTGAGGCGACCAGGTGTTGCACTCACTATCTGCGCCAGGCGCAGGCAATACGCCTTGCCACACCTAGGGACAAATTTTCACGTGGGAGCATGTCTGATCGAGAGTGGTGGTCCACGCCGAAGCAAGCAGGTGGTAGTGGGCGCAGCACAACCATACCAACTCTTGTTGACACTGATGGCGTCCGGGTCACGGCCAACTCCCAGAAAGCAGAGCGCTTTGGCAAGTTCTTTTCGTCAAAGTGCAGCCTCGGAGCAGATGACTTTCCAAACAATCTGCTATCAGACGATCTGCCACCTATAACACCTTGCACCGAGTCTCGGCTTACTACCGTTCACTTTCGAACGGATACTGTCAGAAGAGAGCTCAGAACACTGAATCCCATGAAAGTGTAACAGTAAGCATACTAATTTACTAGCAGCTCCAGTCGACGCAACACATCGAACTCACTCCTTCTGGACTAACCAAGAACTGAGGGGAAACCCTCGTCGTGGCCAGCTTCATATTTCAGAATAAATGCAGGGAGTCATATTCGACTCCCTGCTGTGTTCAGAGTACGGTGTGGGAGGTAGAATAAGGATGTGTGTAGAGAAATAGTTGTCCATTATGCATGAATAATAATAAGTTATGAAATTCGGGGATCACCATACAGAGCGTGTAGAAAGAGTGTAAGTCATTATGTGATTGGAAGGCCAACGGGAATGGGGGAAGCAGTCTCTAAGACCATTCCCGTCACACCTTCCCCCTTCACAAGTCGCATGCAGCCAGATTGCGACGACTGAGATATAGCCACCTCCAACAGTGGGCCGGTAGAGGAGTCCTCAGTGTATTGAGAACTGAACGAACATGGTGAAAGTGGCAAGTCAGAGTTGCATGTAAGTATTATTAGTTCAGGTGAAAGGTGCGAAGTCGCGGCGAGGACCCAGGTCAAATTCGTAATGGACGCTGTCTAGGTTGCAGGGCCATAAAACTGTAAAGAGCCCTTGCCACATGGCCTCGGGAGTGTAGCTGGGCTGCATTTGGCCGTCTGCGTACGCATCCAGTACCAGCGGACTCGATAGGGCGATAGGGACCGGTTCTGCCACGCATGGACCCGCGAACAGCGTCGCCACTCGGCGTCGGATCTCCACAGCCTTCCGCCTCCGCGTCATTTTCAGCAACGTCTTCGAAGACGACATCGACGCGATGTGCCAATAGCCTGGATAGGTGTTGGGTGACATCAGTGCGTGTCCCTGCCATGGACAGATGGCCGTCACAGCGAAATCCCCGGAGCTGCTCCTGGCGAGCAAAAGCTAATTGGGCTACGTCCATGCTGACTAACAAACAAACAAAAACCTTTCCGACAAACTGAATTATCAAAGTAAAAAAATACCTTCCGACGAACGGAAACACTAAAACTATCCTCCGACAAACGGAAACACTAAAACTGTCCTCCGACGAACGGAAACACAACAATTATCCTCCGACAAACGGAAATACAAAAACTATCCTCCGACGAACGGAAACACGAAAACTATCCTCCGACGCCGTGAACGGAAACACTAAAACTTTCCTACGACGAACGTAAACACTAAAACTATTATCCGACGAACGGAACCACTACAACTATTCTCCGACGAACAGAAATCCCGAGTTCTCAACCCTGCTGACAAACAGACGGGCGTGGAGTCTCAAGAGCCTGACAAACAATGCTCAAGACGAGTTCTGGCACCATGTAACGGTAAGCATACTAATTTACTAGTAGCTCCAGTCGACACAACACATCGAACTCACTCCTTCTGGACTAACCAAGAACTGAGGGGAAACCCTCGTCGTGGCCAGCTTCATATTTCAGAATAAATGCAGGGAGTCATAATCAACTCCCTGCTGTGTTCAGAGTACGGTGTGGGAGGTAGAATAAGGATGTGTGTAGAGAAATAGTTGTCCAATATGCATGAATAATAAAAAGTAATTCGGGGATCACCATACAGAGCGTGTAGAAAGAGTGTAAGTCATTATGTGATTGGAAGGCCAACGGGAATGGGGGAAGCAGTCTCTAAGACGATTCCCGTCACAGAAAGCCACAGGGTGCTGAAGAATTGTGCCAACGAGCTCTGCTTGCATGCCGCCCGGCTATTCTCCTTGTGCTTTCAGCAGCAAGTGCAACCGAGGTTGTGGAAGGTCGCCCGGGTTGTTCCGATTCACAAGAAGAAAGCTAGATCAGACCTGCCCATCTGGCGCCTGGCGTCTCTCCTCTGCATTATCTCCAAGACAATGGAAACAATAATATTGGTAACCACTGTCTCATGAACTTTTTCTCTAAGCTTGGAGTAATTTCCTCTCGGCAATATGGCTTCCGGAAGGGACTCGGTAAATCAGATCTGTTAATGAAGCTGCACAACGACTGGTCATCCACTGTGGCGAGTGGCGGCATGGTACATGTACTGGCCATCGACATTGCCGGGGCGTTCGACAAGGTTTCACATCGAGGTGTCCAGCAGAGGCATGCAGACTCAGTGATCCGCTCCTTGGCTGGCTCTCAAACTACCTCTGCTGCTGGCAACTACGTGCTGTAGTCGGAGGACAACAGTCATCAGAATACCCTGTGCTTGCTGGTGTCTCCCAAGGCAGTATCCTGGGTCCAAACCTGTTTCTGGTTCACATAAACGACTGTCATAGCACCAGATAGCACCTCTCTGGGTGTATACACAGATGATACCACAGTCTACCAATGCATTGCGGCCACGTGTGACATCCCGGAGAGTGCGACCCAGCTTCAGCTTCCCGTGGACTCCATCGCCCGATAGGGTGCTGAGTGGAAAATAGCTTTCGAACCGACCAAGTCCCAGGCACTCACGATTGACTTTCACCGTCCGGCAACACCTCTTCCCCACATACCTGTCAACGGTACTAGTTTGCCTGAAGTGGGCGAGATCAAGCTCCTTGGGGTTTTGTTCGACACAACACTGCGATTCTCAGCCCACATACGCCAGGTTGCCACCAGGGCCCTCCAACGCCTCCATTTTCTCTGGAATCTGGCGCCGGGTATGACAGCACCTGGCCGTATTGCTGCGTACAACGGCTTCATACAACTAACCATGGAGTACTGCTGTCTAGTCTGGATGGGGGCTCCACTGGCCCGCCTGGATGCTGTACAACACAGGCACTAAAGCTTATAGGCCCTCAAGTCTCCGTACCAAGCCTGGAGCATAGGCGCAGGGTGGCGGCCCTGAGCTTCCTGTACAAGCTCTGCTTCCTCCCACCGACGAGACCCTTGCAGATGAAACCCCTAACACCTGTCTCTCCACCCGGCGATGCCAGTCACACGACTTTCCCTTGTGTCTGTCTTGCCGTTCCCGCTCAACCATGGCCAATTGTTCAGGAGGTCGCACATGTCGCTGACATGCACCCTCGTTTTGTGTTACATGTAGCTGTGACTTTCGTTACGGTGCACATTTCAAGTCACAGGCTTTGTCTTCACCTTCTTTCGCGCCTGCTGATGGAGTTCTTGGCATGCAAGTGTTATAAGCTAGACGTTTTACTGCAGTAGTCATTTGGCTAGAGTAGGCTGTAGAGCTTACGAGTTCGGTGAAAGGCTTCAAGCAACTGCGGCTTGGAGCCAGAGTTTTCTAACAGAGTTCTCTTGAAAGTCGCGTGCTGGTTCTTTGTGTGGTTTGGGTGCGTGCCGAGGCAGGAGCACGCGTCTACAGAACACCAATGCTCTCCCTGCTTGCGTGCTGAGCGCATGAAACTACCTACCTCGGAGAATCCTCACACAGCAGCCATACAAGGACGGGATGCTTCAGTTCAAGAAGATGGTCCACCTTCACCTGTTTACCAGCAACTAGATGCAAGCAAGTCTTGTAAGCCTGCTATATGAACTTGCTGAACTACACGCTCTCATGTATTTCCTTTCTCAATCTACACCCCCCCCCCCGCCCCCCCCCCGCCCCCCCCCCCCTCCCGCTTCCTCTGTTCTTTCTCTTTCCCTCAAACTTCCATTTATCTGGTGCCTCCAGAGCATGACGATGTCTACACCAGTTGGTCGACAGAGCGCCTGGCCCCCACCACCATGGTTGCTGCATGTTCTCATTGCGTGCACCACATGGCTTTTAGAAAAAAATATAAAAGGACTCAGTGTTCCTCCTCCCTCTGGGTCACCTTGTTTTTACCAGCTGCATTATCAACGAACTGCATTTACTGTGGACGACCGCTGGCGACAAAGGCATACTGGTATGTCAGTTTGGTATCTTCGAAAACCGTCTTGTCACGCGGAACGCTGCTTATCCGCTTCATTACGCTAGTAGGGATAGTCTCCAGGATTTTTGGTGGGTAGTTGGACTGCAAGTCTATATATGATGGGGTGCTATTCAGTTTGCGACAAGATTGGTAGGCACCCGGGTGAGTTCCGCATCATGCCCGGAGGCGTGTCTCAGGATGGCGAAACCATCAAGCTGCATAATCCGATGCTTCTTTCCTGAAGAAGAAGCCTAAGTTAACTTAGGATGTATTCACCCACCAGCTCGCACACTTTGGCGACATCAAATGATCCCATCTTTACTTCAAAAGCGGTATTGTTCTCTTTCTTCATCCAGGCTTCGCCACAGTCAAAATGCAAGGAATTCTTGGCCTGCTGCATTATAATCACCATCTCTCTGGGGAATTTTGACATGCAACCTGGCATAAGGTGATGCCTCTAGTAAGAGCTTTCTGGTGACTGATGGACAAATATTTGCTAAAGTGAACACCAGAAATTCCTTGGCTTCTCGTTGAAGTAGCGGAGCCAGTTGATGACCGACTTTTACTTGTGCCACAGGTTGATGCTCACGGTACTACGTAGCATGCCAACGATCCCATCTAAAACTGCCTGGCGGACCATGCCTAGTTCACATGTCGCGGGAGGTTTTACTGGCAGTGGAGGAAGTCAGTGAACCCAGTCTTGTCGTCTTTCCATGTCACAAAAAAACACTGCGTCTTAGCAAGTAACCAATCTCATATCATCTAAGACAAGCTCTGTAGCGGTCTTCATAGCTTTGGCATTGATGTCGCTGTAGGCCTCATGTGAAAAACACGGGTATTTCTTGGTGATGTTCTTGCGCAGTAGGGTCTGATACTTTTCGGTAAGCATACAGTACAGGTTGCGCAACTCATTGGCTGAAACTACAACGTGCATTAAATTAAAATTGATATATTTGCCCCCCATTTGGTGCAATACTGGATAGCTTTGTCTGCTCCAGAGCCGGGTCAGCCGAGTCTGCGACCTGGTTTGGGTAAACTTGAACCCGTTTGGAAAAAGAACACCGGGTCTCAAATTGTGCCACAGTTCTTGAAAGTCAATGACATATGCATACTTACAGAGTCTGTCAAATTAACCTCCGCTTTAGCATTGCACAATATCTCAGCACACTCAGGCAAGCCTTTCTCGCAGGCTAGGTGGATAGGTGTACGGCCCGCCTAAAGCGCACAAACAGTCACCAACAGGACTTGTCATTAGTTGAAGGTGCTGAAAAGGGACCAAAAGTCTACAGTACGTTTTTTTATAATAGACTCTGAAAACCTTGAGAACGTACTCAAGGACACTTTTGAGAAAATGTCATGCGAGTTGCGTCACGAAAATCTGCGCGCGAAATTCGAAAAACCAGGTGTGACTCGTGGCATTTCGCCATCTTGTTCAGAGTGTCCTTCGAGCTCCTTGCCTCGTGGCCGGAGGAATCATTTTGTTGCTGACTGCTGTGGCCCTATTTTGCTTTTTCTCGAGTGTCTTTTCGTTCGTGGCAACTTGTTCTCTCGACATGCCACATAATTATAACAAAACGCGAACGGGCCATGGTATATGGTGGTGTCTGTTTTACAATTTGTTGCGAAGACGAGGAGAACAATGGCTGGGCATCGAATTGGTCCCAAGTATTCCATTCGTCATGCTGCTGTTGCGTGTGGCGTCAGCATTTCCACCATGAACAGATGTACCAGGGATGCTGACGGCGAAAATCAGCGTGCTGCGTTGGCCTTGTCTGTCTCCAGTGATGAAGGCAACGAGAGTGACAATCCCCGATGTGAGACTCGTGCCATGAAACCACTCAACCCTGACGGATTTGCTTTGGACTGTATATGAAATAATTTACGGATTCTATGCTGCGAAGGAGGACCCAACACTGGACAAAGTTCCTGCTCGCTGCAGAGAAACCATCGACGATTTTCCAGACATGAGCAAAACTGGCTCTTGGAAAATGTTGCGTTCCATGGGATTCCAGTGTGGCAAGACCAGAGGTATCACACAAATAATGATGGAACAGCACAGGATTGTGTCATGGCGGCATCGCTACCTGTGAGACATACCTGGATGAGACGTGGGTCAATGCGCGTCACACAGGCACTAGGAGGTGGTACGACAATGGTAACAGGAGTGTATAGGCAAGCAACCAAATGAAGCACCATCAGGTAAAGGCAAGCGCGTTATTGTTCTGCATACTGGTGGACGGGACAGATTCGTGAAAAACTGCGCCGATGTGTTCGTGACTGGAGGCCGGCGCCAACGATGATATACGTCGTCGGCTGTCCGAGCACATCTGTTCACTGTGTAATACTGTCGTCACGAGTGCAACACAAAACACGGAATTCATGGGGCCGTTTCGTTCCTCGCTGGTCTTCTACTATTTGCAGATGTTGAACCGGACACAACTGTGACCTATTTGCATTGTGTGTGTTTGTGTGTTTGTAAAACTGCTCATGCTTCCTTTTTGTTAGTCTCTTTATGGGAGCTGTGTGAATTGCCTTTGTGATTTGTTGTGGTGTTTGAATTTTCACTGCATTCTTTCAGGGATCGAGGGAAGTTTCCTACATGCATCCTGGAATGTTTTGATTTATTGAGCTAATTGCAATACAGGACTTGAATTACAGTTTGCCACAATAAGTCGTGAAAAGCCACGACTCACTGGTTTCCTACAAAGGTTAGGAGAACTGCAGACAGCATAGCAGTGCACAACTGCACAGCCATGTGCATGTACATGTACATGCATGCGCTGTACTACAGTATACCGAAAAAGAAAAGAATCAAGATGAACTGTACTGGATTCGAACTCATGCCGGGCACCATGCAAGTGATGAGCTTTCCTGGCTAAAACTTCCGTTTAAAAATCAAAATCCACTGAAAACCATTTAAAACCAGATTTCCAGCCGAAACCCGGCCGAATATCTAACTTTGACAATTATTATTATTCCTGCTCCCAAACTTAATTTTCTTCGATCCAAGACCCACACAAACGCAGCTGTGAAGAAAAAATTTCAAATTTGGAATGAGAACAAACTAAAAAATCAAAATCGACAATGGTCTGTTATAAAAAAACGCACTGTAAAGAAAAATTGACTGCCACTTCCAGGATTCGAAAAATTTAGACCAGTGATGTTAAAAACACGGAGCTATGGTATAGCTGTCATCTCAGGAGAGACGGTTCAATAATATATTCAGCCTAAAAAAACTCACACATCCTCTTACACTACCCAGGCTGGGGGGGGGGGAGGGAGGAGGGGGAGGATGGGAGGGGTTTCTGCTCCCACTACAGTCACACTCTTCGATGAGCTCAATCCCAAACTATTGCTTGTACTTGACAAACCAAAAGTATAAGACGCACATTGGTTGAGTGAGTTAAAAAGGGGATAAAAGGACTTCTAGAGATCCTTAGCAAAAAGAGTGTAACATTAAAATTAACTTTCATGGCACTCACTTGCAGCCCTGAAAAAATATGTTAAAATATTTGCATTCTCTCTTTGTAAAGTAGAAGAAGAAAACACATGGGAACGAGTTATGAAGCAACTATCCACGACTGTAAAAAAAGTAAATTATCGTGTCCATTCCTGAAGGGAACTCACGACGGCCGCTAACACCCGGTAAACCCTAGCGACAGATGCAGCGGTGCAGCAGATGCAGCGATGGGGTCCACGACTGTAACAAGATGATAAGTAGGGCTGGAACGGTTACACATTTTTGCCTAACGGTTAGCTGTTAGCCTAACGGTCGGTTAACAGCTATAGCCTGTAAGACTGCGACATAGAAACTTTATTGTTTTTGACGCCATTTTATGCCTTTTTTCAAGAATGATCTTGATGATGTACAAAATACTCAAAACATTAATGACTAGTACAGTAGTAACATAAGCTGGGTAGCTATAAAGTGGAAATATTGTAGATCAGGTCGAACTGACATGTCACTCAGTTATCTATACATGGATCACACTCTACGACAGTACAGTGCACACACCCGACCGCAAGCGGCGGCATGGGGATTCACCTGACTCCGGCAGCCCACTGCTCAAGAAACTGGACGAAGACCACCAGCAGCAAGAGTCTTCCGAGCAACAACAACTGAATGCAGACAGCCTGCAATCATGAAGCTCCTCCTGACCAATGCAGGCGGGCTGCTGTCCAAATCCGGAGAGTTTCAGCACACCTTGTTGCTCTCAGGTGCGGATGTTGCCATAGTGTTGTGTCCTGCTCAAGGCAGACCAACTCTTCGAAAGATGAGAATGAATCATCAGTAAAACGCAATGGCTTTTAAAGGGAAGCTGGCTGCAAAGGCGGCTTGAAAGGTGACATGTGAATGTGTTATGTGCAAGGCGCCAGAAGTACAGCAGTGCAGGGCCTAGGGTGCGAACAGTAGCACTAGCAGCCTGAGTGCCAAGACCCATGCAGGGAAAGGTGCTACAATATCACCACATGCCCCCTCGGCTTAAGTGCGACTTGGGAGCACTAACACAAAGAAAATCCTAAACTGAAATTCGAAAATCACAGCGTAGCGCACAAGCAACAAGGAAAAAGCAAGAGAAGCATGCCCAGTCAATCTATGCACGTGGCCGGAGGAACCGTCTGTTCCGCCAGAAGCTGGACCCCGTCACTGTCTGCACTGTGTAGCTCCGTCCTCTTCTCGTGCATTTTGTGACCGTTCCTTCCATATCCCAGCGTTTTGAAGACTGGTTCTGGATCCATACCTTATCGCCTACGTGCAGAGGGGGCAGAGGTTTGCCAAGCTGGGATGAGACCTGCTGGGGAGCACTGCGGCTGTGGGCAGCGTACTGCTGCAGATTTGCAGGAAGTGTGGGAACCTTGGTCCTTGTTGGCCTTCCAAACAGCAGCTGGGCCGGGCTTGCTCCTCCTGCACCAGGCGCGTTACGCCACTCCAGCAACCCTTCTCTGAAGGCACTGCTGTTATAGGCGTCACCTTTGCCAATTTTCATTAATAAGTGCTTCATGGCCTTGACCGCCGCCTCAGCCGCGCCATTTGACTGAGGATTGTACGGGCTGCTGGGGTCGTGGCAAATTTTCCACTCTGAGCAGAACGAAGCGAACGTTGAAGATCTGAATTGCGGCCTACCATCCGTCGTGAGGCGCGTAGGAACGCCAACGTCCGACATCCACTGAACGAGATGTTTGATCCACTGAACGAGATGGTCGGTCCACCGTGATGCGCGGCTCACTGGAATTCTTCTTAGGGACCACCACCAGTGGGTGGCACCAAGTGTATGCTTCGCCGACAGGCACCTTCTCAATGACGCCCTTGCCCACCATGTCGGACAGCTGGTTCTGCACAGCGTCCCGCCACCTGAATGGGGTGGAGCGAGCGCGATACAGGCGGCATGGCGACGCGCCATTGATGAGCTCGATGCGCATCGACTCACCGCTCATGGGCTTGAGCGGGGTATCACAGAACACTTCTGGAAACTCTTTCAGCAAGGTACGTCGGATTTTCTCAGCCGCCGTCGACGCAGTACCTACTGACGTGTCTGCGACTTCGGATGCTTGCTTCCGAGGGATGGAGATGTTTGCCACGCTTTGTACCCTTAGACGGGAGTGAGGCCATCCATCCTCGAGAAGCCGCAACTTCATGCACGTGTCCTTGCTGAGCAGAGGTGTCTTCAGCTGCCGGAATACGTGCAGGGTCGACACGGCGGTAGTGTCGCTCAAAGACAACTGAGCCTCGAGGTTGCCCATGGAATCCAAAGCTGTACCGTTAGCTGCCTTGACATCAGCTGTATCCGGCACTAGATTCATCCTGAGGCTTGGGTCGATACCATCCAGGTCGGTAAGACTGATGGCGTCCACATCCGCGCCCGTGTCCGGCAGCCACCCGATAGCGCATGACGATCCTCCCTGGATCGCGACGCCAACCGTCACCAGCTTGTTTCTAGAAGGACCAGCCTGGTTGACAAACAGCGAGTCGACAGACGTCGTTCCTGGTGAGGGTGAGGTCCGCTGTTGACAAACCCTAGCAAAGTGACCCACCCTTGAGGCACAAGCGGCATGTCTGGTTATAGGCCTTGCATTGGCCCTTGGGGTGAGTCTCCCCACAAAACCTGCACGTGCCTACGTCCGACTTCAGCGTCTTTGCCTGCGCCTGCTGACGCTTGTAAGTGGACTTCGTTGCCGCCGCCAACGCCAGGTCGGGCAGCTGCTCACCGAGGCCAGATTCCGTATCGGTAGAGGATTTGTATGCAGAGCATATCTGCATGACCCGATCGAGCGATAACTCACTGGCATACTCTTTTTCGAGCACCCGTCGTTGCATCGCTCGATCCCTTAGGCCACAGACGAGCCTGTCGCGGAGCCGGGTTTCCCGAAGTTGGGCCTCATGGCCGCACAGTGACCCACATCTGCCGCACTGCAGACTATCTGGGTAGCTGCACGCATCATGCAGCTGAGACAGACCCGAGAAGTACTGGCTGATACTCTCACCTTGTCTCTGGCTCCTGCCATGGAAGGCCTTGCGGTCCAGTAACGGGTTTCTTCGCTTTCTCAGGAAAGCTTCCAGCTTCTGGATGGCAACCCGCTCATCATCGCCGTCGGCTATGGGAACTACGCCCGCCTGCCACAGCCGCACCCAACCATCATTGAGAGCTGTACGGAGAACTGCTTGCTGTGTAACTGTACCTGCGTCTCTGCATAGCCCAGTCAACGACACGTAGTCAGACCACTTGACTTTCCACTCGAGGAAACCAGCTAGGTCTATCGAGTCTGGACTGGGCAGGTGGGGTATTTCCGCTCTCCGGGCCCACGGCCCTACCTCTGGCTGTCTTGAGGTGGATGGTGGCGGGCCGCTGCCGGCAGGCTGGCTTGACTGCGCCATTGTGAGCCTAAGCAGAATCTGCTGCTGCTGGCTGAGGGATTGGACGATAGACTGCAGCAGGCTTCCTTCTTCTTGAGTTCCTGGCTGCATCCGCTCTGTCAACCCGTCGTTGATTGCTGCTGCTTCCTCAGCCTTGGCCTTGACAGAGGTTCGTGTCTTTCGCTGCGCCATGTTGTGTCCTGCTCAAGGCAGACCAACTCTTCGAAAGATGAGAATGAATCATCAGTAAAACGCAATGGCTTTTAAAGGGAAGCTGCCTGCAAAGGCGGCTTGAAAGGTGACATGTGAATGTGTTATGTGCAAGGCGCCAGAGGTACAGCAGTGCAGGGCCTAGGGTGCGAACAGTAGCACTAGCAGCCTGAGTGCCAAGACCCATGCAGGGAAAGGTGCTACAATATCACCACACATAGTGACTGAGACGAAACTAACAGTGGATAAATGCTCTCACAGTGCATCTATGATCCCGGGATACTGTGGCCCGATTCGCCGAGACCGAACAGAACACGGAGGTGGCATTGGAGTCTGGGTCAAAGCCGGCATCGCGTACCAGCATCTGGATCAGTACCAGTCTGCTGAATTCGAAACAGCCTGGCTCACAGTTGGCCAGTGCAACAGCAAAACTGTCATTGGTGCAGTCTATCGCCCTGATTCCTGCGCTGACAATGATCTGGCTCTACTCGAGCACTTAGACCAAAACATAGATACCATGCGGCAGCATGGTAAGCACATGATTCTGGCTGGAGATTTTAATGTTCACAGCACGTCCTGGCTTGGCAGCTCTCGAACAACAATCGCAGGGGAGTTCTTGGAAGAAATCAGTGCAACACACTGTCTTGTCCAGCACGTGACCCAGCCAACCCGTGGGCCAAACACATTGGATCTTGTCTTGTCCGACTTTCCTGGCACTGTCCACACAGCAGTATCATCTCCCATCGGCCGCTCTGACCACTGTGTAGTATTGTCCAACTTTCAGGAAATCACTCCTGTACTGGAGCGGCCAACAAGCAGGAAAGTATGGTGTTATGGCCAAGCAGACTGGGGCAGACTGAGGGCACATTTCCGCAGCTTTGACTGGGCTGCTGTCGTCTGCGATGTCCCGGAACTTGCATGTGAACAACTCACAACTGTAATTCTGGATGGAATGGACACGTTTATACCATCTAAGACCCTGACAGTACGGACGACAGACCCTTGTTGGTGGACAACTGAGTGCAGCACTGTAGTTCAAGCAAAGACTCGTGCATGGAAACGGTGGCGTCAGCACCCCGATGATGGAGATTTGCGAGCTTCATTCATCGACCTAGTGGCCCGAACAGCTGCTATTTTGCTGCGCGCCCAATCATCACATAATGCTCGTGTCAAAGCTAAGCTCAGCTCAGGCTCACTTAACGACAAGCAGTGGTGGTCCAACATGAAGAGAGCTGCTGGGATGGAACGTGCCTCTGAGATACCTCTGCTGAAGGACACCGACGGCACAGAGTATCCAACTCGCCAAGCTAAGGCCAATTGCCTCGCCAGGTACTACTCCCAGAAGTGTAGCCTTGCAGATGATGACATCTCTCCAGACGATCTGCCAGAAATGCAGCATTTGGACCGCCATGGTCTTGACCGCATCCATTTCCGGCTTGCTGATGTACGCCGCCGTCTAGCCAAGCTGAATACATCGAAGGCAACAGGACCTGACAATATTCCAGCAAGAGTCCTAGCTCAGTGTTCCAGTGAGCTTGCAGAACCAGTCACCAAACTCTTCTCACTCTGCTTTCGCCACGGTGTTCAACCTACTAAATGGAAGCTGGCCCAAGTGGTTCCAGTCTTCAAGAAGAGCCCCCGCTCGGATCCCAAGAATTACCGGCCAGTCTCACTACTATCCATCCTGTCAAAAGTAATGGAGAGCATAGTAAACAAGCAGCTCGTGAATTATCTGGAGCGTTTCAATATTCTGCCCGACAGTCAATATGGCTTTCGGCAAGGAAGAGGCACGTGCGACATCCTCACTGCTTTGCACACTGAGTGGGTCAAGACTGTCAGCGATGGAGGGTACGCTCACATGGTGGCGGTGGACATAGCAGGAGCATTTGATCGGGTATCACACTCTGGACTGATTTTCAAAGCCAAGAACGTTGGCATTGGTGGCTGCCTGCTGCACTGGCTGCAGGATTACCTCCTGAACCGCAAGCTATCAGTCCTGGTCCACGGCGACTCATCCTCTCCGGCGCCCATAACAGCAGGTGTGCCCCAAGGCAGTATCCTTGGCCCGACACTTTTCCTCTTGTATGTGTCTGACCTGGATCAGTGCCTGTCTCCCGAGACGCGACTAAGTTCCTTTGCAGACGACACAACCCTCTACAGCCTCATCCGCACGCAGACAATATGCATGACATGACTGCCGCCTTGCAATCCAGCCTCAAGCGTCTTGAAGAGTGGGGAGAACGCTGGCGCATCAGATTCGAGCCCTCTAAATCGCAACAGCTGCTGATGACTACGAAAGCCACACACCCTGCTGTCACTGACATCAAGTTTGGAGGTATCGCGGTTCCGGAAGCCAACACCATCAAGCTTCTTGGAGTGACATTTGACGCCAAGCTGTCTTTCCGGGATCACTTGCACTCAATTGCGACACGTGGCTGACAGAGACTGGGTGTTCTCCGTCGGGCTTGCCGGGTGTTAGATTACCATGGCCGGCTTTGTGCATACAAGGGATTTGTGCGACCCATCCTCGAGTATGCTCCCCTTGTGTGGATGGGAGCTGCATCCAGCCACCTCGCCCGACTCGACCGTGTACAGAAACGTGCAATGGCCATTATTGGCCCTGGTGCCCTTCTCCAAAGCCTGTGCCACCGCCGGATTGTATCTGGGCTTGTAAACCTATACAAGCTCCAGTGCATCCCAGGACCACCCCAGCTCACCGCCATGATCCCCCCTCCAGCCAACCATGTAGAAGCTCGGCGCACCCGGAGTCAACCCCCTCCTGGCCAGCATCACCATGTGCAGCTGCAGCAAGTCCTGGACAGGAGAGCACCTGCCTATGCTTCTCGCTCCTTCCCGTTTTCTGTAGTCTCAGTATGGAACAGCTTGCCAAGCGAAATTGTAAGGGCTCCACTCAGCTTGAAGCGGCTCCACACGTTCAAAGAAGATGTCCATAAGTACCTCACGCACCAACACTGGCTGATGGCTACCGACCTCTACGGATGAACTCCTGACTGTGGCACGGGTCATGTTCCTTGGTTCGGCTCTGCTGATGATATTGGGCTTCCTTTACCTTTTATTATTTAATTTTTAATTATTATTTTTTTAATTTAGTTTGTTTTGTTATGATTTCTTGGTTTTCCACCCGGTTTAGTTATAATTTAAATCATTATTTGGTGCAGCTTTAGCGCTATGTGGTTTATTATTTTCCTTTTTCTTAATTTCGTATTTAGCGCTTTTGGGCGTCATTATTTTCTTCTCATTATTTCGCACCAAGTTATTATTTGTGGTATTCTCTAGCTTCTGTTTGCTTTGCAGTTGTTCTTGTGCAACCCCCCCCCCCCCCACACACACACACATTTTTCGATGCCTAGTTGCAACGCTGACGCCGAGACCTCTGGTCGGTTGAGTTGCTCCCAGCACATCAGCACGTCGTCCCTACATCCCCTATGTTTTGTCCTTTTCCTCGTTTCTTTTTGTTCTCCACCTGTTTTCCAGTAGGGCTGTGTCAATAGTAAAAAAAAAAATTAAAAAAAACACAGTCAGGTCACCGTGTTTCTGTAGCCGTGCATGCTCACTGTACTCTGTAGACTGTACTGTACTAGTCTGTAGTGTGTACAGTCAACACCAGCTCGAGCACCGTACCGTGCAACCGCTTTTGGACGATCGTTTCAGGCCGCGCGCCCCGAGCCTAGCCTAGCTAGCCCCAGCGCCCTGCCTTATATTTTTCGAAACCTAGGTCGAAACTTTTGAGGGGGGTGTCCCCCCCCCCCCCCCCCGGCCCTCCCCCCCCCCCCCAAACCCGCCACTGGTACCGCTCCATCATGTACTAGTAACATTACTGTAGCTCTGTGCAAGACCACTGCTCCATGTACTAATGTATGGAGCGCGCGAGTTGCATTCAAAACTACTTTTCTGTTTGCAGGCCTTTTTCAGGCGAAAGAAATGCCTCATTTCTTGTTGGATGAGAGCAACGAAGTAAACAAGAAATGCTGTTCTTTTCGAAACACGAGTGCACAGTCCAGAGTTCACGGACTGTGCGGGGAGTGCGGTACGCACTGGCTGCACAGTGCGAAGTTGCAGCATGCACGTCAAGGGGCATGCTGGTCTGAAGACAGTGTTCTTTTTGTTCTTGCACTGCTGCTGTACAGTTGAAAATTTTCGCTGCGTGACCGAGTGTTTTTCTCTTCGTTTCCTTAGCGTAATCTGTCTGAAGTGATCATGCCTGGACGTGGACGATCCTCCATCCCAAGAGGTCGGAGCAGGTCCTCCAGGGGAGGTAGTTTGCCTGCCTCGGCAAGCAGACCTGAAACAAGCAGCTCCGACAGTGGAGCCGAACCGAACGCCCAGCTGCAGGAGCAGCAGTTGAGGATCGGCGCCCTAGAATCGGCGCTGGCCAAGGAACGGTCAAGCCGTCGTCGTCGTCGTCGTCGTCGGTCCCCATCGTCGTCGTCATCATCCTCATCATCATCCTCATCTTCCCCCTGTTCGTCTCCGTCATCATCCCCGTCTTCATCGTCATCTCCCGAGTCTCGCCGCCGTCGCAAAAAATCAAAAAAGGCCAAAAAGTCAAGAAGTCGTTCCGTGTTTCCCCGGTCAACCTCGTCGAGGCGGTGGAAAAAACCCTCGTACGAGAGACAGTACGAGACGAACGCTGCTGTGCTGGAAGAGCTTGGCGAAGTGTGTGCTGCTCTAGGGAAGAGGAAGGTGGACAGGGCAAGGCGAGCCACCAAGCAAGGTGAGAACTTGTTGCGGGATAGGCAAGAGTGGCTAGTTATTGCGGATGCCCACGGGCACGAGGCAGCCACAAAGTTTGCAGAGGGTGGCGAGATGCTGGGGATTGTCGGGTGCCCGCAGAAAAGGAAGAGGCTAATGGCAGCCATCCAATCCCCCCCGGCGCCAAAAGCCAAGCAGCCCTTTCTCTCCCGCACTCCGTCCCAGTCGGCCAAGGGGTGGGGTGCCCACAGTACAAACTTGGCCCCAAGCGCCACAACAGCCCGGCAGCCATTTCCCCCCACCAGCGGTGCATGCCACCATTGCGGCGAAACAGGCCACTACATTCGCGTGTGTCCCCCCCGGCAAGCAGCTAGCCAGCCGCGAAATGCCTGAACTCTGGGCAGCTGATGACTACGATATGTCATTTCAAAGCAATGAATTAGATGCTGAAACCTATTCTATGTTGCATAGCGCGGATGGGGAGTTCGGAGGGGACGGGGATAGGGTGGTCATTGGCAGTCTAAAGAAAAACGTGCAGTTCTGGGAAGAAATCGGAGCACCAAAGTTAGTACTTGAAGTAATAAATAATGGATACACGCTGCCGTTTGTTAGATGGCCAAGGCCCAGGTTGTCAGACAACCACAAAAGTACACATGAGTTCCCAGATTTTGTCGGGGAGGCCATTTCAGATATGCTTTCTCGCGGTTGTATTAAAGAGGTTAGCAGAGACCAAGTGTCCGTGTGTAGCCCGTTGGGAGTGGTGGATAATGGGAAGAAGCTGAGGCTTATTCTGGATCTAAGGTACCTCAACAAACACCTGGCTAAATTCAAGTTCAAACTGGAAGATTTAAAGGTGGTGGCAGATGTATATGAGAAGAACGATTTCTTGGTTACATTTGACTTGAAGAGTGGCTACCACCACATTGCTATGGCAGAAAACCACTGGAGGTACCTTGGTTTCAGTTGGGTAAACCCCCAGGGAAAAGCAGCATACTATACGTTCTGCGTCTTGTCGTTTGGGTTGTCAACCGCCCCTTACATTTTTACGAAGGTAACCAGGGTACTATTGCGTCGTTGGAGGGCAATGGGTATACGTTGCCAACTGTACATGGACGACGGGTCGGGAGGACATGCTTCTAAGGCAGGTGCTCACAAGGTAGCAAATCAAATGAAGAAATATCTCCAAAAGGCAGGATTTGTGGCTAATGAAAAGAAATGCCGTTGGGAGCCCTCTCAGGTGGTAGAGATGTTGGGTATGGTGGTTGACCTACGTGAGGGAGCTATCAGAGCCTCCGAAAAGCGTGTTAAAAAGCTTAAGTCGATGCTCAGCACAATGTCAGATAGCTGGCAACCATCAGCTAAGCTGGTAGCAAGGATGACTGGAATGATAATGTCCATGTCGCTGGCCCTGGGCCAGATTTGCAGGCTGAGGACTAGAGCCTTCTACCACATGATTCTATTGAGGAAGTCATGGGCAGCTCAAACAGTTTGGTCAAAGGAGGCAATTGATAACCTGAAGTTCTGGAAAGAATCTTTTGACAAATTGCACGGCCAGCCCTTCTGGAAGAAGGACCCACGTGTTGCAGTTATCTGTTGGTCAGATGCCAGCGACACTGGCTGGGGAGGTTTCATGGAGGGGAGGTTGGGTGTGCATGTTGCGAAGGGTGAATGGCCAAGTGAAATCAAAGAAAAGAGACTAAGTTCTACTTGGCGTGAGCTTAGGGCTGTCAAGCTTGTTTTGGAGTCATTGGCACCAAAGATTGCTGGGAAGGCTTGCATACATCGCACAGACAACCAAGCAGCGGCACACATTATTGAAAACGGTAGCCGCAAAGAGCATTTACAAGAGGAAGCTATGGCAATACACAAACTGTGCAGGCGTTTTAGCGTGAGGATTAGGGCAGAATGGGTACCTCGGGAAGAGAACGAGCTGGCTGATTATTATTCGAAGGTAGTTGACCAAGACGATTGGCAATTGAACCCTGCATTATTCCGGGAAATGGAGGGGAGATGGGGCCCCTACACCCTAGATTGTTTTGCCAGTTTTAAGACTAAGCAGCTCAGTAAGTACTGCTCCCGGTGGTGGAACCCAGAGTGCTTTGCGATTGATGCGTTCACCGTGGATTGGTCCATTGAAAGGGTGTGGATGGTTCCCCCAATCTACCTTGTTTCACTTACAATCGATATGCTGCTAGCATGCAGAACCCATGGCACTCTTGTTGTACCAGAGTGGCGGTCAGCCCCATGGTGGCCAAAATTGCATGACGGTGCTGCGTGGTACGGATTTGTGAAAGAGTGCGTGTGGTTGCCAAAGGATGAGAATACATTCTTGCCGGGGTCATGCCCATGGAATTTCTTTGGTTACGGCATGCCGAAGTCCGAGATCATTGCTTTGAAATTGCGCGCAGTTAGTGGCTGCGATTGCTGACAGCATACCTGGCACGTGTTTGTATGCGGGAGAGCCTGAGTATGTCTGACGGTGCATGAAATGAGAGCTTGCGGAAGTTTGCCCCCATGCTACAGGTGTGGTAGGGCAAGTGCTATAGGCACACATACAGCTATAAGCTGCCCGGTTAACACGCACAGACGTATCAACTAGAAGTTGCACCCAGAGCACTAGCTTTGCAAAAAGGTGAGTCCATGAGTTAAGTATGCTAGCCAGAATATAGATAATGCCGTAGGTACGCATGTAATTTTGCACGGGCGGGCGGCCTCCAGGCGCTTTGTAATCATTGTTATGAGAGAGGTGTAGAAAAGCGATTGGAGCACTTGCCCAGGATGTCACCACAGCTATGATGACAGTCAATGTTGAAGTGTCGTTGTGTTCGTTTTCATGTTCGTCACCGTGGTCTGGGCCCCCACACATGAAATTTAATTATTCTGTCGATGGTTCGATGCGACATTAAGCGTTTGTTTGCATTGTTTCTGGGTGGGGTGTATGTTGCGAGTGGTGCATGCGGTCATGCACGGAGTTGTGCTACAGGCATACAGGGACACTACAGGTGTCAACCCGAGCAGCAGGCATGATAAGGGTGAAAGCTACAGGCTTACAATTATGACTCAAGGTGCTGCGGCAGAGCCAACCGAGAGCGGTCGCTACAAGCAATCGAGCTAAGGAGGAGGAGGCAGCCAGTGGTGCAGACGTGATCATGCTGTTCTTCGACTGTGTGCTACAGGCAAGTCAAGTCAACAGCCAGAACGCATGTCTCAGGAAATGATGCAACTTGCTTCCCATTTGCCAAGTGTTCTCGCCAGAGCAAGGGCGCCGGCAACATTGAAAAAGTATGCAGCCTGCTTCCAGCGCTGGAGGCCGTGGGCGGTCAATCAGGGTGTCGCAGCTGTCGGTGCAGACTCCTTCCACGTGGCGTTGTACTTAGTAAAGCTGATCAACGAAGCAAGGACGGCTGCGCCGATTACGTCGGCTGTATGCAGTATCAGTTGGATGCACAAGTCACACGGTCTCGCGGATCCATGTTCCAATGATGTCGTGGCCAATGTTCATCAGGCTGCAAAACGTATTCTAGCCTGCCCGAAGAACAGAAAACAGCCACTGAGCAAGAGTGTTCTCAGGAAGCTGTCCAAGGAGTATCGACGGTCAGAATCTCTCCAAGACTTGCAAGTAATGACGTTGTTAGCAACTGGCTTTGCCGGATTGCTCCGTTGGAATGACTTAACACAGCTGCGGGTTGACGAAGTGCTGATCAAGAGCCAGTATGCGGCCGTCTTCCTTGAGGTCAGAAAGAATGATCAGCTTCGCCATGGCAATTGGATATTCATCGCACGTTCCAAGGGTGAAGCATGTCCTGTACACCTCTTGGAAGAGCTGGTCGCTAGAGGTGGACACCTACAGCAGTCACCTTTATTTGGCAAAATCTCACAGCATCGAGGCAAGAAGGTGATCCGTGGTCAGATGTCCTATTCCAGAGCAAGGGAGTTAGTTCGCTGTGCAGTATCGAGAGTCGGCGAAGATCCGAATGTTTACGGCCTGCATAGTTTACGTTCCGGAGGTGCCAGAGCGGCAGCAGCTGCCGGCATCCCGGACAGGCTAATCCAGAGGCAAGGCGGCTGGAGAAGCGAAAAAACAATGAGAATGTATTTCAGTGAGTCTCTGCCTAACATGCTGAGAGTGTCTCGCTGCTTGGCAGTCTAAATTCCGCCAGCTATGCTTTGTCCCTCTTGGAGCAGCTGTTGCTGCGACCCTGCAGTTCTATTGTTGTTTTTGTGGTGTGTACGAGAGAGTCGAAAAGAAATGCCTCTTTTCTTGTTGGATGAGAGCAACGAAGTAAACAAGAAATGCTGTTCTTTTCGAAACACGAGTGCACAGTTCAGAGTTCACAGACTGTCAGGGAGTGCGGTACGCACTGGCTGCACAGCGCGAAGTTGCAGCATGCACGTCAAGGGGCATGCTGGTCTGAAGACAGTGTTCTTTTTGTTCTTGCACTGCTGCTGTACAGTTGCAAATCCCACCCACCCACCCAATTGTATATTCATTGCTAGATATGTATGTGCATACGGATTTATTGGCTGAATAAGCAGTAGTGCGCGCGTATGTCGCGAGCATGTTTCCGCGCGCGCGCGCATGTGTTGTGTGTGTGTGTGTGTGTGTGTGTGTGTGCGTGAGGCCAATTTCAGATAATTCTGTATTGAGGTAGCTCATTGGCTTTAGACTGGCCCATTTGGGGTTATTCAGCATCTCCACTATTGTCGCTGGCGGCAGTTCCCATTACTCAGTGCACTGAGCCGCGGTGAACGCAATTCTATCGGAAGTTCATGTATCCAGCATACCATGGCTTGGATCGCTTACTGTCTTGCATTGTTTTCTTTTTGTTATGCTAAAGCGATGTGTACCAGGCTGCCACGAGAGAGCTTGGAAGCTCAGGGCCCTACGCTATGCTTTTTTGCCTTGATGACCTAGACAAAAAAAACATTATTATTATTATTATTATTCTCGTATCCGTCCCGAATGGGACTCACGACGGCAGAATTAACTGTGAGCATGTGTGTGTGAGAGTGGGAGAACGAAATGAAAAAGAAAAGAAGAGTCTTGTAATAAAGGTCAAATTTAAGAAGAGCAGTACTAGACTAAATGGCTGAGCAGATGTTACTCCATTGTTTTCTGTCGCGGGCATAGGTGCCGAGATCACGAAGGCAGCTGGGCTTAAAAATGCAGATAGGTGTGAGGCATAGGGATGTTATAAATTCTTTAAAAAATTCCTTTTTTTTAAGACATAACCTGGGATTCGAACCCGCACTATCGCGTCCTGCATGCATCCCCCGATACACTTCGCATACATACTAATTCTTCCAAGTTGCTTCACATTATGATCTTGCATTTGAAAGCCCTATTTGAATATGCATTGTGGCCTGCCGTCTTTGATGGTACGGTACGGTACGGGATAGGTACGGTACAGGTACGATCAAGGGTAATACGACACCGTCTCCCGTACCCTACCATCAAACACAGCTGGCCACATACAGCTGCCCGCAATATTCAAATAGGGCTTTCAAACGCAAGATCATAACGTGAAGCAACTGGGAAGAATGGGTATGAATGCGAAGTGTATGGGGGAATGCATGTAGGTCGATAGTGCGGGTTCGAATCCCAGGATATGCCTGAAAAAAAATAGGAGAATTGAAAAATTTATAACATCCCTATGATTTTTTGCCGTCAGATACGGAATAGCGCCAGGCGTGACACAAACAAACACACAAACGCACAAATACCAAATTATAGCTGTGTGGACCCTGGCTAGCGCCAGACGTTACTGAAGTAACGTCTTCTGCATAGCTACGGGAATAATTATGTTTAAATGCTTGTCTATGCCTGTGGCGTAGTTATATTAATACATATGCGGTGCAAGAATTGGAGCAGCTGTTGCTGCGACCCTGCAGTTCTATTGTTGTTTTTGTGGTGTGTACGAGAGAGTCGAAAAGAAGCCCTAGTTTCGACTCTTTGAGTGCCTGTAGTGACGAATCTCGAATTTCACTCGAAAATTCAATTTTCTGATGCTCCAAATTATTTTTGAGACAATCAACTTCAAGCCTCTACGTTACTGTGCCTTTTCTCACTCGCTCCAAAGGCACGCAAAAAAGGATTTTTCCCTGAGGATAGGTGCGTTAGCCACGGCCTGGAACAACATGTTACGATGAAAACCCGAGGGGACAATATACTGGATCTGATTATGTCTGACTATCTTTCTGATGTAACAGTCAGTTGCAAACCTCCCCTTGGCGCCTCGGATGTAACTCTGATGGCTGAATTTCCCACACAAGTGTCGGAGGAACGTCCCACGAAACGAGTATTCTGGCCCTACAACCTAGCGGACTGGCCTCGACTTTTTCATTTTTATCGTCAATCTGACTAGACCGCAGCCATCAGTCAATGTCCCAACAAAATTCATGTCATAATGTCACCGACATCATTTCACAAGGCATGAAGCAATTCATACCATCTCGTGACCTTGTAACCCGCCCGTCTGACCCTCCTCGGTGGACTCCTGACTGTTCAGCACAGGCGAAAGCAAAACAGGAAGCTTAGGACCGCTCCTGCGCGACTCCTCGTCCACAGCTACGAATGAGGGCCCTTCAGGGGACAGACGTTGCACTCACTATCTGCGCCAGCCGCAGGCAATACGCCTTGCCATGCCGAGGGACAAACTTTCACGTGGGAGCATGTCTGATCGAGATTGGTGGTCCACACTGAAGCAAGCAGGTGGTAGTGGGCGCAGCACAACCATACCAACACTTGTTGACACTAACGGCGTCCGGGTTACGGCCAACTTCCAGAAAGCAGAGCGCTTTGGCGCGTTCTTTTTGTCAAAGTGCAGCCTCGGAGCAGATGACTTTCCAAACCACCTGCTATCAGACGATCTGCCACCTATAACACCCCGCACCGAGTTTCGGCTTACTACCGTCCACTTTCGAACGGATACTGTCAGAAGAGAGCTCAGAAGACTGAATCCCATGAAAGCCACAGGGCTCTGAAGAATTGTGCCAACGAGCTCTGCTTGCATGCCGCCCGGCTATTCTCCTTGAGCTTTCGGCAGCAAGTGCGACCGAGGCTGTGGAAGGTTACCCGGGTTGTTCCGATTCCTAACCGTCCTTAATACTGGCTCAATATCCGATCATTATCCGAGTTCAATTCTCTCTATACTAAGCACATTCTTTTAAAATAAGAAGCAGTTCACTGAAACTACCACTTACATTATGTAAACTGTTTCCAGATGTGTTGAACATGTTTGTCTACAACTTGTAGCTTCTGTTTTTGAGTTTCACCACTTTAAGAATTTCTCAACTATGTTGAAATGTTGTGTCTTTCTATCTATATTTTTGACAAACTCTATTACAGGTCCTCCCTCATTATAACGAGTCCGGTTAGTACATAAATCCCGTTAGTAAATAGAAATCTGAAATCCCCTGGCGAAACGTGGTCTATACAACTGTTTACAGGTCCGGTTACAACATAATCCGTTAGTACATAAAATTCGTTATAACGACCCTTTGCCCAGGTCCCTGGAGTGCCAAACCCTCAGTATAAGATAATACTGACCATGCAGGACCAAGGCCAAAACAGGTAGGATAAAGCAGAAGGACCAAACGTAATTATATCTATGTATTCGCGAATATGGACGATCCTTTTCATCCAAGGAAGAGTTATGTTGAAGATTTTCAATTATCTTATAACGAGTTGAAGCATTGATAATTTATGTTGTATCGAGGGTAGCCCCAGTAAGTACGAAGTAGGGCCTATTTCACCTTTAGCTGCAAGTCCTGCTACAAGATAAGTCTCGTTATAAGACCACTTTTTCGATGGCCCAGAGATTATCTACTAACGAGGGAGGACCTGTATATTGCAATTTCAAATTTGGACTTCACGGAGAAATTTCAAAGTGTTAGGAAATTTGAGGCCGCATGCCACGTACTGCTCTTTTCTCTCCGAAACTCAACACTTGCAGGCCAGATATGAAAGAAAGAAAAAATCATCAGTCACACCACCGGGACTCGAACCAGGGACCTTGCTATTCGCGTGCAATGCTCTAGCCAACTGAGCTACAGTATGACTCTTATCCACAGTGATGGTAAATGCATGTGGCCTCAAATTTCCTAACACTTTGAAATTTCTCTGTGAAGTCCAAATTTGAAATTGCAATTTGTATTTGCTCGCAGTGGACATAGTTAGATGCGCTCCCCATGATATCAAGCGAATGGCCGAGGGCCCTCTTGATTGGTGTGAGTTTCCAGTATGATGCAAGCCAGATGTTGATAGATCGAAGAAGGATAGATTTACCATCACTGTGGGTAAGAGTCATACTGTAGCTCAGTTGGTTAGAGCATTGCTCGCGAATAGCAAGGTCCCTGGTTCGAGTCCCGGTGGTGTGACTGATGATTTTTTTCTTTCTTTCATATCTGGCTTGCAAGTGTTGAGTTTCGGAGAGAAAAGAGCAGTACGTGGCATGCGACCTCAAATTTCCTAACACTTTGAAATTTCTCCGTGAAATCCAAATTTGAAATTGCAATTTGTATTTGCTCGCAGTGGACATAGTTAGATGCGCTCCCCATGATATCAAGCGAATGGCCGAGGGCCCTCTTGATTGGTGTGAGTTGCCAGTATGATGCAAGCCAGATGTTGATTGATCGAAGAAGGATAGATTTACCATCACTGTGGATAAGAGTCATACTGTAGCTCAGTTGGCTAGAGCATTGCACGCGAATAGCAAGGTCCCTGGTTCGAGTCCCGGTGGTGTGACTGATGATTTTTTCTTTCTTTCATATCTGGCTTGCAAGTGTTGAGTTTCGGAGAGAAAAGAGCAGTACGTGGCATGCGGCCTCAAATTTCCTAAAACTCTATTATAGAAGAACAAAAACGGACCAAGGAACTACAAGTTACGCTATAATGTCCACTAACACCACCAGCAGTTACTAAACAATCAGCTCATGCGATAACATTGCACGACACTAACCGACGGTACCGACGTTCTACAACTAACTGGTTCTAAAACTAACTGAACCTTCCAAGTTGGAATACTGTCGGAGTGCGCATCCAAGATGTGCTAGAGGTTATAGCCAGTAAGTTGTAGAACGTCAGTAGAGGGGACGGTTTCAAATAGGAAATAGGTTGCAAACCGGAACGGACTCAATATTCACTTTCCCTCTTGGTATTTTAACCCTTTCAGGACCACTACTGATTCCACGTAATCCCGCTTAGGCACACGCTGACGCGTGCCTCACCCAGAGTATGCAGCTGCAAGATTTTATATTGTCACTCACCAGTGGCAGAATTTCTTCATCTTGGTCTCATCAGCAAGCTACAGATCTCCTCTCTCCAAATCCTTCAACTAGATGTCCAGCAGGAGCAACAGAATCGCCTTCATGCCATTTGAGGGCCGTCCCATTGCGCCTGAGTGAGATACTTTGCCCACCTCGACAAATTTCTTCGGTTTTGAAGTTTTACTCAGCGCAGAACAACGATTCAAAGTTCTCCAGATTCATGAAGGTCAAGCGAATCATTTGGGCTCTACTTCGCATGCGCCGTGCAACGATGAGTCATACGGGAAGTTGCCGTTTGAGAGGTACTGATAGATGCAGATCACTGCGCACGCGATTATTTGTCAAAAAGTTCAAGCGTGTTTGTGTTTCGCTCTTCGACGCTCCATGAATCCACACCGCGCTATATCAAACGACATATCACTGGAAAGATTATTTTCTCATCTTTCCAACGAGCTATCATTTGCGATGATCGGACAAAGGCCACTAGAGTTACGATAATTTGACCACTGGTGTATGTGCACTGTACAAATGTATGCCCTGTAGGACGAGTATACTCGTCCTGGGGAATACAGCGTAATTTTTTTGGACGAGTTAACTCGTCCTCGGTCCTCAAAGGGTTAATTAGAAAACATATGTCACAGTGAGACTACCATGTGTTTTATTCCGAGCCAAAATTTAATGGCTCTGCGATGACCAAAACGCCATACCAAGCAGGCGAGTTTTTGACGTGTTGCTTCTCACTGCGACTTAAGAGAGCATGTCTGAGAATACCAAAGTATGTGTGCAAGTGGATCTCTCCGATTTCGCTCAAAATTTGCAGGTAGGTTCCCTTTGGGGTGTGGATCGATTGGGCAAAGCCCTTGAAAAAGTTTCTGAAGGGAACCTTGAAATTTGCATACCCCTCAAAAATGGCCGAAATATCACATTATTTATGGGTCTAGAAACGAGTCACGACACAGCGTATACGAACAAGCTATGAACAAAACTCCATCAAGCCAACATTGCCTCACCTTAGAAGAGTTCCTGGAGCAGTACCGCTTAGCCACGCCAGCATCCCAGAAGACGAGGTCCATCACCCCCTGACGCCACAAATGATCGTCTTGAAAATAGCCAATTTACAAGCGCTGGCAAAACAGCCAGCTACGTCCTCAATTGGCCAGAACTATACACCGGCAGATAGTAGAACACCTCTTCTAGCGCTGAGGACATGTCCCCCATCTTCCTTTTGGGGTTTTCTTGAAATAAACTTTTTTGAATTTTTCCACTCGACCATGCTGAAATACGGCCAAAGTCATACCTGCGCAGGAAAGCTCGCCCCTCCGTGACGTCTCCTCAGCAATTTCTACTCCAACACTACTCCCAAGGCCGCAGAACAAAGTGTAGTGTTGACTCTGACAAGGAAAAGCAGCGGTGATCACTTGTCACTCCAAACGACAAGCTTCTCCTTGCGCCACCAATAATTTTTTGTGCGACTGTTGATGCAAAAGTGACTGAAGGCCTAGCGCCTGAGCGCAGTTTTTGAATTTTATTGCAAGATGCACGGTGAGATCGCGTGCTCTGTGACGTAGGATGACGCTTCCTGCATCACGATATCGTGATGCAGGAAGCGTCATCCTACGTCACAGAGCACGCGATCTCACCGTGCATCTTGCAGATACGCAGCCATCGATCGCGAACGTGTCTGGAACGCTACTCGGAACAGACCATGATGGCAGAGGTGAGATGGGCTGCATTTCCTGCTTGATCTGCTGAGAACCCCCACAAACTGTCCTAGGAGTGTTGCAATGGCAGCAAGCCGTTGAAATATACCCCGTAGGTCTACAGCATGGACAATTATTCGTCTTTCACACTTACCTCCTGCAATCCCGAACATAGTCCAAAAGTAAAAGTCCCTAGTTTTCATGTCGATGCTCGACAAAAGCGGCTAGATCGGTCCCTTTGTGTTGACTGGCACGCGAGCAGCACTGGCTGCACGCACTTGTCGCGTGAACTGCATGAGAGATTTCTTACGTCATAAAGAATGTGATTTCATCATCATTTCCCTGGTCTTCGACCTACATGGTCAGGGCCTAGGGAAAGTCCCGGTTCGTAGGCGTACAGCACGGTCAGCGTGTTCTTGAGCGCAGTAACAACACAAGTGTGATCACTTCCAGACCAACGCCACAGCCACGGGCGTTCAAGGCGAGTAACAAGCGCACTTGACAAAGGTCACTCTGAAATTTCGTGAGCCGTGGGCCACGCGACTTGGCATTTTTGCGTCACAAGGCACGTGATTTCACACTGCATCTTGCAATAAAATTCAAAAACTGCGCTCAGGCCTTCAATCACTTTTGCATCAACAGTCGCACAAAAATTATTGGTGGCGCAAGGAGAAGCTTGTCGTTTGGAGTGACAAGTGATCACCGCTGCTTTTCCTTGTCAGAGTCAACACTACACTTTGTTCTGCGGCCTTGGGAGTAGTGTTGGAGTAGAAATTGCTGAGGAGACGTCGCGGAGGGGCGAGCTTTCCTGCGCAGGTATGACTTTGGCCGTATTTCAGCATGGTCGAGTGGAAAAATTCAAAAAAGTTTATTTCAAGAAAACCCCAAAAGGAAGATGGGGGACATGTCCTCAGCGCTAGAAGAGGTGTTCTACTATCTGCCGGTGTATAGTTCTGGCCAATTGAGGACGTAGCTGGCTGTTTTGCCAGCGCTTGTAAATTGGCTATTTTCAAGACGATCATTTGTGGCGTCAGGGGGTGATGGACCTCGTCTTCTGGGATGCTGGCGTGGCTAAGCGGTACTGCTCCACGAACTCTTCTAAGGTGAGGCAATGTTGGCTTGATGGAGTTTTGTTCATAGCTTGTTCGTATACGCTGTGTCGTGACTCGTTTCTAGACCCATAAATAATGTGATATTTCGGCCATTTTTGAGGGGTATGCAAATTTCAAGGTTCCCTTCAGAAACTTTTTCAAGGGCTTTGCCCAATCGATCCACACCCCAAAGGGAACCTACCTGCAAATTTTGAGCGAAATCGGAGAGATCCACTTGCACACATACTTTGGTATTCTCAGACATGCTCTCTTAAGGTAGCAGCCTGGTCCTAAATTTCATATGGCATTCAATTGACCGTAAATTTGGTGTCTCTCAATGGATTTGAGTGAAACTTGCACCACACACTCCTGCCACTATGCTGGCCCTCTGGACATGATTTAAAAGTTCTTGCGCCTCACTGACAGGCTTTACAGGCCGGAAAAACTCAAAATTCCGGCATAGTGCCACGGTTGGCGAGCCACCCAGGAGCCAAACAAATACATTTACAAATTTTTCACATTTTCTAGCCAATTCTGTCCGTGCGCAGGATCCAAACCTAAAAAACGCCCAGAAGCAGCCGTGGGTGGTGGGATAGGGCCCTTCAACGTGGCCCTGGAATCTGTCACAACGGAACGAGTGGGCGTTCTGTCACAGACTCCCACAGACCCAAGTCAATTTTTGAATTTTTTTAGGTTCAGGGCGTGCTACGAGGTCGTACCTTTGATACAACATCCGGTGCTTGGACCTCCACAGCAAGCCATTTCCACAGCGCTTCAAACCGATTCCAGGATACCCTCCAAAATCGGCAAAGACTACCACTCACGTTCCACTACTGCCTAGTACTGAATCCTACTTGATTTCTTGACACGACTCAAACTTGCCAAAGTCAATAAATCAATGTCAACTACAGTAATCAAGCCACATATCTGCAACGTCACGAGGGTGCTGGCAAAAGTCCTGCAGCCCAATACGTAGTTTTTGACGTGATTTTTTGGACTTTTTGGACTTGGAGCAAAATTCTGCACACTTTCGCGTGTTTCCATGATACGACAAGTTGCGCACGGTCTGCTCACATTCAAATACAGTGCTGCTAACAAATGACAGCATGCAACAAAAAAATCTTTCCTTGCAAGGGCACATTTTCGGCCATAACTCTTGAACGGCTGGTCGGATCGAGACACAATTTTCAGAGATTTTGCAACTGTTAATGCTCTTTCAACTGATGTAGCACTCGATATGAATTAACAAATTCGATTTTTCAGGGATTTTACGACCAGGCTGCCACCTTTTAAGTTTTACGTCTTTCGAAAAATCAACTTCTTGTCGCAGGTAAACAGTGGATCGCCTCTCTCCAATAAAGCACCTTATACCAATGAAAACTTATGGAAGAACACACAAGGCTTATTGTTACTCTGTACTAGCCGTCGAGAAGCGATAGCAATTACCTAATTTCAGAACTCAGAGTGAATTTGACGTGCACTCTAAAACCTTTCCGGTTTGGAGCCACCTCTGATTTGAAGCGAAAAATTGGGCAACTTGGAGGCAATGGGCCAATGCAAAGGAGTGGCTCAGTTCGATTGACTCTGGCCTCAGAGCAAACTTTAACATGCCAGTTTCCTTCCACAAACATATTTCGAGTGAACTATCCATGCTGATGATCGGTTTGAATCCTTACAAATTTGGCTTTCGAACCATTCCGGTATCGAACCGTCTCCTCTAAAATCGGTCAGTGTCATGCAATGTTATCGCATGAGGTGATTGTTTAGTAGCTGGTGGTGTAAGTGGGCATTATAGCGTGACTTGTAGTTCCTTGGTCCTTTCTCTATTCTCTCTAAACTAAGCACATCCTTTAAAGATAAGGAGCAGTTCACTGAAACTACTACCTACTTACAGTATCGTGGCTATTAAGATTCAAATTAGCAGCACACAACAACTTCAGACACTCCAAGTGTTTCTGAAGAGTGGCAGCATGAATTGCAGTCCGGCCCTGTAGACAAGCAAACAGAGGGAAGGAATTTCTTCGAAAGGTCATAAGTGATCATAAGATCCTCCTAAAAAAAAGGGCAGCAAGGATACATGAAACATAAAAAAGTCACGGTTCTGCCGAGTTTTCCGCATTCCTAGTAAGAACGCGGCCACCCTCTAGAAACAAGGCGCAGATTCAGCTCCTAAGCAGTGGGAGGTGAGTAGATAAGACCTGCCACAAAGTGGTCAAAGACTGAAATCCCATTAACTGCCTTTATGTTTCCCTCGTGCCAGGCCACGAGTTCCCAATTAATTTAACCCATTGAACGCGGATGACGTCTACAGACGTCATTGAAAATGCTCCCCATGCGCTGATGACGTCTATAGACGTCATGGGATATACATGTATAGTGATTTCTGGCACTGTCTGGTGTGTAAAAGCAATGTTAGTCAGTTGGATCATGATCCTGCCTCTTGTACGATAGGTCGTTGGTATGAATCCCGCTTGGAAACACTATGCGTCCTTTTTTTCTTCTTTTTTCAGCGATCTTTCGGCTGCAATTTTACGCATTTGGCGTATTTCACGCAATTTGAGCAAACTTGCGTCCCCTATCGTGATGCGCTATTCTTTTTGGAGACTGTATCGATTCTGTCACCCTTTGGTTGATAGTCTTGGCAATCATTTCCAAAATATTTGAGGACCCCAGTTGCCAGAACCCTGGAGTTTTAGAACTGGCTATTTGCCCTGTTTTTAGCATTTATATGCAGAGTACCATAGGCAAGGCCCAGTAGCGCTAAATGGGTTCCTTTGGGGTCGCAGCACGGCTGGAAAAAATCATTCCACTTCCAAGCAGGACTTGCCCTGGTACCTTTTCTTTCTCAATCATGGTGTTAGACCATCCCACTATACCTGCCTGCTACTATCGATAGAAAAAAAGTGAACGCATACGTACCACGACACCAGAAGAACAAGCTGAATGGATTTTGTCATGCCGTTCTCATGTGACTACTACCTCAGGCAAGCGAAATGTGGCGCTTTTTTCAAACTTCAATAGAGAGGTTAAGTTTCATGTAAAATTCTTATGTCCGTGAAGTTTTACGTCAAAAATTCAAGTCATCTTCAATTTTGTTACCTGTTTGAAAGTTGATTGTGAGTTGACTATACCGCACGTAGTTTCGTGACGTGGGTTTTTGGAAGTTTCGTTTGGTCATCCCAATCGGATTTGTGTAAGTATCCGTAGTTTTATCGAGATTGTTGGAAGATTTGATATTAAAAATTGTGCTGAGAAATTCTGCTGTTCAAACAAAACCCGAATCTTGCCACGGCAATATTTCACGTCATGTCACACGTGTAACTTAACCTCTAAAATTTACATACAACATGAAATTTTCAACGCGCTTTGAAAAAAGTTAAAAAAACGTTTAACTTAACCTCTCTAATAACTCGAAATAACTCACACTTCTAAATCGAAAGGGATGTCATTTCTGGGAGGGCCTTATGACATAATATTGCCCCGAGAGGTTAGCCTGAGGGCCGTAGGCCAGAAGGATAACCTCGAGGGGTAATAAGATGCCATAAGGCCCGCAGCAAACATGCGATAACAAATTTATCTCCAAGCCCACAGAGCAGATCATTGAGCTGCTGTTGAAACTAGCACAAAAGCCCTCACATTTGACCACAATGTGTATTGATGTGCTATCATCATCAAAGAGGAAAAATGAAGATATTTCTCCTACACCGTAACAAATATCTGCAAAGCGAGTGTACTTGTCCATGGAGGGGAGATGATTTGGCTGCGTTCTACAGAAAAGTTGACTGGGAGAGTATTTCTTCTTGGTTGTTTGCATTGTCCTCCTTCAGCTGATGCTCAATTGTGGAGCTCTGTGCAGGAGCTTGTCCACCACATCCAGGGCTAAGATATTATCTTGCTAGGCGACCTGAACATTGATTCCAATGTAATTCCAATTTTCCAATAGGCCGGTGTATCAAAGCTTAAACACATCGCTACCTCTTCCCCTTAACCTCCAAACAGTTTTTTGCGACACGGACCACCCCTCATCTGCTTCGTCAATTGACTATATCCTCACAAATTTGGCTGCAGTCAGAGACGAAGTAGTGTCTCCCTGGGAGTTCTCCGATCATGATCTGGTTTATGCAGCTTTGGACGTAAAGACTAATATACAACTACCTGCTTACGATGCTACCTTAAAGACCGCGACCATAGGAACATCAACTTCCCAGAATCGATAGGTCTGCTTGAGCATGCAAACTTGTCTTCGTTCTCGTCTGCCATTGTCGATCTAATGCTTGATGAATGGTTGGGGAAATTCAACACCGTTCTAGATATGGTCACGCCGTACAAACAACCTACAAGACCGGGCAAGAAGAACTGTCCGTTCCTGACCCCAGAGCTCTTGGCACTCATCCGCCAGAGGAAATCAGCTTTTCATCGATATCGCGCAAGTGGCTGCACTGACACTACATTACAGCGATGTTCTACCTCTCTGAGAACTCGGTGCAACAATAATTATCTACCGTCAACTTAGAAATTCCCGTTTCCAGAATGTGTGCCCAAAATATAAGCAGAGCCCAAAGCTGTTGTGGTCCACCATCAACCACATCACTAATCGATGTCATTCCCTCGCCCCACCTGCGGTTGCAGCTGACGAGTCGAACACCTTCTTCCACAAGATAGTGACTGATTCCAACCTCAGGTACGACATCCCAGATAGACCGGTGCCTCAATCTGGATTTGGTATGTTTAAGCACGTCACTGTAACAGACCTCAGGGCAAGGCTTGCCTCCCTCGACAGCAGCAAAGCACCAGAACCGGATTGTCTTCCTCCCAGTATCCTGAAGGCCACATCGAATGTTATTGCTCCTTCTTTTTCAGCCTTTTTTCAATACTTGTCTTCAATCTTCGACTTTCCCTTATCTTATTAAAATCGCTAATATCACTGGATAGCAGTCGTGAGTCAGTCAAGTGTCAGGTCAAGCCGGCAAAATAGCGCCAGCTCCAGTGGGGGAGCAAACCCATTCCAAAAAAATATATAACCCCATTCTTAAATCCCGACAGGGTGATCATAACTCCGTTAACGAATCGTGTGATCGGCCTACCGAGGGCAGGAGCTGTATATGACCAAATGGGTCGGCGTGATTTGAGCAGGAGTGGTTTATGACCCATGCGAGTTAAATAGTAGTGCGCCATAGGCCAGTTATGGAGCAGTGCCCGCATCCGTGTGTTTCAAAATATGTGGAGTAATGTAAAAGCCATATATATAAAACGAAGTGCTAACTCTAACGAGTTAACGAGGAGCAATCTGTCGTTAAAATAGAAATCATTACACAGGAATCGATACATATACTGTCCTATTGAGGGTTGAGCTAGGGTGGGTCAGAATATGAAAGCTGTATGCAAGCAAGGAAACTGGAAAACACAGCAAGCTCTGTTGTGCGCACGAGAAATCTGCGCATTTGCAGAGCGTGCGAGCATGTGATGTCCATGAAACACAGCAGTATGTAGAGAGAGCAAGATTGTGCACACACGTAAACAGGGTCATGTTACACGTTATAAAGAGCCAATAGCGGAGCAATGGTACGTGACTGGTTAACTCATTCTCTAATCGAACATTTAGCATTCTACTCCATATGCTAGAGTATAGAGCAGACACACGCGCGCGTGCGAGACGCGGCACACCAAGAGAGAAGAGAGTGAGTTTGGAGTAATGGGAATGTAGAGTAGAGTAGCTGGCCTCAATTGAGTGCGCGTTAACGAATCATGTGGTCGGCCTACCGAGGGCAGGAGCTGTATATGACCAAGTGGGTCGGCCTGCATCGAGCAGGAGCGGTTTGTGACCCATGCCAGTTTAATAGTAGTGCGCCGGAGGCCAATTACGGAGGAGTGCCCATGCCGACATTCCCACTTGGGACAGAGGAGATAGCGGGTGAGACAACCAATATAGATGGTAAGTACGTATTACGAGAGTGAGACGTGTGTATGATTATCAGGAGTAAAGACTGTCTAGACAGCGATGTACAAGAGCATTGTACTACTTGTAGAGGCATAAGGACAGACTATTACTGTGGAGTAGGATCGACAGAGAAAGATATCAGAATCCTAGGTGAATGTCCTACTTGGAAGTTGGGCTACTGACCTTGAACTATTCAGTGATTGGCTAGACCAAGGTGTCAGACTGCTCCACAGCTGTGGGAGCTAAGGTCCTGGAGGTTTCCATCTTGTTCCGGGGCTGGTGCCAGGAGCTCAGGGCGTCCTCGGGTGAGGCTGAGAAGCTCAGCATTCGATGAGATGTAATCTCGGATGTGGCCTTGTCGTGGTCATAGAGGCGACGTGAGAATGTACGGGCGGCAGGAATTGCTCGGGAAGCGAACGAGAGGTGGCCCAGGAGTGAGGCGGGTTCGCGTTTGAGAACGCAACCAATGTCGAGTGTGGTAGAGACTACAGTCCATTTCAAAAAGATTAGCAATCCTGGCGATCGCCCGGGGAGTTTCCAGTATTACCGTATTCCTGCTCGAGAGCTGGAAACTCACTGTGAACCCGAAGAAATAATCCGCGTGAAAGCATGAAAAATGACAACTCACTCACGTCGGTACACGTGCGTCTGGTTTACAACAAACGAGTTCTTCCTCGTATCGATATGGAGTCAGAGAGGACATGTCGAAAGTGCGGTAAATGTTGATGAGCGGGATGGGTCCCAATTCGTTTCATGCTCACTTTCTTTGAGCTGCGATGCAATCTACTCTCGCGATGTGACGAAAACAACATCGACACAGACTCATACCCAAGGCCATGACTCGGCAAATCTATCCGTGTGACTTCGACGACATTTTGAGAAAAACGGACGCCTGTGAAAGCTGGTAGAAGACGGCGTCGACTCCTAAATTCAAATAAATTGGCGATTTTGAAATACTAAAATAATTCTCAAAAAGAAATCGATCGATATTCAACAACACGTAGGTACAGCGCAATGACTTCCGTGTTCACTCACACCGTTTCAGTGTTGTGGGTGTGTTCACATGGCGTGAACCAGTCAAGTGTCAGTAAGTAATAGTTCGGCAAGAAACGTCAGGTCCAACAACAAGTCGTTTGGCTCAGCCAACTTCTGTGGCTTGTACTTTTTGTAGATCTACCAGCGTGATCACCAAAACAATGAAAAAAAGTTTGACTTGAAGATAGTTTGGGATTTGAACTCACAACTTCTCGCAGCACTCATAACCACATAGCCAAAAAGGAAAGTATAAATCGTGGGTTTTGATAAAAAATCGTCTCCCTATTTTAAATCTTCCTCTACATCAGGGAGTCGTATACATAATACGACGAATATTATGGCCAGCTGTGTTTGATGGTACGGTACGGGACAGATACGGGAGCCAGCAAATATTGTGGCCAGCTGTTATGCACAATCCTGTAGAGCCTTTGTAGTCACAGATACGGGACAGATATGGGACAGATACGGGATAGCTCCAGGCGTGACACAAACAAACAAACACCAAACGAGAGAGCTTTGAAGCTCAGGGCCCTGCGCTATGCTTGTTGCCTAGCTCATCGTGCATGTTGTTAGAACTGATGAAAATGCTTTTTCCTTTGATTAGCTACATCATTGTATTGCAAAAACGTTTCAATGAGATACTGAAGTAACGCCTTCTGCATAGCTGACCCTGCCGATCACGGGCGTTCTGAAGTGGACGGGATGTCTGTCCTGACGTTTCCTGGGACCGGCGCTGACTCTGCCGATCACGGGCGTTCTTCTTCTTATCATTACTATACTGACGGCAACTAACATCCATTCTGATTGCATTTACTCGTCTCCCTACTTCGTATTTCTTTCCAGAAAATCTCCCCATACAGCAGGAAGTCGTTTACATAATATGACTCCCTGCTATACATCTACATGACTGTATATACGTTATAATTATTATGCTATCGGCCTACATGCGATTCCCGGGCTGGTCGACAGGCCGCCCAGCCAGCCTGCTAGTGGGATCTCGGCCTCGCACACAAATCCACACAAAATGTTACTGCACTGAATGCATTCCCCCGATACACTTCGCATATATACTCATTCCCTTCATGATACCGTACTCTTGATGGTACGGGACAGGTACGGGATAGCGCCAGACATGTCGATGGCACAAACAAACAAAAATATTGTGGCCAGCTGTCTTTGCTGGTACGGTACAGTACGAGACAGATACGGGATAGCGCCAGGCGTGACACAAACAAACAAACACACAAACAAACACCAAACGAGAGAGCTTGGAAGCTCAGGGCCCTACGCTATGCTTTTATGCTTTTTTGCCTAGCTCATTGTACATGTTATAAGAACTGATGGAATTGTCTTTTTCCGTTCATTGGCCACATCACTGTATTGCAAAAACGTTTCAATCGGTTTGAATATTATGAGTTAGGCAAAAGTATTTGCAGAATTTATTGCGGATTGTTGTTTCTCTGATAATCATCTACTTTTGTTTTGCTCCTTCTTTAATTTTTATCTCCTTATATTGGAAATCAACAAATTTTGGCCGATGAGAAATAGAAACCTCTCGATTAGAGAGGTTAAGATGCACGTTATTTCCGACGTGACGCGCAGTTTCACGTCAAATTTGAAATCGATCGGTATTTTTGCTCTCACATGCATCCATTGCTCAATCATGCATCATTTGCCTATATGACAAACGTTGGCCTGCGATTTACTTTGTCCGGTTGGTACCAAGCGGCGAAATCAGCGAAATTAAATCGCCAGCGAACATTAGTTGATTTTAATACAGGAATCGGATTTTCTGGCCTTTTTGTAGTAATACATCTACATTGACCTGTTGAGCCAATGACGACGCCGAATGCATGGTTGCCTGTGGAGCACATTACATAACTTTACAGTCTCCTAAAATACGTACGTATCCTGTCCGACGGCAAAAGAGGCTGCAGATTTAGTTTTTCTGCGCGTCGACGGGATGTCTGCGACGCGAAAGTTCAGCTCGCGTTATTTGGCTCGCACGTCGAAAAAATCAACGCGAGTGACCTGCTGCTCACGTCGAAATTTGGACATTACATAACTTTACAGTCTCCTATATAAATACGTATCCTGTTCGACGGCAAAAGAGGCTGCAGATTTAGTTTTTCTGCGCGTCGACGGGATGTCTGTCCTGACGTTTACTGGGACCGGCGCTGACTCTGCCGATCACGGCGTTCTGGACTCGACGGGATGTCTGTCCTGACGTTTCCTGGGACCGGCTTAGACTCTGCTGATCACGGGCGTTCTGGACTCAACGGGATGTCTGTCCTGACGTTGCCTGGTACCGCCGGACTCTACCGATCACGGGCGTTCTGGAGTCGACGGGATCTCTCTTCCGACGTTTCCTGTGACCGGCACTGAATCGCTCGTTCACGCTTATTTTGGAGACGACGGGATCTCTCTTCCAAAGTATGTTTATGCTGACGCATCCTATCACCTAATCGGCGTCTATTCTAATTTAATTTCCTCCTCGTCTCCCTATTTCTTTCCAAATCCCACTCTACAGCAGGGAGTCGTATGCATAATACGACGAATATTGGTACGGTACGGGACAGATACAGGAGCCCGCAAATATTGTGGACAGCTGTGATGTACAATCCTGTAGAGCCTTTGTAGTCACAGATACGGGACAGACACGGGACAGATACGGGATAGCGCCAGACGTGACACAAACAAACAAACAAACAAACAAACACACAAACAAACTAATACCAAATTAAAGCTGTGTGGACCCTGGCTAGCGCCAGACGTTACTGAAGTAACGTCTTCTGCATAGCTACGGGAATTAAAGCTGTGTGGACCCTGGCTAGCGCCAGACGTTACTGAAGTAACGTCTTCTGCATAGCTAGGGGAATATAATCCAATCCAATCCAGGTGGCCATAGCGGGAAACATTTACGGCATCTATTTTTCTGACCCATGCCCTGCAGGATAGTGGACTCCACTACCACTCAGGACATGTCTCGTAAAAAGTGTTCCACGTTTTCTGGAAATAAACAAATTTGAATATTTTCACTTCACCACATTGCAAATCTGCCAATTTCCTACCCAGCGACGGAAAGAGCCTCCTTAAGCTCCAACACCAGGCACCACTCCAGACGCCAGCACGCTAAACACTGCAGCAAGGTCACCTCTACTGAGTCTGACAAGAAATTTGAACTGACAACCCTTGTCACTCCAAACAACAACCATTTCCTTCTGTGAACGACTCGAATTTCACTAGCAGCAAAGCTCTGCAGAAGTGCAAAAAAATTGAACAAATCTCGATTTGTGCGATCGAAGCACGATATTTTGCGTCCTGAAACTGGCCGTGCGTCGACCACCACGTGACATGGCAGATCGACGGATTTGATCGACAATCAAGATCAGAATCAAATCTAGATGATCAGGTTGATCAGCAACATGATTTTTACGAGGCTATGATGTAACGGTTATGATGGCATGCTGCTTGAGTGAACCATGAAGAGGCACGATGCCCTGGACTTCACGATATGGGATCTAGCTGCAACCTGTTTTCCAGGCAACTCATTCCATATTTCGGCCACGGGTTTGAGCACCTGCTTTTCAGGTGCACTCCGGCGAGATCGACCTTTTGTGGTGCAGAAATGCATCCACGGCTATTTCGTGTGTCTGGTGAGTTGGTCGTGTATTTCGTGCATTTTTTGAGGATGCCAACAGTAATTTTGGTTAGCGCGCATGGATGACATCTGTTGCCGGAGCGACATAGCTCGAAAATGAGAACACTGTTGAGTTCTATCGACATAATGTCTCCATTCCCACCTGATCTATATTCCTGCAACCAGATAACGTGATGGGCTCAACACATTATTGGTGTTTTGAGTATAGTCATCCGAGTCCTAGAAATCGAATTTTCATTACGAGCTGAATTTCAAAATATCCTCCTTCTCAGGTCGATGAAGTTGTGCTGAAACCAAACACTGCGTGGTCAACCAGCCCTGCATTGTCACTGATTAGAGTGTCGACCTTTTGGAGACAAAGAGTTGCTCGACAAGAAAATTACAACAAGCAGACTTACGCTCACTCCTCACCGAACCTGAGGAAAACCCACACCTCGCTGCGTTCTGCAAACTCCGGCAACTCGGGTAAATGTACCCAAAATTCGTGTGGCTGATCAGCCTTCGTCATCCAGATTTTGATTCTGATCTTGATTGTCGATCAAATCGATCAGATCCGTCGATCTGCCATGTCACGCGGTGGTCGGCGCATGGCCAGTTTCAGGACGCAAAAATAGCATTCTTCGATTAGGGGTGCGGGAATTATTCCCGGAATAATTTGGATGAGAAAAATTTGGGAATTTTAGGGGAATTCTATCGATCTTTTGCCAGATTCATGGACCTTCAGAAGAGTTTTGGGGGAATTCTGTCAATTTTGACCTGCCAGAAAACAAGCGCGCATCCATGGACGCACGTACATCTACATGTACATGCAGCACCACCCTGACAGTCATGTAGATCTAGTACCAAGACTAAGAGTACATAACCCCCCCCCCCCCCCCCCCCCGGGTTATGTACTCTTGCTAGTACAGTTGTGCATGTAGTGTAGATCCTGCATGCAGTGATCAAGTGCCTGACCGTCCATTTTTGCATACTAAAGAGCATGCGCAAGGCACGGTTCGTGCTGGGGTTCTTTTTTGGGGGGGGGGTGGGAATTCTGGAGAATTTTTTCGATGTTTTGAGAGAATACTTTCGAAGTTCCGCGGGAAATGCCCGAAAGCTTAATATTATCGGGTGCGTGTGAGCATAATCCGCGCACCCCTACTGCCCTAGCTTCGATCGCACAAATCAGATTTGCAGAGCTTTGCTGCTAGTGAAATTCGAGTCGTTCAGGGAAGGAAATGGTTGTTGTTTGGAGTGACAAGGGTTGTCAGTTCAAATTTCTTGTCAGACTCGGTAGAGGTGACCACGCTGCAGTGTTTGGCATGCTGGCGTCTGGAGCGGTGCCTGTTGTTGGAGGTTGAGGAGGCGCTTTTCGTCGTGGGGTAGGAAATTGGCAGTGTTGCAACGTGGTGAAGTGAAAATATTCAAATTTGCTTATTCCCAGAGAACGTGGAACACATTTTACGATACATGTTCTGGGTGGTAGTGGAGATAGTCCACTGTCCTGCAGGGCATGGTTCAGAAAAATAGACGTCGTAAATGGTTCCCGCTATGGCCCTTGAAATTTAGCTATTTTAGCGATGCAATTTGGTGATATTTGGAGATGATGGCCATTGCTTTCCTGGATTTAGCCATGGCTCTATGTGGTGGTGGTGTGAAAACTACTCAGGTGAGGTAATGTTGGCATGGTGGTGGTTTGTTCTCAGCTCAATCGTGTACGCTGTACCAGCGCTCGTTTTTGGACCAAATATTCAGTCGCATTTTGGGCCCATTTCGAGGCGGTCCGCAGTTCCAAGGTATCCGTCAGATATGCAACGAGTCCTTTTGCATGGTTGTTGTAGACCCCAAAGGACACTTACCTGCAAAATTTGAACGACATCGGAGAGATGGCCCAGCCCACCTTTTCTGGTTTTCTCAGACATACTCTCTTAATAGTGACATTAGAGACATCAGTCCATAGTACTCAGTAATAGTAGAGCCTACACGCTCTCTACCATTGACACTGCAATAGTTCAACTCATTTCACAATAATCATTCCAACGTTTCGGCAAATTGCCTTCATCAGGTTCACGATGATGTGCAAGCTCCCAAACCAGCATTGATAAAGGCCAACAACTCCCCTGTCAGTAAGAGGGTATGAGAAGCAGCGCGAAAAAGAGTTCAGCTAATAGCGCTAACATCGACTATCAGTGGAGGGGACTACAGCTGAGGTAAAAAAACAACACTTTATTCAGCGCCGAATGTCATGACAATCAGACAATAAGTGAGTGGCGATAAAAATCACAGCAATGATCACCCAGCGTTAGTGTTTATCTTTGGAGCCAAACCTCTGATCTCCACAGCCTCCGTCAATTTCCTGCTAGTTCTGTTGCCTTCTCGAGCGAGAACTGATACTGCTGTGAAGGCGCTATCTCGCACTCTAAATCTCCCTGAGCGAATGCTCGTTTCTCATGTGGTCACCCCAAGGCTTGTGGCGAGTCCTTCGACGTGCTCCTCCATTATGTTCCTTTAGACGGGTCTCTAGTGATCGTTCTGTCTCTCCAACGTAATATTCCGTACCCCATTTGCAATCTATTCTGTATACTACATTATTTTTCATGCAAACCTTCTCCCCACCAGATTGACATGTAAGACATGGCTCAAGCGGGCACCTCGTTTCCTACGCTGCGTAGTATTCGGCTCCTTGACATACTGGGGTGGAGACTGTGCTGAACGACATAATTGATTGCGGAGACTGCCCAAGTGCTCATAAACTACTCTTACCGGCAATTTGTACTTGCGGATGGCCCTGTTTACCCTATGGTGTACTTGATCCGACTTAAACGGTAGTTAAAGGAGTGCACAGCGTGGGTTTCCTCTGCGTCGACGTCTAGGCTTCGTTGCCGCTTTTCTTGCCTCTGATATGACGTTTCTGGATAATGGTTCAGGAGTAGTTGTTGGTGTATCTTATGTTCACTGTCAGCCAGCATCGGATGAGAGTCGCCGTGCCCTCAAGAATTGCGATTGCGCGACGGCCAACTTGACATGAGTAGGGACTGAAGATGCGTAGTCAACTAATAGACCACTGCTGCACGGCTTCTGAAATAGTCTATATGACAATTCGATTGACTATTGAACAGCGATGGTGACATCCATATACAGTCGTCCTACCCCTATAACGACTTTTGCGTCCGACCAAGAAATTGTGTTATATGGGTAATATTGTAATAGGGTTAACTGGTCCATTTCATACACATACGTCATAATGCATGGATTTTGTTAATTTTTTCACTCTTCATAGTATACAAAACTGACGTATCTGCACATTATGTGCACAGCAAGGTGCCCACTGGTGCCCCATTGTATTTCGTCATTTCCCATCAACTGATATTGTATCAAGTGAAGCTTGCTCTACCCGAATAGTGAGCTCCACATAATAATCCGTGCTAGATATTGTTATAAAATGGGAAATGTCGATTGGTCAGCCCATTTTATATCGTCATAGGGGTAGTATCGTTACAGCGGTATTGTTATAGAGGTAAGGCATTGTACACACAAGTCAATGAAGTGATTTGGTTTGGCAGAAAAATATCGTTATAAGGGTAATATCGTTATAGAGGTTATCGTTATAAGGGTAGGTCGACTGTAGTCTAGGCAGCCCCTGTCGCAGCTCAGATCATGGGTGAACTTGATTCGAGGGTGGACGTTGTTCAATCGGCCAATCAGCTCCATAAGTCGCTGTTTTCCATGGATCCAGAGGATAATTATATCATCAATATACCTTCGATACAGAATTGGTGCAAGGGATGAGTCCTGGAGAATTCGTGTTTCTATCGTGTGCATAAACAAAATCGCAAATGATGGTGTAAGATTATTGCCCATAGCTACCCCATCAAGCTGTTAGCAAATTTGGCGACCGAATCTGAAATAATTGTGAGTAAGAACTAGACATGTTCGGCCTCGGTGTCTGCCAAGCCAAAAGCTTGCTCAGATTCGTTCTTACTCACAATTACTTCAGATTCCGTCGCCAAATTTACCACCAGCTTGATGGGGTAGCTCTGGGCAATAATCTTACACCACCATTTGCGATTTTGTTTATGCACGCGATAGAAACACGAATTCTCCAGGACTCATCCCTTGCGCCAATTCTGTATCGAAGGTATATTGATGATATCATTATGCTCTGGATCCATGGAAAACAGCGACTTATGGAGCTGATTGGCCGATTGAACAACGTCCACCCTCGAATCAAGTTCACCCATGATCTGAGCTGCGACAGGGGCTGCCTAGACTATATGGATGTCACCATCGCTGTTCAATAGTCAATCGAATTGTCATATAGACTATTTCAGAAGCCGTGCAGCAGTGGTCTGCTAGTTGACTACGCATCTTCAGTCCCTACTCATGTCAAGTTGGCCGTCGCACAGTCGCACTTCTTGGGGGCACAGCGACTCTCATCCGATGCTCAGATGCGGGCTGAAAGTGAACATAAGATACACCAACAACTACTCCTGAACCATTATCCAGAAACGTCATATCAGAGGCAAGAGAAGCGGAAAGGAAGCCTAGACGTCGACGCAGAGGAAACCCACGCTGTGCATTCCTTAAACTACAGTCAACTTCGCTAATAACAACTGCGGATATCACGACAATTCGCGAATAACGACAGAATTATCCATGCCCAGAGCAAAGTCCCATCTAACTGTATACATTTAACTTCGGATACAACGACTATCTGAATAACTGACAATTCGCGAATAGCGACATGCTTTTAGTGCCCGGAGGTCATATCCACTGCTTGAATAACGATTGTCTGGGCTTTTGACAGCTATTTCAAGTACCTGTCAGTCAAGTACATGTACCTGTCATGCAGAAGTACAGAACCCATGGTGATGGCCCGGATAAAGGCACACATGCAAGAAAATGCAGCCAAGTCACGGGTGAGGGTTTCTTCCTTTTTTCCTTTGCTTCAAAATTGTTGGATTTACCAGCACACCTACATGTAGTTGTACATGATTGTACAGTTATCATCATACATCATGTCCCTGGCCCTGTAGATGGCTCAAAAAGGCATATTTTTAAATTTATTTACCTTGCATATTGAGTCATAGTATTATTGACTTTATAGTTCCTTTCAACTGCAATATGAAATAAAGTACACCTTGACATAGAGCAAGAAAAGAGCTTCATTTTGATAAGCATGTCATACTATACCAAATATGGGTTCACATACATTCAAATGGGACTTCGGTTATAAGGACACTTCGCGAATAAGGACACTTTTCTGATGCCCCGCCGAATGTCGTTATTCGCAAAGTTGACTGTACCGTTTAAGTCGGATCAAGTACACCCTAGGGTAAACAGGGCCATTCGCAAGTACAAACTGCCGGTAAGAGTAGTTTATGAGCACTCGGGCCGTCTCCGCAATCAATTATGTTGTTCAGCACAGTCTCCACCCCAGTATGTCAAGGAGCCGAATACTACGCAGCGTAGGAGACGAGGCCTCCCGCTTGAGCCATGTCTTACATGTCAATCCGGTGGGTGGAAGGTTTGCATGAAAAAGAATGTAGTATACAGAATAGCAATAAACTGTTGAATGGTACCTTTCGGCTGTTGAATAATACAAGAAACTAACTCTCTTCCTCCATGCGCTCTAAAGCCGACCATTGCTACCCTCGGTAGCCATTACTCACACCAATAACTTCAAACAACGAAGGGGTCACGGGTAAAACATTTCCTTCTGACAGCTGTTTCGCCTTCTAGCTTGTGAATTTCACCTAACAATGTGCATTTATCATTGTGATGACCTATTTCAGCATTAAAGTCGATGTGAACATACCCTATTGCATAGATTTCAATGCAAATCAGCGCAGCAAATTTACGTATTTCCAGCACATCTATAAAAGTAGGACAGCTATTACAGGTCCTCCCTCGTTAGTAGATAATCTCTGGGCCATCGAAAAAGTTATCTTATAACAAGACTTATCTTGTAGGAGGACTTGCAGCTAAAGGTGAAATAGGCACTACTTCGTACTTACCGGGGCTACCCTCGATACAACATAAATTATAGATGCTTCAACTCGTTATATGATAATTGAAAATCTCCAACATAACTCTTCCTTGGATCCAAAGGATCGTCCATACTCACGAATACATAGACATCATACGTTTCCTCGTTCTACTTTATCCTACATGTTTTGGCCTTGGTCCTGCATGGTCAATATTATCTTATACTGAGGGTTTGGCACTCCAGGGACCTGGGCAAAGGGTCGTTATAACGGATTTTATGTACTAACGGATTATGTTGTAACCGGACCTGTAAACAGTTGTATAGACCACGTTTTGCCAGGAGATTTTAGATTTCTATTTACTAATGGGGTTTATGTACTAACCGGACTCTTTATAATGAGGGAGGGCCTGTACAGGGTTTACTGCATGCAGTATCGCTTCTAAGTACAGGTATCAACAATTGCTAGTCAGAATGAAAAAATAATAAATATTATAATGTATTCTCATGGTTCACCCTCAATATGTACATATTTACATCTGTTTAGGTCACGCTACATGTCCGCAAACTCGAACAAATTTGCGATTAGGAACCACTCGGCAATTACGGAACAACTATTTTCCTCTGTGCGATGTCTCGAAGCACTCAAGGCAATACCCTGGGTTCTTCGGGCAATCAGCACACATCTGCTGCACATCTCGGCGTTTCCCCTTGGCATAGAACACACACATTTTCTGCGAGCCGGCAGAGTATGTAGGTTGGCATCAATAAATGCGCGTGCATAGCGATTGGTTTCCGTCACAAGATACTCAAAGAAATCTTCATTGGAGAACAATTTCAGGCAGTCAAGTGGAATTGGATCGTCTGGAAGCGGCATTTGGAGACCGGAGTTGCCAGTGAATGGCAGTGCGGTATGTGCAATACTCTGCTTCACCCATATGCCTGGATGCATGTAAGCACAATAATGCAGATAATGTGTATTTCAGTACCAATTCACATATCTGTTGCATATTTTGTACTTCAGTACTTGGTGTCCATAACATCAACAGTGACATGCTAGAACGGGCACAAAAATATCTACAATTCAAAATACCACTAAGTTAGCCCACCTTTGCAAAAATATAGTCAACAGCATGCAACAGTACATGAATATTTGAAATTTCAAAATTCAAAATTAGTGAAAAATTCAAATTGTAAATGCACCCAACTCACCTTCGCTTCCATCGTCACCTGCAGCTAGAACCTCGACAGCTTCCACAAGCGACTTCAAGGACATGGCCTTGTCGCCAGCACTGGTGTCCTCCGTACCACCTGTTCCGCGCTCTCCATCACCTCAACATCGTCAGCAGCATCGCCAATTTCTGGCGACGCACATCGTTCCAGAGATGAAGACACAGACTCATCTGCCGACGAAAAATCGCTCTCAGAGACGGTTGGCTCATTATCGCTATCCAAACTGAGCGTGATCTGCTTCAAAACTTGGTCGATCTCCTCAGCGCTGTATCTACGTTGTGCGATGGTTGAAAATGTTAACAAATTGTCAACAAATTTCTTTCTGATATATTTTTGCACTGCACAACCTACTCTTGCCGTGATACGTGGCGAACTTCACGTGTACTTGTCGTGATACGTCTCCTGAACAGGCCTAGCTCCGCGTGACCACGGCACAGGCCTGGTACTACTACACGGAAGCCAAAAACAACTGTACGGCGTGATGTAGATCGTATGACGTACATGTACGTGATCCGTGGACCGGCAGCATCCAGGATCACGTACATTTACGTGATGCGTGCTGAAGAGGTTAATTAGAGACATCAGTTAGTGTAAATCACTCTACTATTATTCGGTGATCGCAACTTCGGAATTGTAGCTATTGTCGAACCAAAGTGCGGATAGAGCTGCTTCAGCTGCAACAAGCGCCTCTGCTATGATCACTCTGCAACTCTCTATGTCACTCCAGTGTGCTGTGCACGAGTCACGATGTCGACTGTAGTAATTTCCACCTCCACTCCTCAGAATGCAGTGATTAGAATCGTGCAAAAACCTACACACGGACTCCATATTTTCGGCTGGCATACACGTGCTCCTGTATACACCAATCACCTGGTCACCGAGCCTGAGGGGCACAATTTTCACACCAAGGTTCAACTCGAGTGACAGGAACGCACCCAAACAGGCTGTAAGTCGTACCCCGCAGGCACGGTGACCAGGTGACTAGTGTACGCAGGAGCATGTGACCGCTTGTTCAGCCATTTTTGTTTGGGAATAGGGGCAGAACGCTGAATCGCATCAATCTCGGACCAAAAGCAGTCGACTCAGCGTCGAAAAGACTACAACACATGGGCCAATCGCGGTCATCAGTGCTTTCATAAGAACGAAATGGCGCTTTTAGTGACATTTTGCATACAAATCCCCATCTAGTACGGCGCCGTCACCCAGTTTTGGTGGAAGCAGGGGCGAATCCAGGAATTTTTCAGGGGGGGTTCAAATTTTTTCAAGTGCACAGAATTAAATTCGCTTCAAACTGTTTTCGGTTCGTTCACTACACCGGGAGTTGCAAAATCTTTATTGTCGCTGTAGCCCTGAATTGCTTGGCCAATAAGACAAGGGTAATAATGCGTTTAGAGCTTTACAAAGTACAAAGCTGCAGCACGGGCAGAAACTAAGGCCGTGACTGCAGCATTTTCCGAACTGACGGAAGGCGAAGTTCTCTGACTGTCCTCCGGCTGAGACTGCGTGTCGTCACATTCGCGTCGTACACGGCGGAACGAAGCCAAGCCCAATGGGGCAATGGCAACTGGCATCAGCCGCTCGCCTCTTTGGCAGAAGTCGCGACAATCACATGGCAAACCACACGACAAACACAAACATTATCTTCGTACTGCGACGGAGGAAACCTACAGTCCAGCCAGCGCGAAATAAAACAAAACGACAAGGAAGGTAAGGAGGACAAGTGGCAGTTTCTCCAGCTTTTCCTCCACCGCGACATGGCAAACTACACGACAAACACAAACATTATCTTCGTACTGCGACGGAGGAAACCTACAGTCCAGCCAGCGCGAAATAACACAAAACGACAAGGAAGGTAAGGAGGACAAGTGGTAGTTTCTCCACCTTTTCCTCCACCGCGACATGGCAAACTACACGACAAACACAAACATTATCTTCGTACTGCGACGGAGGGAACCTACAGTCCAGCCAGCGTGAAATAAAACAAAACGACAAGGAAGGAGGACAAGTGGCAGTTTTTCCACCTTTTGCTCCACCACTTGAACTGTCGATCGTTTCAAGTCACATGATACGCGTACAGACCCTTCGATTCGAACGGTACGCATACAACAGTCCCGACCACTGCATGCATGCAGTGACCTAGTACCTGCACTGCCTGTACGTGACTACTGCATGCAGAATGCATACCAGTGAAGTCTACTGGCCATGCTGCATGTACCATGATGTACGCTACACTTCGCTGGCTGCGCACGGGGATATCACAAAAAAATCGACTGGACCCATGGTCGAAATTATTTTAGGGGGTTCGTCCGAACCCCCTGAACCCCCCCTCCCCCCCTGTATCCGCCCCTGGGAAGTGCGCGAGTTAGATTGGGAATAAAGGAGGAAGAGAGCGTCTCAGCTTCCTCGGACCAAGACTATTCGACTCAGCACCCCGAAGACTACAACTGGTGAAAATTTGATTTTAGGCTTAACTCCCCTTTTCAATCTGGCTTTGGAAATTTTATATGTCATTGCTATCAGGTTTAGCTTCATTTTCTCTTTGCTGCGCTGATGAGTCCACAAAGGACGAAACGATTCTGTTCGCAGATTGAGTGAAAAAATATTATCAATGGTTGTATTTGTTACCTCTTTGTCACAAGGCTGACAGAAGACATCACGGTAAACGGTTTTGAGGAGAAATTGTAGGACGCCTCGCGAATCATGTTGACATGCTGTCCAACCCAGATAAGCCTGCAGTGATTAAAGCCCAAGGAAGAGATTACTTTGCATCTATTGACAATAACATTTTCTTTGCTCATAAAGCAAATGAGAGGGGAAATGCATGCGCACATGCACATGAAAGAGTGAGCGCGTGATAGATACATAGATAGAAAGATACAAAGGAATAAGTTTCGCAATTGCCGGCAAAGTGCTCAATGCAAAAAGTGCAGAGCGTTTCACACGGAAAAGAGAAATAGGTCCAGTTTGGATTTGTCGTGGCTCAAAGTTTCATGCCATTGCAATCATCAGACGACTGATTATAGAAACCTAAGACTAATCATTATTAATCAGATCATACGATGGGATGTTTTGATGGTGCAGAGGTGTGCGAGCTAATTTTCACTTTCGCGTTATACAAGCTGACGCAGGATTTGAAGAAAGAGAATATCGGCCTGTATCGTGACGACGGACTTGTAGTATTGCACAGCAATACCAGAAGTGCGGCCGATCGCTCTAGGAAAAGGATGATTCAAACATTAAACGAGTTGGGCCCCGTATTACAATCGAGACAAACTGGAAGATAGTCAACTATCTGGATGTGACTCTCAACTTGAATACTGGTCAACACTACCCATGCAGAAAGCCCAATGATAACCCTGTATACATTCACTCCAAGTCCAATCATCCGCCCAACATCATAGAATAACGCCCTACTGCGTGAAGTCGCCGGGTGACAGACCTGTCACACGACGAGGAGACATTTCATCAGGCCGCCCTTCTCCACAATGAGGCTCTCCATGCCAGTGGATATGAAGAGAAGGTGGAATACAAAAGTGAACAGAAAGAAGGGCGGAAGAAGAAGAGGAGAAACCATCAGCGCAACATCACGTGGTTCAACCCTCCCTCCGTTCAGCAAAAACGTACAAATAAATGTGGCCGGGAAATTCTTACACCTTATTGATAAACACTTCCCAAAAGGCTCACCACTCAATAAAATATTCAACAGGAACACAGTCAAGGTTAACTTTAGCTGAATGCAAAATATACAAATCATTATCAATACCAATAACAAACGAGTTCTCACAGCGACTATAAGCCAGCAACAACCCCCTGCCAAGACATGTGACTGCCGTAATGCCGCACCCTGTCGAGATCAATTGTGTATCGAGCAACAGTAAATGACAACAAAGAGTCCATCGGAATTACCGAGCTTCCCTTCAAGGACCGGTACAACAATCATACAAAGAGCTTCCGTCACGAACGGTATCAGACCAAGACTGAACTGCCAAACCATGTGTGGAACCTAAAACGTGCAGGGACGCCGTTCTCTGTTTGGTGGCATATTCACACAAGAACACAGGCGTACTCCAACATGTCAAAAAGGTGTAACTATGCAGAATCGAGAAGCTTACAATATTGAACAATGTCAACAACCCAAAGAGACTGAACAGAAGAAACGAACTAGTGTCAAAAATGCCGCCATGAAAACAAATATTACATACAAAACTTCACACCTAGCGTGACATAGTAGAACAAGCAGCAGCCAGTCGCAACTGCCGCGCAAGGACAGTACCCGCCACCGTCATGACTGGTTGTGGCAAATATCAGTGCTAATAGTATACGGGTAACCATCACAACCATGCCTGGTTTAGCATACGTCAGTGCCAACATTATGCCATTACATATCCCTTACATCATCCATAACATCTGTGTGATAATGGCCATCATTCGTGTGTCGCGCAGAGTAATGACAATCTAAGCGCCAAGTATCACGCATGATCTGATTCATAATGATTAGTCTTAGGTTTTTATTATCAGTCGTCTGATGATTGCAGTGGCATGAAACTTTGAGTCACGACAAATCCAAACTGGGCCTATTTCTCTTTTCCGTGTAGATAGAAAGATAGAAAGATGGATGGATTAGTGGATGTATGGATGGAGGGATGGAGGGAAGGAGGGGGAGGGAGGCAGGCAGGCAGATAGGTAGGTAGGTGGGTAGGTAGGTTGCCGACTATTGCCAAAATTACTCCTTTGTACTTCCTCCGGAAACAAAAACTTTGTGACTTTTTCACATGACTTTTCAAGGAGTTACTGTGCTCGACAAAAGTGTTCTATTGGAAAGGAAACACTTCAACACACTCAATGGACATGTGTACAATATCTACAAGATTGATTGATGGGAATAGAATCTCAGTCTGAGTCGCCATCAATCGATTCATCACTGCTGGAACCAACTGAAGTGGCAGGTCGATCGACTCGTTTTCGCATGTCACGGAGCAGCTTCTCCGCGTCTCTGATCGTCTTCGCTGTTACTAGTAGTACCGGTACGTGATATATACCAGTACCTTCCCTAGCATGTAGCTGGAGACTCATTATCGTGTCCGCTCAAAAGAATGCCGGAACGACGCGCACAGGCAAAGCCAAACATTTCGCATTTTCTCCGAATCGTAGTTGTCCCATCACTTCACGACTGCTGGGAGGAGATCTCGCCTGTTCTCCTATGCAACAAAGGAGACATCAGCGTGGAGGCTGCTGAAAAAGGCAAGATCTTCCACGTTGAGGTATGGCCTCCGCGGGGGCTGAACGACGACTTCGATTTTGAATTTTCTAGCTCTACTGTGCTGCACGAAGTGACGGGTGTCACATCTTTGCGTTTTGGAGTTTGATATCATGGCGACCTGTTCGCACTTCGGCTGGTGTTTTTGGAGATGACGCAGATTTCAAAACCCCTAACTGCTATCCTTTTCATACTCTTCTTGCTCCTCAGTGCCATTGTCCTGCTCTTTCTCATTCTGAAAAACGAGCAACAACGAACAGCGAGCGCAGCGATTTTGTTGGCAATGTGCCTGGTGGACAAAAATGAAAAAATCATCGTCGCTTCGCTTGGTTTACAGCACGACACTCTTGCCTTGCGATGGCTGTCGGATTTCCATAGTGTGAATCATGCCTTCCTACTGTTCCAAAATGTCATCTGTTGGTGTTTCAGGCCGACAGCCAAACAGAGAGCGACAGAACAGAAGCGAAAATCAATGAAAAAAGTCACGAAGTTTTTGTTTCCGGAGGAAGTAGATAGATATATAGGTAGAGAGATACACAGATAGATAGATAGATAGATAGATAGGTAGAGAGGTACATAAATATCACCCCAACCCCCATACACACAGACCCTCCCCCCCCCCCCCCCCCACCCACACACTCACACACTCTCCCTCTCTCTCACACACTCACTCACACGCACACACACACACGCACACACACGCACAAACACACACACACACACACATACACACATGCACACACACACACGCACAAACACACACACGCACATACACACACACACATACACACACACACACTCTCTCTCTCTTTCACACACACACACACACACACGCACACACACACACTCAAAGACGCACAACCAGACCTAACCACACCAGCCCCAACACATGTCCATGACGACAGTCTCAGCACATGTCTGGTAATAGTGAGAGGTGAGCCGGCTCATTCGTGAGAACAAATATAGCGTACCTCATACTCATATTCCGTTGAACACTACTTCAGACGGAATACTTCTGCAGTAAATGTTATATATTTGTCCTTTCTTGGTAAGCAGCAGGTTTCGGGCTGTTTATCAGTAAAGCAATTCCATCTTCACCAAATGCGCTCTCTGGCTTTTTTGCCAATAGAAAAAGAAATGCATGTGAAAAGAAATGCAAATGTGCAGGCTGCGGACGGATTTACAGAATATACTTCATACTCACCAGAAGTGACGCTCTGGGACTTCGATGGTATTTTTTGGCAGCAAGTGCGATAACCCGGCCGTTCACAAGAAGCTTGGCCTTGATCTCTTCTGCCTTGTCCCGTACGCACAGGTCCACAAGCTCATCTTGGAAAGGTTCCATTCTGTGAGCCTGAACATAACAGATCAATGTTCTTTTTAAAGCATTTATTGCCGGCTACTTTTCGTAGTTTGAGCACTCTGGCGATAGAGCGACGAGCTACCTCTAAAATGCCCCCCCCCCCCACTACATGGTTCGCGGCTGTAGTTATTATCATGTATACTCGTATTACCAAGAGTAGATAAACAAGAGTGTGCAACTCCGGATCTCTCCTGCACAATCTGCAGATACCCCGCCCACGGCGGAATTTTTTGTTGACGTCACCTTTTTTCAGAGAAACGCGCAGTTTGCCGCAGAGCAGTGTGAGAGCACGTGCTGGACACCGACCTTGTAGTGTAAAGCCCGGCCAAGAGCACGAGGGAAAACTTTCCGAAAGACTCGCAGCGCGTGCGTCGTCGAAAAGATTACGTCAACAAAAAATTCCGCCGTGGGCCAACCCATCCGCGAGTTGCACACTCTTGTTTATCTACTCTTGGTATTACTATTAGGTCACTTCGCTACTACAGTCAGACCTCGCATAACCGCACACATCTGTTTTCCACAAAAATATCCGGATAGGCGAGGGAACCGGATAACTGAACACACATACTGTATAATATTATGCATGTTGCATGTCAAAAGCAGTGACATCGTACATACATGTACAGGTAGACTAGACGGGTCCTACGCAGTACAACCAGCGTACACAGACTCAGTATGTAGAACAAGCGAGAAAATGACAAGTGCATGCAACTGAGTGCTGTCTGCATGCACCCAGCAGGTCAAGGATCTAGGACCTCATTTTGCTTGTACAACTCCCTGATTCTAGCTTCTGCAAGCCACATGCAACCGGATACGACGAAGCTTTTTGTACACATTTTAACCAGATTGTACACGAAATCATGCACCGGTATGCGGATCGCGAGGTCCGGTTATGTTGGATGCATAACATATGCTGCACATCGGTAACCAGCGATTTTTTTCCGGATGGCGAGGGATCCGGATAAACGAGGACCGGATAAGCGAGGTCTGACTGTACATGTATATACCGTCAGCTGTAATAATTCTATATTCATCCTTTTCCTGTGGTATTTGTTTAAGTAAATAGTTTACATTTTGTAGTTAGCCATTTCCAGTTATATTTATTGAAGTAAATAGCTGACATTTGGTGTGTTTTAGGTTTGTCTTATTCATTCCCTTTTGCCTATCCTGCACTTGCATGCGTGTGTGCTCCTCATTGGCTTCGCTCGTTCCTCTTTTCTTTTGTTCATTTGGCTTATGGGAAGGCTCGCCAAGCTGGCTTGGCGATGTTAAAGGGAACAAGCATAATAATAGAATGAAGTAGAGGTTGCGACTTCAGCGACGATTTTTTAGGAATGAGTTTGATCCCACACTGGAGCTCACGCTATTCCGCCGACTTGACACTTGACTGACTCGCGACTGCCATCCGGAGCACACGAGAAATCCATCGAATCTTTGACTCGGCAAACCTGCAAGAAAGCACCACTCCCTGCTCAATACCCAGTGTTTCGGGGAATTCAACCCTCATCAGTTGAGCTTGAGTAGGCTAAGGAAGATTGTGCCTGAAGAGCACCACCTATCATCGCCGAAGTCGCAACCACTATTTCCTTCTATTGTGCCCAGCTCGGGCTGCCGACTAGCTGGTTTGGAGGTGACAGCGTTGTGAATGGCCCAGGGTCCTCTACATCTGTTCTCACCCTCCAGGAGCGACACTGACTCACGCTGTTATCTGGTGTTCACGAGGTGTTTGTCGCGCTGGAAACGGGGCGTCTCTGTAAGTTTGTATCCCTGGTGATGTTTGTGCCTTGAGAGCACTAAATAAGTGGTGCTCTTCAGGCACAATCTTCCTCAGCCTACTCAAGCTCAACTGATGAGGGGTGAAATCCCCGAAACACTGTGTATTGAGCAGGGAGTGATGCTTTCTTGCAGGTTTGCCAAGTCAAAGGTTCGATGGATTTCTCGTGTGCTCTGGACTGGATGGCAGTCGTGAGTCAGTCAAGTGTCAAGTCAAGTCGGCGGAATAGCGCGAGCTCCAGTGTGGGAGCAAACTCATTCCTAAAAAGCATAATAATTGGGGCTGAGTCGGGTAGCATTTTCCTCGGGTATCGGGTCCGGGTAGTTTTGCACGGGTAGCACGGGTACCCGATCGGGTAATGTTCCCATGGTAAGACCACAATGCACACCGGCCCCTTCCCTTACACACTGGGTAGACATGCGTGAATCAATTTTGTACACGTGCACTGTAGACCTCTCTCTACTCTTTCTACATGATGCCATCTGCGACTTCGGGTTTTCGGGTACGATTCGGTACCCGTCTACCCGAGGTCCTCACGGGTAGCACGGGTACCCGACTACCCGTGCATACCACTAATAATAATAATAATAATCAGACGTGCTCTCTTAATGTCTGTGGTGCTCGTAGCTGTAGCTGGTGAGGTCTTTATGGCCGAAACAGCTTGCTGTCTATAGCATTGCTTAACTATTTATCTATGCTGATGGGTCGTTGATTTGATTTTGATTTTATCATCTGCTTGGTCCGACTTATTAAAATGTGCGCTTCACTTCAAAACTCAAGCATTTGTACAAATGAGCACTAGAACTAAAAAATCAACCAAGAAACGGTATATAGATAACTACTGTATCATCTCTTCGGCGGACCTTCTAGTTTCCATCGCTGGGCTGGTGTCTCCGGGCGCATCGGCAATGGCGCCACCCTGCAAAACACCGACAGTTCTGTTGTCTCATTCAAGCTACGCTGCACTTTCTTGATTTTTTCAATCCATAGGCCCGGTTTTGACGATCGCCTTTGCATCTCCCGCGCGCAGTGCAACTGCCAGAATGGTGGTTGTAGGGGTTTTCACCCGGCGTTTCCACGAACTGGATGACGCGATGCTTGTGCTGCTGAACGAGTTTCTGGATGGTGTGTTTGCTAAAATTCTACCCAGGAAACAGCGATTTCAATACACCAGGAGGGAATCGAGAACGATCGCCCAGGAGTTTCTGGTGCTATCCGAAACTTTGTAGTTCCTTGGTCCTTTTTATTTTTTATAAATTTACCCTTGGCTCTCCATCCGAGTCCAATTTCAAATAAGGTTTGAACTATGAAGGCGTGTTTCAATAATGGACTCAGATGAAGGGCAAAGGAAAATCTATAGAAAAGAAAAAAGACCAAAGAACTACAAGCTACGCCATAATGTCCACTAAAACCACCAGTTACTAAACAATCAGCTCATGCGATAACATTGCACGACACTGACCAACGGTACTGACGTTCTACAACTAACTGCCTCTAGTACATCTTGGATGTGCACCCTAACAGCCTTCCAACTTGGAAAGTTCTAAGTTATAATGATAACAATGTCCAATGGTCTTGCCAGTATCGTCATTGAAATGCATGAACATCCGTCAACGTCCTTCACAGCTGAGACTTTCAGCTCGTACTTTCAGATTTCACTAACAGGGTTTATGTACTACCCGGACTCGTTATAATGAGGGAGTACCTGAAGCATAACTTGTAGTCCCTTGGTCCTTTTTCTTTTCTATGAAGTGTTTCAATCCTTCCCATTTTACGGAACTGACACCATTCTGCTAGGAAACAGCTGTGCAATTTTGAACAAAATCAATACTGTACCAGCATTACCGGACATGGCAAAAGATATATATTTTCGCTCAAAGTTGGCTCCATTTTTATTATTATTATTATTTATTCTTCTTTTACTAGGGAATTCCCAACAGGCGTCAGCGCCTTTTTACAGGGAACCCTAGGTATAATTTGATGGATGAGCGAAATTCAGCTGGTGAACTAGACATGCGGCAAGCCGGTGGAAGTGCCATTTAACCCTGGGTCGGCCTCATTCACCCACTATCACAGTTTGGTCGAGAAACCCTTTTCTTTAGATACTAATCAAGACAAAACATCACCAAAAATTCTCACTGAAACACCTTCAGACAAGCTACATGAACGGGGGTCACCACGCAAATTTCACATGTGCATCGATGTCTCGTCGTACATGACTGGAATCACGACACAGCAGTTGTGCACTCTAGGATTTCAGGTATGCATTGCAGTAGGAAAATCAAGAATCGAAAAAAAGGCATCTTTGGCGCGCGGCTGCGGGCTTCCAGTACCTGAAAAATGCATGATGACGTACGTGGACTCTTAGCAATATGAGTGATAATTTGAAGGTGATACAATTGGGGTACAATGCGCATGTGGAGTTTGAACTAAATCTCTGATGAACATGCCGAAAGCTTACTGACCTGACATCTGACAGGACAATCAGCCGCTTCCCAATGGTGCAATTCCCACAGATCTAGAAACACCATGACAGCGGGAAATATGGCAGTCAGAAGACCAGGAAACATACAATATGCAGCAGCTGCTTCCTACCAGCCTCTGTGGTCTGTAGTCCCAATAACCAAGGCAGTTTCATTTTCAAATTCGCTGTTGTTTTGTGCGTTAGCTGGAAAAAGCGTGCAATTGCTCCTTGTTATGGCGCTCTTTTCTGATTAATCTTGTTCCCTATATTCTTTCTTTCTCTCTTGCTTTCCATGGTTTGTGATGGCTTTCGATTCTGCCATGACTGGCTCTCAGCCAACCTACCAGTTCAATTATTGGTAGTCAATTGTCATGTCAGCAGATGTGGTATTTGTTGAACACATGTAGATAGATAAATTCACGAGCTCATCATGGTCATTACTGTACATGTGAAGAGCTGGAAGGCAAAACTCGCTACATCCCTTAACTTAACTTAATTGAACACTTTTAGAATTGGGTACCTCAACTTGAACTTTCCAAATACGATCTCTTCGCTGCACAGTTCACTTCATGATAAATAAGTACTTCCTCCGCCCAAGCAAACTTTTCGCTTATCTTTACACTTTTTACTGATACATTCCAGGTTCTCAGAATGGCTTATAACGACTCAGAATGAGTTGAGGAGCTGTTGAACATCAAGAGAAACTCTCCAAGTCGAAAAATGTTGAAGTCATCCTTTGTCATCAGTCGACGCAGCACTTGTTGTCGGGTAGTACTCACCTCCTTCATGAGCACGATCGGTCGTGTTTCTTACCAGCTGAAGCTGACGAGCTCAGCGGCGCTTTGCAGGATTATTCACGTTGACATCAGGCGAATGAGCAGGGTGCGTGACAACCCTGTCATCGAAGCCTTTCTTTTACCCCTATTTTGCCCAGCGCCGATTCTGGTTCATTTTGCAGTATGTGGGCGAGCGTCGCTGAGTGGCTTTCCCAGCTTCAAGCTCACGTCATTTTACCGTACACACATCTTGTGCCGGATGCAAACAAACACCCTGGCTTTTCGCAACATGACACCTCTGCTCTGTACTCCAGTGGTGCTCTAGCAGCACCCACCTTGACCAGTGACTGACTTCGTGTCTTTTTTAGCAGTTCACTCGCGTTCAACGCGCTCTAATTTAAGGTGTTTCTTTACTCTTTGCCGACTTTGCCGACTTGTTTGGAACTGGTGTGCCTGAACCAGCAGATTTGTGTGATTGCTGTCAGACTGTCATTGGGCTGAAGGAGATAAGCGAAAATTTTGCCTGGGCGGAGAAAGTACCGTATTTTCCGGGGTATAAGCCGCACCGGGGTATAAGCCGCACCCCCTTTTTGAGGCAAAATATTGACTAAAAGTTGGTATTCGGAGTATAAACCGCACCCACAAACCAAGATTTTTCACACTCATTGACAAATGGCCTTTCTACAAATTTATTATGGTTATGGAGCTAATTACCATGTTAGATCAGATTATGATGTGTTAGTGCACCACAGGTTGCTGCAGAGATGTTGGTGTATTGCTGTGTTGACTACAGATCACTCCATGTCATCTGCACTATCTTCAGTCTCTTGCAGTACGCAAAATAGTGTCCCCGTATACGCGTACCGTATGGTGTAGCCCGCGCACTAAAACTAGTAAAAGTGCCGGGATAGCAACACAGGCGCGAAGCTGAGTCGAATGACATGTCACATGACGTCAGCATGCATACTGATGTATGCTAAGCAATGTAAGCATTCATTCGCGCAAGCATATTCGGTGTATAAGCCGCAGGGGCGATTTTGGTCTGATTTTTAGCGAAAAAAAGTGCGGCTTATACCCCGGAAAATACGGTAATAGAATTCACCAAATTTTTTGGGTATGGCCCATCCTCAGGGTGAAAGCATTCAACTAATGCCAACAAAAACTGAAACGAGTAGATATGCAGTGTGGTGCTGTAGGAAGGCGATGAGAAGAGTGTGGAAAAAAGGAGCTAAAAATGTGTGTATGCGTGTAGGCTAGCAGTAATGGTGAAAGGTGTCGGGAGAAAGGGAGGGAGGAAAGGACAGAAGTCTAGAGCTGTATCTATATCGATTACTGCGTCCTAGAAATGTGCGGGTGCAGAAAGTCAGTTTATTTTTTTATTAGGCCATGGTAAAAATTATCTTTGATTCTCAAGTACGTGCGCACCGATTTTTGGCGGCGCACCGACGATTTTTTTATTTCTATGCATGCATATGCGCACATGAAAACGGTCAATGCGAAAGGCATGAATCAGGGAGTAGTAAAATACCGGTATTATTCTACTCCCTGGCCTGAATAAAAAATAATTATATGAACCTGTGACGTACTTATGTGTGACCCTATCTTTGGAAATAAAAAAATTGTGGGAAATAAAATAAAAAATCGCTCGCTCGCACCGATTTTCACAGGCTCATGACCTGAGAATCAACTTTATTCCCGTAGCTATGCAGAAGACGTTTCCTTCAGTAACGTCTGGAGCGAGCCAGGGTCCACACAGCTTTAATTTGGTATTTGTGTGTTTGTTTGTTTGTTTGTGTCACGCCTGGCGCTATCCGTATCTGACGGCAAAAAAAGCATAGGATGTTATAAATTTTTCAATTCTCCTATATTTTTCTCAGGCATATCCTGGGATTCAAACCCGCACTATCGCCCTACATGCAATCCCCCATACACTTCGCATTCATACCCATTCTTCCAAGTTGCTTCACGTTATTATCTTGCGTTTGAAAGCCCTATTTGAATATTGCGGGCAGCTGTATGTGGCCAGCTGTGTTTGATGGTACGGTACGGAACGGGAGACGGTGTCGTATTACCCTCGATCGTACCTGTCCCGTACCTATCCCCTACCGTACCGTGCCATCAAAGACGGCTGGCCACAATGCATATTCAAATAGGGCTTTCAAATGCAAGATCACAATGTGAAGCAACTTGGAAGAATTAGTATGTATCCGAAGTGTATCGGGGGATGCATGCAGGGCGCGCGATAGTGCGGGTTCGAATCCCAGGTTATGTCTTTAAAAAAAAGGATTTTTTTAAAGAATTTATAACAACCCTATGCATTTTTTGCCTAGGTCATCAAGGCAAAAAAGCATAGCGTAGGGCCCTGAGCTTCCAAGCTCTCTCGTTTTTTTATTATGGCCTTATTATTTTTTTTACTATACATAGCCCTACTAGACTTGAAAGCATGTGCATAACAACAAGAAACGAGGAAAAGGACAAAGTATATTGCGCATGTGTACATGCACTGTCGATCTAAAATGTGCGTAAAAAAGTTATCGTATCCTACTACTGCAGATACAGGTGGTCATGTACTGTCGTGGACATGGAAATCCGGTCGCACCTCTAGCGGCCCCAGGGCGCTGGCCATGCAGCCGTGAGTCCGTTCACACATTAATTTATGCGCTGCAGCGCGCTGGTCGCATCGGATCATGTGCACTGCCTGCAGCGACGTTTCGTTCTGTACGCGCTGAGGGCGCCGGCCTCGGTCAATCGACTGGATTTCCATATCCGCGACAGTACATGACAATCTTGCACAAGTGTTTTTATTTTTTATTTTATTTTTTAATCTTTAGAATCGTGTAACCGAAACAGACAGCTTAATCGAAATCGCTTCGTCGTAATGATCGATTAGACGGATAATCGATATAATTGTTTCAGCGCTAATATTCGATAGTCGAATTGATACAAGGGTAGATTGACCGACAGTTGAAAAGTGTAATCGTTTCACCCCTGAATTTTTTTATAGCAATGCAATTTTCGAATTGGGCTGGTCTTGATGCCAACATTCTGACATGACAATTGTTTTTAGGAATGAGCTCCTTGAGCCTCTTGTAGGGGAAAAAACACATTTGTGAAGCATGAACACAATTACTGTAAATATACAAAATTTCGGCGCTGCAAAATTTCGGCACTTCACGATTTTTGACATTTCGGCGGCGATTTATTTTCGGCGTAGGGTAGAGGGCATGGTATAGACTAGTGCGACAGATGCTGTGAAAAATTTCATCGGCGTTTTAATTATTTAGGCGTTTGGGGTCGGTGCCGAATATAGCCGAAATTAAATAGCTGCCGAAAATTTGTATATTTACAGTACAGAAAACGAATCATCGGATATAGTAATGATTATACAGACTCAGTAGGATCACTGCAGGTTCACTGAATGCCTGCCTCAGCCACCACCAGCACTGCAGGGGACTCAGGCACGGCAGGAGCAAACATGCTCCTTGAGCCACGCAGGCACATGGCACCACAACGAACCAGGGCAAACCCAAGGCGGCAGCGCAGCAAGAAGATAATCTGCACGTATGGTTCCTTGCTCTTCTCAGCCAGGAGAGAGTCGACCCGCGAGAAAAGCGCATTGGCATGCTTGCCATAACCACCAGAGGCAGAAAGCACAACGGGCACGAAGGAGGCATGCTCGACTTCGCGTACTCGCTCTTCGTACTTCCGGCGCTTTTCCTGTTCATGGCGTCTGTAGCTAGCAGCGAGGGAGGTGGCACGACTCGAAGACGCGAAAGGGTTGAACACCCGTGCATCAATACAGATGCTCTCGAATTGGCCACTAGCCGCAACTTCCAGCCGAGCTTGCTCCTCCGTGACAGCTGTGCGATGGCGCTACATGACAACTCGGATCCTTCAAACATGTAAATATGTACATGTACAAGCCATGCAACTGCTAATGCTTGTATTGTTTTAGCGTGCATGGCGCGGACAACAGACCATGCACTTTGTGGGATAGATAAACTAAGCACCGCTGCTGTAGACAAGCTGGCCAACGTTTCATTTCATCCCCTTCAAAATAATTCACACTCTGCCTGATAAACTCCGATCTCATGATTTGAATGGAATTATTATAATTATAAAACAGGCAAATTCGGACCGTACCTCGTCAACAGTATGTGGATCACGAAGGAGGTGGAGACCACGGTGTGTAGTTCCCGCGCGGTTCACTACCGCGCACCTGCCAGCTGCAAAACTAACTTTATGGCTTCTCCCAATGGTGCAATTCTCCGCTCAATATGTTACAAGACCGCTGGCTATACCGCTGGCTGAGTGCATCGCCTAGAACACTCTGCCAACACCGATCGAATTGAATCAGTTGTAGTCTACAAAGGGCATGCTGATGCGCGTGTCCGAACAAACGAGCTGTCCCGACCCTACACTCTCGTTCTGCAACAAACTGAGAGCTGTGTGACAAGCTATCAGTATGGTAGGGCTAATCCCTGATCGGAGGTGCGGACGAACCAACAACGATGCATACACGTACACAGCGCTTCGCAACTCCGTGGCGAAGGGTAAAATCAAAATTTATAATTATTTCATTCTGTATTGACACTGCAGCTACTGCACTGACGGAGTCGACAGCGCTAGCGCTAAGCAGAGTGCATGCGGCTCAAAAAGTAGAAGGACCTACATACAGTATCATACTGTATGCTCGGCTCATTTTGTATGGGTACGGGTTTATCATTCAGGTTTTCACGACTCTTTGCGTGCTACGCAAAGAAGTAGTAAACACAGTGTAGTACTACATGTAGTACTACTACTAGTTTTGAGATAGTAGGTGTCATGCATGCGCCAAATTGACAGCTACACGTAGCGCCGCCCAGGCTGCATGTACCGTAAAATCACACATGCACAGCTGTCCAGGCTACAGCCCAAGACATGCTGGCTGCACTGACCGTGCGACAAGTACAATGTCAATGTAGGAAATCTACCTGTCAAGCATTGCTGGCATGAATGCTAGCATAGGGTACTCAGGCTATTAATAGTATTATACTCGCATAGGCAATACTATACTAGCATAGGCTATACTATACTAGCATAGGCTATACTATACTAGCATAGGCTATACTATACTAGCATAGGCTATACTATACTAGCATAGGCTATACTATACTAGCATAGGCTATACTATACTAGCATAGGCTGTACTATACTAGCATAGGCTATACTATACTAGCATAGGCTATACTATACTAGCATAGGCAATACATGATTATACTTACCAAAATACTTACCAAACCAGCCAAAGCCAATCTCTCTTTTTTTGGGCAATTTGTGTTTATTTTTGCGTATTTTCCGCAATAATATTTTATCCATATATCTTCACTCTCCAAACGGTCTCTGGGCTACACCAATCACTAAAAGGAAAAGAGATATTAAAACTATGAATAGGATGAAGGCCGCAGACATCACGCAACTACGTTTCTTTGTTTGACATGTGTTTTCTGATGATCGCTTAGTGCGTGAAACTCTGAGTAAAAACACTTCCTCTGTCCTCCTATTGTTTGAACCAGCTCTGTTTTATACGTCCTTAGTGCTGAATGGGTTAATGCGCCTCACTCAGTCTCTTAAAGGGGCACTCCGGCTTCATTTTCGACGCCGAGTTTTCGATGCCAAGACGAAGGTAGGTGAAAGAGAAGACCCCTCGAACAAGAACGAGTCTCCAGAAGCGATCGAGTCGAGCAGGAAGACGACTTTTGAATTTCGCCGAGCGAGCGCTGATGAAGTAATGAGGGATTAGCTTGCCAGTGGAAATGCACCTGCGCACATACATTTTACACACTTTTTGGCCAATTTTCAATCGAAGAGGAGGTTGTTTGCTATGTTCTCCCAACGTCGTGAGCGATCCCGTCTTCTTTACCCTTCCAGGTACCCTGAATGTCCTCCAGACGAGAATTTATCTCCAGCAAAGTGTTGTTGATCCGCTAAATTCGTCTCGAGACATATTCAGTGCTGATAAATGTAGAATGTTGAATCTGTGATAATTGTCGACGATGGAGAGAGAGAGGCTGATAGCCGCTGTCGCAGGGAGAGTGAAGCTGCTGGAAGTAACAATGGGGAGCCCGTTTGCATCATCTGAACAACCAGACTTCAAAGCAGCTTGACCAAATCGGAGGGCGCCTCGTTGCTTATCGTGAATATTACACCGACATGAATTACTACAAGTATACTGGTGAGTTTTTATCTTGTTTTGTTCGTATGCTAGTACCCTGGCCTGGAGTTCTCGTTAGCACATTCCTATTCCCTGGCGGTTTCTAAACATTCCGTTTAGTACTGAATACGTGATCAAGTATTCCGATTTGGGTAGATGTGGAATTTGGACATGTATTTTATAAAAAAATTCTATCATAAGTTTCCAAATAGAGAAATGTAGAGAAATGGTTGCCCAAATACAACAAAATTGATTCTGCAGTTCTACAACTTGTACTGAAATCCAGTCAAAGTAAAAATTAATGATTCTTCATGACAGTTGGGGTCAATGAAATCTGATCCAGGCATAACGAATGGTGACGCCTGTCACCCCGGGAACGAATGCCCATTTGGTGGGGGATACCAAAGTACTCGAAAGTGGTGCGTGTTTCAATGTGGCATTTTGGAAGTTTTATATGATCTCTGGTCAATGCAACATACGATAGCCATCATGAATTCCAGGCCTCGAACGCAACTCAGACCAGAATCGGCAGTTCCCTAAGTCAGATGCTTTATAATTCCATGGCCCCAGCTGTACTTATTCCGTAAAATCCCGCCAGAGCGCCCCTACCTCCTCGACGCTTCAGGTGGGGAGGGGCGGATGGGCGAGTCCTACATTCGGCATTCAGTGCCACATGAAAAAGTACTCGCCCTACGAAAACTGTTCGTGCATCTCATACACCGACCAAAGGTCACTGAGAGCCAGGAGTCGAACAGATCCGACAAAACGCAGGGTTTGTGCGATCCCTGGTCAGGAGGGTGGGCACTGTTGTATACATTTCCAACGGGGTCGAGCACACGTCTGCAGTGCAGTACGGCATCACAGACTGCGACAGAGTCATACGAGGATACAATCAATCACGTCCCTGACAAGAAGTCAGGGAGGGGCGGATGGGAGAGACGGGGCGCTCTGGCGGGATTTTACGGTCGAGGTTTTTCTTGCACATTTTTCTTATAGTCGATAGGTTTATACTGATGGCCACAAACAACGGCAGTTCAAACTTCACTGATGTGTTCATGAGCTGAGAGATTTCTCTCCACTATTTCTGTTGTGCACACAGGTCTGTCCAATATGCATTGACCGTATTGGGTATGGTACCTGCTCTGAGAAGGGAATCGCTGGAGCCACAGTCCAACTATACAGGCTTTCAAAAAACAGAGAGGAGCCATCTTTGCAAGCTGATACCTGATGTGTACCGACAGAATTCTCACGAGATACCTTTTGGACTACGTCTGGTGTATACTTCATAGTACTCCTTCGACTACGGTCTAGAATCAAGTCGACTGAAACATGTTTAAACAACTCTGGCTTCAAACGAGCCGTCGATTAGACAAACAAAACATTCTCTCATATACTAGAGCACTCTGACAACTCATGACCTATTCCTAACGATTGCCACCGCTTATAAATATGTAGAGTGCTGATTGGAATGTGCTCACAATCTCAACAGTGCTATAATTATTTGAACAATGTGTTAGAATATTCCACTTTTCCTTTCATAAATGTTGTATCCACATATAATCCACAGTGCTGCAAAGTTTCAGAGTTCTCAGGGTATCAAACAAAATTATTTCAAATACAGTGAAATTGTTTGTGGACATTATAGCGTAACTTGTAGTCCCCTGGTCCTTTTCTTTGCTATAAATTAATCCTTTGCTCTCTATATATATTGTAGCCGCCGGCAAGTCCAACAGTGAAATTGTTAGTTCATATTTATAATGTGGGAGGGGGAGGGGGGGGGGGGTTGAACATATTTCTATATATAAGGGACCTGCAACTGTAATACCACAGTACAGTAGCCAGCAAATATGTAGAAAACAGAAATGCATGTTACCATCATTGTACATGGACGGGCGCAGCAGGCCGAAGCTATCAGCCAGAACAGGATTTACAATCACCTAGAGATACTTGAGCTTTTCCAGTATTCTCCGTGAGCTGTCCCATTCCACAATGGTTCATGCCACCATTATTTCTGGCAGTATCCATGTCCATAATTCCAAGACCATCTCGGATTCTTCAGCAATTTGTGCCACGGCAAAAGACAACGCTTGACTTGGTCACTGGGGCTGTCAAACTTCCCATCACAAATGAACTTCAATTTCTCATCTGTTTCAAGTATGTGTACTGCCATGACTTGACCATGCTTCATCCACAGCTGGGCGAAGATTGTGGCGTTGAATTCCATAGCGCACCTTCTTGCTGCCATGCAGGAGTATGTTGAGAGAAGTGAACATATTTTTACTAAAAAACAACAGCCACTGAAGAGGATAGCAATATCCTTGGGTGAATCTCCTGCAGATACACGTTGTTGGTAGGTCTACTAGTCCGTCTCCATATCGTCAAGTTCAGAAATCACCTGTGCTACATATCTTGTAGAAGGGATCCTGATCGAATAATTCCTGGTCATAAAATTCACTAAACTGAGGGCGAGACAAATAGTCAGTACTCCCCGATTCCGTCAAGCTGCTTTGAAGTCTGGATGCTCATGTGATGCTAACAAACTCCCCGTTGTTACTTCCAGCAGCTTCACTTTCCCTGCGACAGCGGCTATCAACCTCTCTCTCCATCGTCGACAATTGTCACAGATTCAACATTCTACATTTATCAGCACTGCACTGGGTGAATATGTCTCAAGACGAATTTAGCGGATCAACAACGCTTTGCTGGAGATAAATTCTCGTCTGGAGGACCTTCAGGGTACCTGGAAGGATATAGAAGACGGGATCGCTCACGACGTTAAGAGAACATAGAAAACAACCTCCTCTTATTGGCCAAAAAGTATGCGAAATGTATGTGCGCAGATGCATTTCCACTGGCAAGCTAATCCCTCATTACGTCATCAGCGCTCGCTCGGCGAAATTCAAAAGTCGTCTTCCTGCTCGACTCGATCGCTTCTGGAGACTCGTTCTTGTTCGAGGCGTCTTCTCTTTCACCAACCTTCGTCTTGGCATCGAAAACTCGGCGTCGAAAATGAAGCCGGAGTGCCCCTTTAATACGCCTCACTCAGCCTCGGTTCACTCAGTCTCTTAATACGGCTCACTCAGCCTCGGTTCACTCAGTCTCTTAATACGGCTCACTCAGCCTCGGTTCACTCAGTCTCTGAATACGGCTCACTCAGCCTCGGTTCACTCAGTCTCTGAATACGGCTCACTCAGCCTCGGTTCACTCTCTTTTAAATACGCCATTTTAATTAAAGGCTTCAGGTCATGGCACCCAGGCTCAGCACTACTTATTTGGCATTGAAAAAGACGTATAGATACGTCCCTCGGGCCTGAGTGTAAATTTCAATGACGTATTTATATATACGTCCTTAGTGCTGAATGGGTTAATGCGCGGGGGTACTGAGTATGTCCGCTGACGTGCTTCAAGTACATCATCAGACACTCTCAAGGGGTTAGTACGGCTCACTCAGCCTCAGTTTTCTAACTGTCAGATCTGTCACTCACTCGGAGCCTGCAAAGCAATTGACAAACCCTCCTATTCCCCAAACTGGTTGCTCATTGCGTGGGTGTTAACATGTTTTGCGTGTCTTTGTGCATGTGTGCGTGCATGCGTGCATGTGAGTGCATGTGTGTGAGTGCGTGCGCACATGCGTGTGCGCATATGCGTGTGCGTGCGTGTGTACGTGTGCATGTACACACGTGCATGTGCGTGTGCATGTGTGTGTGTGTGTGTGTGTGTGCATGTGTGTGTGTGTGTGCATGTGTGTGCGTGTGTGCGTGTGCATGTGTGTGTGTGTGTGTGTGCGTGTGTGCGTGTGTGAGTGTGTGTGTGTACATGTGCGTGTGTGGGCATGTGTGTGTGCGTGTGTGTGTGCGTGTGTGTGTGTGTGTGTGTGTGTGTGTGTGTGTGTGTGTGTGCGTGTGTGTGCGTGCGTGTGCATGTGTGTGTGTGTGTGTACGCGCGTGTGTGTGTGTGTGTGCATGTGTGTGTGTGTGTGTGTGTGCATGTGTGTGTGTGTGTGTGTGTGTGTGTGTGTGTGTGTGTGTGTGTGTGTGTGTGTGTGTGTGTGTGTGTGTTTCCGTGTTGTTGTACATGGTATCATCTTGGATCAATTTTCTCAGGTAAGTGCAGGCATTGGGTGGGTCATTCGGTGGATAGTTTATCTGTGTATGCTAGTTTATCTGTGCATGAATGCAGCCACGGTCAGCTCTGTCCCCTGCTGATAGCCAATTACTATAATTACCGTATTTTTCGGAGTATAGTGCGCACCTTCGTATAACGCGCACCCCCAATCTTCATTGGAGGTGCGCCCTTCAATCTTCATTGAAGTGCATGCATTTCATATTCGGAGCATAGTGCGCACCTTCGATTTAGGGCCTAAAATACCACATCTAAAGTGCGCACTATACTCCGGAAAATACGGTAGGAGGGTTTTCCTGCTGATAACTCGCAGGTACCTTTTCCCATGCCGATAGCCAATGAGGGGGATTCCCCATGTTGATGGCCAATGAGGGAGATTCCCCCAAGTTGATGGCCAATAAAGGGGTTTCTCATTGCTGGTTGTGTTTTACCTTTCCCATGCTGATAGCCAACGAGGGGGATTCCCCATGCTGATAGCCAGCGAGGGGGATTCCCCATGCTGATAGCTAGCGAGGGGATTCCCCATGGTGATAGCCAACGAGGGGATTCTCTATGCTGATTGAGATTTTCCATGCTGATGGCCAACAAGGGGGATTAAGTTTCAGGTAGTAACCTTTCCTTTGCTGATAGCCAATGAAGCTGATAGCCAATGAGGGGGATTCCCTTTGCTGATAGCGAGTGAGGGGAATTGCCCATGCTGGTAGCCAATGAGGAGCATTTCCCATGCTGATCGCTGTGACATACGTTTCCCATGAATACAATCCAGTGCGTTGACCTCGTGTTCTATCATCAGCTTGTGCTGGTTCAGTCCAGTTGAGCCGCACAGTCTGCGATGCCAGACCAACGTAACAGGTCGTGCACGATGTGCAATCACATTCATTTGTTAATGAACTACACCTGGCTCTACCTGCCTGATACCCCCCCCCCCCCCCAGAAACCTGGGGACACACACACGCGCGCACATGCGCACACACCACATACACCTTTCCACAAGTTCAGGCAAACATCAAAAATGAGTGTTATCATGCTCATCCTGTCTGTTGTTCCTTCCAGTTGAAGTATGAGCCCGACAATCCTAATTGGTCAAAATCAATGCAACGTGATCAACTGGTTCGCTGTGTAGGCTTAGTGGTAAGTCTTGCCATTCCGTTCTTCCTTCTCCGAATATTTACATGCAAGCGCACATGCACGTGCACTGAACGCACATGCACACATGCACGCACACACGCATGTGCGCACTCGCACACACGCACGCACGCACACACACGCACACACACACACACATGTACTTGTATTTGCTCACTGCCATGACTCGTCACTCGAGTCTCCCCGAAGAGGGACCGAGATTCAAAAGAAATCTTGAAAAGATGACTCGAATGGCTATTGAACCGCCCAACGGCCGACACCCCCTGAAATCCCCAAACTCTGGGTGGACTTGAAACCGGTCCCACTTATGGGCTCACCAGACCTCACTAAGTGGGCGAGGACACGGTGCATAAAAGGGATTGACGGCATCAAGGTATCCGTCCCGAGATCCAACTGCATTCACCTCTGACCCAATGAAGGTAGTACTTGCTACTAATGTGGGTGGCTAAATCAGAGTGGACCCGACAAAGGCTTCACTGTCACCATTGATTACACAATAGTGGATCTGGCCAGAAGTAGTCCATCAGTCAACAGGTACTGTACCCTCTTGAATAGTGCCCCAGTCTCTAAGAGACAGTGAAAACTTAAAGCCCTCTCTTGGATAGTGCCCCCTCCCGGTCTTGTAACAAAGCGTATGTGAACGTGTGGTGTTGTTTTGCTAATAGTCTTGTCCATGCAGTTGCATCAGTGTTTTTTTAGGATCAAAATCGCAGTTCTTGTTGATGTTTCTGCCGAGTCGTGATCGTTTACAATACACTTTGGCTCCACTTCTCTTTGTTTGTGTGCTGGGTGACGCAAATGTACCAGCATTGAGAAAATAGTGCCCTCTCTTGAATTGTGCCCTCTCTTGAATTGTGCCCTCACTTGAATAATCTCCTGAATAGTGACCTCTTTTTGAATAATGCCCCATCTGTGAAAAAATCCGTGCCCTGATTGCGCGAGTACGGTATGTATGTTTGAAATAGAAAGTATATGAACCCTGAAACCAACAAAGGTGACAGATACACTTTCAAGCAGCCGAGCCTGTTGGCAACGGATCCAACAGTATCTGGCATACGTGCACCCACCAACCCATGACCAGTCACGTCCCCATGACCCCTCATATCCCCATGATCAGTCAAACGTTCCCGAATAGCAGTCAGACCAAATTACCGAGTCGCATCCTGATAACAAGTCGCAAACCGCCGCGGTTTTCTTTCTGATAGGTTCTAGGTCCAATGGCAAAATATTATGACTCGTTCCACCTGCTCGCGATGGCATCAGTCATGACCAAGGGCACTAGGTTCCCATGGTAACATACTCTCATTCCACCTGCTCACTGAGGTATCAGGGGTACTTTGTTTTCTTTACGTCTCGAGCAGGAACGATTGAACTCCTTGCGTAGCACTAGTTTGTGTGCGTGCTCTTCTCCAAACATAAGATGGAAAAAGTTTTTAAGTTAGCTGCATGCAGATAGAAACTCTTTTTGAGAGGACATTTTGGCTGGTTGATTATAATGCAATTCAGTTTGCTGAACCGAAAATTTTTTTGTCTCGTAGGAAACTGTGTATATATAATAATAATAATAAATTATGAAAGGATTGGGAGAACTTCAAATTCAAAGGAACAGTAGGGGAAGTGAACTGCCTGAAAAGAGAAAAAATCGCCAGACCCACCAGGACTCGAACCCGGGACCTTGCTTGTCATGAGCAATGCTCTAACCACTGAGCTATGGGACCGGGCTGAACCTAGAAGGCGCTGACAAGTTTTTCACTCCAAAGGCAGCTCACAACACGTGCCACACATACTGATGGCACTTGGGTCTTTCTCCCTCCCCCAGGGGAGAATTTCAAAGTTTTAGGAAATTACTGGCCACATGCCACGTACTGCTCTTTTCTCTCCGAAACTCAACACTTGCAAACCAGATATGAAAGAAAGAAAAAATCATCAGTCACACCACCGGGACTCGAACCAGAGACCTTGCTATTCGCGAGCAATGCTCTAACCAACTGAGCTACAGTATAATTCTTATCCACAGTGATGGTAAATCTATCCTTCTTCGATCAATCTATATCTGGCTTGCATCATACTGGCAACTCACACCAATCAAGAGGGCCCTCGACCATTCGCTTGATAATTTTTTCTTTCTTTCATATCTGGTTTGAAAGTGTTGAGTTTCGGAGAGAAAAGAGCAGTACGTGGCATGTGGCCTCTAATTTCCTAAAACTTTGAAATTCTCCGTGAAGTCCAAAATTTGAAATTACAATTTGTATTTGCTCGCAGTGGACATAGTTTGATGCGCTCCCCATGATATCAAGCGAATGGCCGAGGGCCCTCTTGATTGGTGTGAGTTGCCAGTATGATGCAAGCCAGATATGGATTGATCGAAGAAGGATAGATTTACCATCACTGTGGATAAGAGTCATACTGTAGCTCAGTTGGTTAGAGCATTGCTCGCGAATAGCAAGGTCCCTGGTTCGAGTCCCGGTGGTGTGACTGATGATTTTTTCTTTCTTTCATATCTGGTTTGCAAGTGTTGAGTTTCGGAGAGAAAAGAGCAGTACGTGGCATGTGGCCTCTAATTTCCTAAAACTTTGAAATCTCCGTGAAGTCCAAAATTTGAAATTGAAATTGAAATAATAATAATAATAATCGAAACTCGGCTATTGAGCCAAAAATAAATGTAGAAAAGAAAAAGGACATATGGAAACGAGTTAAGAGAAACTCTCCACCACTGTAACTAGATACTACCGGTATATACAGTCAGAAAGTGCAACAACTAGGCACACAACTGACAGAGTAGTGAGGCATTCGACGTCCTGACACCTAGCTTCAACACATCTCCGTAGCGCTAACCGACAGCCTTCCAACTCGGAAGGTTCAAGGTTATGGAGAGACCAAAGAGGGTTCCGAGTTGGAAGGCTGTCGGTTAGCGCTACGGATATGTGTTGAAGCTAGGTGTCAGGACGTCGAATGTCTCAGTACTCTGTCAGTTTTGTGCCTAGTTGTTGCACTTTCTGACTGTATAATCTAGTTACAGTGATGGAGAGTTACTCTTAACTCGTTTCCATATGTCCTTTTTCTTTTCTACAATAATAATACGAAGTAGCGAGCTCCGGTGTGGGGAGCAAACCCTTTCTTACAATAATAATTATAATAATTTTTGGGTCCCAAGTATCCACGGAAACACACATTCAGTCATATAAGGCACTTGTCAAAAGTATCCGAACGTTTTTGATCCCTTCTCATCAAGGACTGTACAGGAAATGGATCAAGTTGGAAAGACTAAAACTTATATAGCGTAAAGATAATGAGATAACAACACTCGTGACAAGGTGGACAATTAGCAAGTTCAGAACGACACAAAACTCTAAGGAAAATAATAATAGTGACAACAACATAGTGGTTGATAAATATGGTGGTAAAGACACACCTGGCAATATGGCGGTAAACACACGCCTGCCCACACACGCTCTCTAGGCTGCAAAGTTCTGGCACAGAGCTCTCCTTCTCACCACCACCACCATCAGTTTGCGCCTGGCGTCTGGTTGCCTGATGAGTCCAGCGGGGACGAAACGTACGTCGCAATCGAGCTATGTCGTTGCTGTGTCATCATCTATGTGCCATGCGCTACTTGATGTACCAGCCTGCTATGCCGGATACCGCCAGCCATGCATCGACCAGGCGCCAGGCGCGAACTGATGGTGGTGGTGGTGAGAAGGAGAGCTCTGTGCCAGAACTTTGCAGCCTAGAGAGCGTGTGTGGGCAGGCGTGTGTTTACCGCCATATTGCCAGGTGTGTCTTTACCACCATATTTATCAACCATAAGTACAGCTGCAGTGGTGTCTTCAATTTCATTCTCCCGAGTCAAGCTCCGTATGAAGACATCCAAGAAGAAGATTGCCTGATGAGTCCAGCGGGGACGAAACGTACGTCGCAATCGAGCTATGTCGTTGCTGTGTCATCATCTATGTGCCATGCGCTACTTGATGTACCAGCCTGCTGTGCCGGATACCGCCAGCCATGCATCGACCAGGCGCCAGGCGCGAACTGATGGTGGTGGTGGTGAGAAGGAGAGCTCTGTGCCAGAACTTTGCAGCCTAGAGAGCGTGTGTGGGCAGGCGTGTGTTTACCGCCATATTGCCAGGTGTGTCTTTACCACCATATTTATCAACCATAAGTACAGCTGCAGTGGTGTCTTCAATTTCAACATCATAGTGAGCGAATTAAGTTACATTGTTAACACCTCGACCAGGAGTAAAACCAAACAATTGCAGCGACAACACATTTTCTTTCTGTACGCAAAGTTCAGGATCTCACTTACGGATATACAAAGCTTCTAACACCGCCAAATGCAACGCACATCTACCACGTGACAATATTGAGAAAACATTATCGCTGTACAACTCCCGACAATTGGTATGGGCTGACAGATGTTGCTTGATTGACGAAGTGCGACAAAAACTACCTGTAATAACAAGAAAGACAACAAAGAACATTACAGGAGTTGAGGAGTGAAGTTTCATGCATAAAGATAGGTAGTCATGGGTATCCTCACACTGACCCTGAGAACACCTGCTGGAGATGAGTGATTGCAGATGTACAGTCAACTTCGCCTATAACGACACCCGGTGGGGCATCAGAAAAGTGTCCTTATTCGCGAAGTGTCGTTATACCCGAAGTATCATTATGTGGTACACTTAGATGGGACTTTGCTCTGGGCATGAAAATTCTGTCGTTATTCACGAATTGTCGTTATATCCGCTGCAGTCGTTATTAGCCAAGTTGACTGTACAAACGTATTTGCCGGAGCAAAAGCCGCACCACCGCCACCACCACCATTTGTTTTGTCACGTGATACAGACATCGTCACATGATACAGACATCGTACCCTGTTTACCACTGTGAATTTGGTCATGGGAGTAAAAGCCGCACCACCTTTTTGGGCGTGAATTTAGAGTGTTCAGCGTGTGTCTCACACTCTAGAAAGTAGGTCACCCTCTTACCATAATATAGTGTACTTGATATGTACAGTAGATATTATTAGACCGTATTTCCCCCATTAAACGTACACGTCTCCAATACTAGTACGTCTCGAATTGTAGTACATGTTGAGCGTGGATCAAAAATATAAAAGGACACGTCTCTAATAATGGTACATGCCGGAATGATGGGATGGGCATCACTGGGGTACAGTTACCAGGGTCTACCTTGTTTCGTTCTTCTTATCCGTCTATCATCTCTGTGTCTTTCTACACTGTTTCCTACCATGGTTGGATGTATTTACAGCCTAAGGGCGCGTTCGGACTACCGATAAAAAGTGACGGAATGGGAAAGTTTCCAAGGTGATTTGATCACGTGACGTTCCTGGCACGCTACCGGCGGAACAGTTTTACTGCCGCGGCTGCTGCGGCAGTAAAACTTTTCCGGCAGTAAACAGAGTGCTCAGGCTGGGAAAAGGGAAAATCCCTTCTCAGTGCCGCTGTGAGAGCTGCAAAACTTAACGTTAGTTTATCGGTAGTGTGAATGTCCTTCACGGTTTATCGCCATTCACGGTTTGACGGGATTCACGGTTTATCGCCATTCACGGTTTGACGGGATTCACGGTAGTCTGAACGCGCCCTTACAGTATCATTATCACGAGTTGTTTGCCACCCAACTCAGGCAATCGATCTTTCCAGAAACAATAAAAGTACACGTCTCCAATACTAGTACAGTCTCCTATAGTAGTACAGGTCTGAAAACCTTTGAAAAAATAAAAGTGCTGTACATTTATTGGGGAAAACACCGTACTTGATAATACACATTATTGTGAAACACTGCAGATTGATTTCCGGTGACTGTTCTTGGGGTGCAGTGGAGACTGTGATGGGTTCTGGGGCATTTTTGACTGGTTCTGGGGCATTTGTGACTAGTTCCAGGGCATTTGTGACTAGTTCTGGGGCATTTGTGTCTGGCCCTGGGGCATTTGTGACTAGTTCTGGGGCACTTGTGACCGGTTCTGGGGGCATTTGTGCCTGTTTCTAGGGCATTTGCGACTAGTTCTGGGGTATGTGTGACTAGTTCTGAGGCATTTGTGCCTGGTTCTGGGGCATATTTGTGACTGGTTCTGGGGCATTTGTGACTGGTTCTGGGGCGTTTGTGCCTGGATCTGGGGCATTTGTGCCTGTTTCTGGGGCATTTGTGCTTGGTTCTGGGGCATTTGTTCCTGGCTCTGGGGCATTTGTAACTGAATGACTGGTTGCAGGGCCCGTGACTGCTCACAGGGCCCAGATCATTGAGTAAGATCATGTTGAAGAAAGTAATGTTGATCAATTTCTCTGCCCTCTCCTTCTCTCTACCTTGTCGTGTATGCAGCATTGGCTGCTTGTCTACCCAAATCGGATGGAGAATTCAAAATATCACTTCCTCCGAACGTTGAAAAGAGTTGCACAGCCCATGGGACTCAAGGTTGGGAAACCCTTGCAGGCTCCGCTTCAACATGACCGGGCCAGCGAGTATGTGGATTGCATCGCTTGTGAACTTTCACAGGCATATCAACAAGAAAACCCCTTCACGCTGGTGAGTTTGATGTCGAGTCAGTAATGCAGTTTGAAACTCTTCCTTTCTAAGTTGGCAAGTTTCCAATCTCTTCTTCCAGAGGGCATTCAGAGAATGATGATATCCTTACGGTAACTGGGTTAATACTTGGCCTTTTCAAATGTGTTGTGGCCATGCAGTATGGTATGCTCTTCCAATTATAATTTTGAGGTCTAGTTCTCAAAAGGGAGACCATAATGAAGACTTATCGGCCCGGTTGAGTATTTGGCAGGGTTTAGCATTGATAATTGTGCAGACATGCTTGTCGGTCGGAATCCCACTTCTGTCAAATATCATTTGGGTTTTTGATCCAAGTGACGGCCTAATTTTTGTTTTGAAAAGGACGAGAGATCAAAATAGATGGACTCCTTAATTCTATTTTAGCACTGTATTTTTTTCTCGTAACACATTATCCTCGTGTGCTCCGGGTAGCAGTCGTGAGTCAGTCAAGTGTCAAGTTGGCAAGAAGCATGTGTTCCTGGTTGGAACAAAGCAACTTCATGCCTATTCCCGCCGAAGTCACAACTTCTGAGTTCACATTATTGAATTTAATTGTAATCATTGTTCAGCATGACATTCCACTGATGAATGAGACAGGAAAATCAAGTTTGGATAACTTTCATGACTTCGTTGACTGCTTGACAGTTTCAAGCAGTTGAAAGTTCTAGAGGCAGTGTACATTCGTATTCGTGATCTCAATCTTTGTGAAGAAACAGAAAATGTCACCGTGGGTGGGTGTGCGTGCGTGTGAATGCTTACGTGCATGTGTGCGTGCGTGTATGTGTGCACACGTGCATGTGTGTGTGTGTGTGTGTGCACGTGCGTGTGTGTGCATGTGTGTATACGTGTGTGTGTGTGTGTGTGTGTGTGTGTGTGTGTGTGAGTTCGTGTGCTAATGCCATCTTCATAATTATAACGCTACAATTTGTTTTCCCATACAGGTGTGCTGTCTGTTGCCCTCCGCCGATAAGTCCCGCTATGACGCTATCAAGAAGGTGACGTGTTGCGGACACCATCCAGGTGAGTACCGTCCACGAGCTTTACCTCTTCTTTTCCACCGCAAATTAATAAACCAAAAAAGGGGAATCAGAGCACCACCCCCATTTCCCTGAAGACGAATGTAATGTACACTATTATTGTGTGGACTGAACTGTTTCATCCTCTGCTTCTTCCCTTGTGGACTCATCAGCGCAGCTCTGAGGAAATGAGGCCGAACCTTAAAACAATGAAAAACTATTTTTGTAAAGCCGGACTTAAGCCCGGCCCGAACGTACCTTGCCAGAGTGCTCAAACTGACGAGTCAGCGAGCTCTGCATAACGCAAGAAGCAAAGGCACTACCTAACTGCTACAACTTACAACAAGAGCAGGGGAGGAATACTCAATATGCGGACAGAACTCTTTTGTCCTTTGTGGACCCATCAGCGCAGCACAGAGGAAATGAGGCTGAACCTGACAGCAACGACAAATGAATGTGTGTACTGTAGACTATGAGATTTGTATTCCACCCTTTCCAATAGATGACTTGCACAAAGATTGTCTGGGTTCGAGACGGGGCAAGTGGACCTTCTGACTCTGACTTCCCCACCTTTTGAGTTCGTGACTTTCGAAGTTTCGCTTTTTGCCTGACGAACACTGAGCTAGTTTTTTTGGCTAGAGAGTAGAGTTGTTTTGATTCGACTTGTATCATCATGCCGAAGCGCTGCTGCGCTCCTGAATGAACTAGCAGACGAGAGATGGAACTGAGGCTCCCGTTCCATACGTTCCTTTCCGAGCCGGCCGGGCGGGAGGCAGAAAAATGAGGGAATATTATTTTAGTATCATTGGTGTAGGCTGCAACAAGCACGTCGTGGTCCTGAAGTGTAACTACTTTCCCGCAGTGGAAGCGAAGTCAAGCACAACAAAAGTTTGTGGACGTCTGAGAAAGAACTCGATTCCCTTTCAATCGGCTGCACTAGCTCCAGATCGACCCCCTCCTGAGGACAGACTGCGGAGAGGCCAGGAACCTGCCGAGTGACGAGTGGAAGCCTAAACCACGAAAATGAAGGGTGGAAGGACTGAGTATGAGAGCCAGATGGCCTTTAGTAGTACTTCAAGTAGTATCTGAGTTGAAGGAGAGAACAAGTGTGCTGGAGAAACGCTGCGAAGTCCTCAGGCCTGATGTGTACTAGCTACTGTTGAAGTCTCACTTGTTCCGATATGAACATTTCATCAGCCCTTACTCTGAGCAGCTGTATCTAGACTTGGATCTAGGCCAGAGACATAGCATTGTAAACCTTACTGAAGCCATATGTATCCGATGCCTGGCTTTAGTGAGAAAGCAGTTTGGTGCAGGCTCGCAAACTATGATTGAATCAGGGAGTGGTGGAAAGTCACATTACTAGTACCTCTTCATGATTAGCTGGTAATGGCGACGATGCGGCTCCGGCTGGGTCTCATGGGAAAGTAACTTGCATACCTGTTTAGTTGCAACGAGGCAACGGTACCCCATGTACTGAAGACATGATTGAACTACATTTCATCTCCTCCTGGGAGAATGTGGAACAACTAATGCCAGAGTGTGTCTGATACGCATCACAGTCTGCTGAGTATGTTCATTATTGTGGACGTAACATGACTGCGCTGTGAGGTACCTTCTGCGTTGGACCTACAGTTGAGCCACTACTCTTCTTACAAATTCCATACAACGGTGAAAGGATTTGTTGGAGCATCATCAAACAGTGCATTCGCCTTCATCATACACTGGCTCCGTTGCCTACAGTAATTCACATCTTGACGGGGCGCGCTGGGACGATACGGAAGGAGCGGCGGGAACCATTGGAGTGCTCATGATGCTGGTTAGCGGAGACGGATGTGAGTGTCAGTAACGGGAACGCAACCGCACTACTGTACAGACCAGGAAGCGATGGAAGAGTTGAATCTGTTCAGCCTTCCATGCCGTGTACAGGGACACAAGCGTAAAAATGGCTACATTTCGAATGTGAACTGGCGATGGCATTGTGTGGCGACGAACACAACTGCAACTGTTCAAATTTCAGCATTTCGAACATTATGCTTCCCATCGAATGGCTCACATGACGGAGTTGGACATTACCAGGCTAGGATTATCATTTGCTGTATTTATTGATAGTCCTTGAGTTTTCAGATGAAGTGCTTTATCTTTTACCTGTCGTTCCTTTAGCGTGGCACAATGTCCATGGCTGCTTTCTTGTCTTCATAACAGACTGGTATAATCAGCATGATTCTGCTTTATTAGAGAAGAAATAAAAATTTCCTTTCGGAAAGGAAGCCTAGAAACGTCAACCCCCATGGACTGTGCTTTATGACTCTCGTCCATCGACGTTAACCGTCGCAATAACTGCTGCATGTATGTTGTGCTGTACGAACCGTACAAGATTTTAACAGCTCACCCACGCCTTCCCAACAGGCTCCTATATCCCGTACCGATAGCGTTACATTGAATATGAACTAGGCTAGCACAGTTATCCTTCGTTCTTTTGATGGCGGCGGGTAGCATGGAACTTGACGTGTTCGTGGGATCCTCGTGCAACACTTGCTGTTCCCGGATGCCATATTATTGGGTGCATCGAGGTTGCTTCTATGCTCACTGTTGTTTAGTAAGACAATTTTTTTATAACTGTTTCACCGAAAAATATGGCAAGAGTATTTTGGGTTGGTTTGGACGCCTAGCCTGGCTTCTCTTCACATAATAACAGTCATGTACTTCCACTAACCCTACAAGTGCACATGACTCATGAGCTTCTGAAGACAGTGACGGTGCACGGCATGTACATGTACATCATGTACATGTACATGCCGTGCACCTTTCATTCATGCTGACAAAAAAAGAACAGTGCAGACGGTGTACTGTAGGGTGCCCGCAGTGTAGCCTGGCTGGGTGCATGCATGGTGCACAGGGTACACTTGCCCCGTCTCACTCGCGGCTCGGATCTTTGTGCAAGTCATCTATTGGACCAGCGTAAGCAGTTTGTGACTAGTCCGGCCACAGCAATTTACTACTTTGTGTATGATATGGCGGGTACACACAACCCCTCGTTAGTCAAAACACCAGTTGCCGAGCAAAGAGTTGGTCCGGCCTTGGCGGCCAGACCAACCGGACTGGTTCCACCGGCTTGGGAAGCGGTCTGTGTGTGTGTGTGTGTGTGTGTGTGTGTCAGGGCCTGCTGGAGAGCCGGGTCAGCCGGGTCACGCGCCCGGCTGGGGAACTGCACGACCTGGCTGAACAGATAACACCGGGTCCAGTCTGACCCGGCTGAAAAATGTCTCAAACTGACAATGGATTCCTAAAATACGGGTGTTTTACGACTCGCGGACCCCATCTGTTGCAAATCTAGCGCAACCGTACACCATGGTAGATCTACACACTACAGTCTACAGTCTACAAGCGACAGAAACTCGGCTAGGGTCAACTGCTTGAACTGGTTCGAGCGCGATCTGGCCAGCGGCGAGCAGGAAGTCAGGACATTCAAAGTCGATGAGGCAGGCAGTCAAACGCGTAACTTTGGCTATAGCTTTTGACACAGTGGCAAGTTTTCAGCCGATTGGTGATTTGGACGATGGAGCCCGCAGCGAAGAGAAAAGAACTCACGCTTTCCAAGACTCTTGGAAGAAAGGTCGACCCTGGCTGGACTACGACCATGCCAGTCTACTAGTATCCATGTCATGCGCTTTGTGCAAGACGCATTTCCAAAGGAAGACGAGCGGCGGTGGATTTGGTCGCGAGGAAGCAGCCACTCCACAAGGTGCTGCAGGCACCCCCCAGTGCTCTAATATGTGAACATGTTGGTCCTGCTAGGCTGCTACTACTTAGTACTAGTAATAGCACTAATTAGTAATTAGAAAACAGAATTCCTTTTTTCAAATTGTTAAATCAGAATCCAATGGAACTGCTTTGCATTCTTCACGTAATGTCGTTTACCTTCTACGTTTGCGGACTTTGATCGTTCGCCTTGTTCTCTAAAATGTCCGATTTCCGGCACTAAATTCGCCTTTCTGTTTTCCTGCGTTTTGAGCAGGCCTTTTGGTTGTTTTTCTGCCGGATAATCTGACCCGGCTGGCCTGCATGCGCCAGGTACACTCTGACCGGGCTGTGTTGAATGTCTAGAGCAGGCCCTGTGTGTGTGTGTGTGTGTGTGTGTGTGTGTGTGTGTGTGTGTGTGTGTATGCCAGCTAGTTCGGTTGGTGGGTACACTTATGCCTGATTGTGTTGGGTCTGTTGCCAACGGCCCCGACTGCTTGAAGGTGTATTGTTGTACCTGCTACCTTTGTTGGTTCCAGGGTTCATTATACTTCCTATTTGAAGTGTACATACCTGTTAACCATGGACTTCTTCTGGCTACACTAACTCTTGTGTAATCAATGGTGCTAGTAAAGCTTCTATCAGATCCACTCTGATTTAGCCACCCACACCAGTAGCAAGTAATACCTTCACTGGGTCAGACGTACAAATACAGTGTATGCTAAGAGGTACAGTATATGGTAAGAGGTACAGTATAATGTAAGAGGTACAGTATATGGTAAGAGGTGCAGTATATGGTAAGAGGTATAGTGTATGGTAAGAGGTGCAGTGTATGGTAAGAGGTGCAGTATATGGTAAGAGGTGCACTGTATGGTAAGAGGTGCAGTATATGGTAAGAGGTACAGTGTATGGTAAGAGAAGAGGACCTACTATAAGTCGACAATTTTTATCGGCCCATTCAAATTTCAGTCTCCAGGGCTAAAACCAATTTCGGCCGCATCAAATTTTCGACCTGCACTACTGCCGCTCGTATAATATGACCGTCACACTGAACCTTGCAAAACAAAATTTCGGCCGCAACATATTTTCGGCCAATTATGACCAGGCCAAAAGTAGCCGAAAATAAATATGCGCCGAATATTGGTTGACTTGCAGTACAAGTAAGTTAGTTACTATGGTTACTAGTTACGACTAAAGGTCCACCAAGCTAACGAGATACATTCAGATAACGCGACAACAAAGCACAAAACAAACAAGGACAAGTCCTCGGTGGACTGTTAGTCATAACTAGTAACTTATAGGTCCTTTTCTCTTTACATTATTACGGTCGCCTCCCTGCGCTTAGTGACCGGACCCAGAAATCAGTACGAGCGGCGACTGGATTGTCGTGTGGCCTCATGACGAGCCCAGCACAACCCAGTGACCAACCAGTATAGCTGGCTTGGTGGCTTGGTGGCTTGGTCCAAGTTCAACCCCACGCGACCAGCAGGCAAGGACGGCTAGCTTCACGTTGCGAGTAGTCATTCAAATCTGAGCTCAAAGTAAAACCAAGAGTGAGAGCTGAGACCGAGTCTCGACTGAAGTAAAAGTGAGAATGACAGCTTGAACTACAGTGTACCATGAGGAAAAACAAAGACCAAGATGGCAGGTTCAGCGGAGTTGCGCAGAACAAGAGCAAATGCACGAAAATGTTTGTGAGTGAAAAATACGTTTTTTGCACTCTTTCGCTGCGCTCAGCCGTGAAAAAAACTGAACTTCTTTTATAGCGCGTTTTAGAGATATGGCGTGATCATTACTTAGAATGGTACGAGGTAATTCCAGGAAATACTAGAACAGGTAAAACCGGAATATGCGCTGCAACGCCCCCTTCGGCTTTTCACTAAGCTCAAAAATACATCAGATCCGGCTGCAAAATCAGCTGATTGTTCGATAATCGGCTGCATATTTGGAATATACTGGAAAGTCGGCTAAAAGAATTGGTTGATATATTGGTTTCAAAATTGGTGAGATATTGGAAGATTTTGTATATTTTCGGCGATTCTTAAAGGAACCCTCCAAAATCGGCGAAAAGCTTAGCGATTGTTCAATAAGTCTCGTTTTCGGCCGGCCGATTTGGGGATTTTACTATTCTACGATCTTCCTAATGGCTAATGTTTGTTTGAGAGGGGGACAAAGGACACGAGTCACACGACCTCAATGCATTAGTACTAATGTACTACAAGTACTTAAATAGAGAGCTCGAGCGGTCATGGTTGCAGCAACATCATTCGTTCGTAAACGCACTTTGCAACAATATTTGGTAGATTTTTGGCGATTCTCAAAGGAACCCTCCAATATTGGCGAAAGGCTTAGCGATTTTTCAAGAAGTCTAATTTTCGGCGAATTTTTCCGCCGGCCAATTTGGGGAAAGCCTATTCCCTGGTCTTGCTTGCATGATACTCTGACCTCTTGCGCGGTGACGGTTTTGGTTCTTGCACACGTCTCCTTTCTACTTAGCTCTTGTTATACATTTGTCATGTTCGTCTTGGCTCTTTGCACGAAGCGCCGAGGCATCGTGGAAGCCTGTAGAACGACGTAGTGACGTGGCTTTGCAGAAAGCCTGGAGATACATTTCTAGAAAGCGAAATACTTTCAGGAAACGTACAACGCGAGAACCCACCTACCAAGGATCCGGCCTTGGTTCACATGCTGTGTCATGCCAAGAAGGCATGTATTTTTGTATTTGTATTGTATTTTATTATTTTACTTGGGCATTCCCAACAGACCCTAAGGTCTTCTCTATGTCACCTACGTGGGAAAGCGCGTGTCGCTCAACCTACATGCTAAGCACGTGGGACAAGACACTGGCCAAACCACAGTGTATCAAAAGGACGTGCCAGCTCAGCACACAGCTGCTCACTACCAGTATGTAGATCCTGCTGTCACAGGACTATCAGGCAGCAGTCGTCAGTGACATTATTACCGTAACTATTCCACTAATTACTCTGTAGGGCCGCTTCGTAACAACGAACACAAAGTTAATTGGTGATTGGTAATAATTTATTTTCGAATTGTGGTAGATGACCACGCCAAGGGCAGATTTTCTTCAAATAATAATATTATGCAAAACCAAACAATTTCTCAATGTGTGAAGACTCAACTGCAGCCATCCATTATAACCACACAGCCTCCAAGTTCTTCTTCTTTTTCTTTCTCCCCTCTAGCTCTATTACCGCCATGGCTGGCTATCGCCCACATCACCATTTCATTGGCTAGTGCCACGTGATTGTGAATAAATAATAAAATAATAATAAAAGCGCTGTCTTGTCTGCACCAATAGCAATCTTTTTGCGTTTCGCATGCGGATGCAGTTTTTGGCGCTCTGCCCAAACGTGAGATTTTGACTCTTTTCGTAGTGCGGTGAGCCTTTGGCTCCCGTGGACCCACGGAAACGAAGATGAATGCTGAGATAGACCTCGCCCTGCTGGGCTTTGACAGGCTGAGAGAGCTGGGACGGCAACAGGGTATTGTTGGATGCGATGGCCTCGCAAGACCGGAACTGGTCTGTGCGCTGCGGGACGCTGGAATTGGATCTCACTGGACCTGTAGTAGTAAGTCGCAGTCTGACACTCTAACTAGCCTAGTAGACCAGGTCACTTGCCTCACCAAGGAGCTATCCTTGATAACATCAATGAAGGCCGAAATACTTACATTGAAGGCAGATTTGGCCGATCTACGTGCATTGTCTGTACCCCATGACAGTTTGCAGAGCTACCACCCTGCTGGAGCTCTTTTGAAACCAACCTTGCCTGCTGTCACCGTACAACCCCAGAACCTACGCACATCACCAAATGCAACCCAGATTGAAACCAGGCCCGCCAAAAACGGCACCTATCATCCTCCAGCACTGTACAGCACCACCGTACAGGCTGGGCACCAGGGACCAAATAAGGCACACGACACACGTAATGAGACCACCGTTCCCTCGACACGAGTCACATCGTACTACGAGAATCGCCCAAAGCCCTCGGAACAGCTGTCAGGAGGGTCCCGCACGAAGTGTTGCGCACTATATTTGGGCAACGTAAAGAGTGGATGCTCCTCTGACTCGATTGCCAAGTGGTGTACAAGACGAGAAATACAAGTGATCAAGTGTTCAGTCTCCGAAACCAAGTACTTTGGAGTGGCATTCGCCCACGTCGTCATTCCAGCGGAACACAAGGAAGCAGCCCTCGGTCCAGATTTCTGGCCTCCAGAGGTCACTGCAAGAGAATGGCGCTTTAAGCAGGACAGGATCACCTCTGACCACGCTTCAAATCCGTAAACATGTCTACTCTAAATCCACTCGCACCACCCTTCACCCCCAGATCACATCCTTCATCCTTCTCAGTGCTCTCACTTAACTGCCGCTCCATAGTAAATAAGTTAGCTGAGCTTAGTCAAGTCTGTGAGCAGTATTCTCCAGACATAATCTGCCTATGTGAAACATGGCTGACAGCTGCCATAGACGTCTCAATTCCAGGCTACACGTCATACCGCCTGGACCGCCCACCCACGACCAGCTCTGATAACCTGCCAGCAAGAGGCTATGGCGGTGTTGCTACTCTTGTAGCTGACAGATCGTTCATGTCCATCAAGCGCCGCTTCGACCTTGAGCGCTGTGGACTGGAGGCGGTTTGGCTCGAATTGCGGCCAGTGATCCTTCCCTCACTCCCCCTCGTCATCTGCTCTGTTTACAGACCCCCTGGAGACAGCATCTCCCAAGTCCAGGCATTTAGTGACCTCCTAGAGGACTGTCTGTCCACTATTAGCCTTCCCAATTCGGCGATTGTACTTGCAGGAGACTTGAATGCTCGCCACTCTGACTGGTCTCCTAGTGACACCACGAATCGTGCTGGAAGGGAGTTCCGTAACCTCTTCTCTTGTTTTGGCCTTGAGCAAATGGTGACATTCCCCACACACTTTACCCCCCACGGCTCAACATCGTGTATTGACGTTGTACTCACGGATCATCCTCACCTACTACTCTCTGTTACATCTGTTGCTCCTCTTGGTGCATCTGACCACGCACAGATCCTCAGTCATTTCCTACTGCCTACTGATGCTGTTTACCGTGAGGAACCTGCTGCAAGCGGACATCCCGCTGCTGCACCCCAAAGCCACTTCAGCAATGTTCCTGCAAAGCCGGAATATGACTTTAAATCCGTGCCATCTTCCGTCTGGGATAGTGTGAATGCAGAGCTCTCTGATACTGACTGGAGCTGGCACCTGCGTGCCAGCAACGTCGATGATGCGCTTTCACACTTTTCTTCCATTCTCAACAGTGCCCTTGAGAAGCACCTCTGGCCATTCGGAAAGCAGCCGTATTCTCACCGCTGCCCACGGCCCAGTCAGCCACCCTGGGTTGATGCCCATCTCCGCACAGCAATCAAGTGGAAATATGATCTCTATAGCATTTTTAGGAAGTACCCAACACAACAAAACAAACAAGCATACCAACAGCAGCGAAATATAGTGAAAACCCTGACGCGGACAAAGTACAGAGCTTATATCCGCTCAATGAAAACTACTTTGCAGGGTAGACACCGTCCATCGCTTTACCAGTTTGTGAGACAAGCAAGAATTCGAAATGTATCACGGGAAATTCCGTCACTCACAACAGGGACTCAGCAGGCGGCTGACCCTTTGGCCAAAGCTACGGCATTAAACGCCCAGTTTGCCTCTGTGACTCGGCCAGATGACCCGTTGCTCTCTATTCCCCCTATTCTCACCCCCTCGGAGCCCTCAGCTTGTTTCACGTCCGTCATCACCACAACTGCCACTGTCCGGCGTCATCTGAAGAAGCTTCCGACGTGCAAGGCGTCTGGTCCTGACGGCATCCCCAACCGGGTCCTCAAGGCCCTGGCACCATCCATAGCATTCCCTTTGTGCCATATTTTCAACATGTCATTTACCACGGGCATATTCCCTTCCGCATGGAAAACAACGAAAGTCATACCTGTATTCAAGAAAGGTTCCCGCCACGAACCTGCAAACTACCGCCCTATCTCTCTTCTTCCCTGCGTGTCCAAAGTATGTGAACGCATCTTTTATGACCACTTATACAGACATGTTTCGCCGTTTCTGAGTCCCGCACAATCTGGGTTTCGTAAAGGCGACTCCACCTCTCTTCAACTGACCCGCATCGTGCAGCAGGTGTGCCAGCATAGGGATAACAGAGCGCTTGCTGGCATTTGCTTCTTTGACTTGGCCAAGGCTTTTGATACCGTCTGGCATCGAGGACTTTTGGCAAAGCTCGAGCATGCATTCAGGGTACGCAAACAGCCACTCTCCTGGCTGAAATCTTATCTCTCTGGGCGTTATCAGTACGTAACTGTGCTTGGCACATCCTCGGCTGCAGAGCCAGTATTGTCGGGCGTTCCTCAAGGATCAATTCTTGGTCCCCTACTATTTATAATTTACGTAAACGACTTACCTGCAGTCTTCCCTGGAACGTCTCTGTTTGCTGACGACACGACCCTTCTCACCTCATCAGCTTCCCTCACTGGCCTGAAAAACAACTTGCGTGCTGGCATTCAGGAAGTTCTTTCCTGGATGTCGTCCTGGAGGTTGTCCCCAAATCTATCAAAAACAAAGATCATGCTCTTCCCGCCCCAGCCGGAGTTCACAACCCTCATCCATGCCAACTTTCCAAATCCAATTGACGTAGTGTCTTCTCACAAACACCTTGGCATTGTGATTGACTCTGCACTCTCTTGGGTACCTCACATCGAATATATCTGTAAAAAATCAAGTAAATCCTTAGTGTAGTATCCCTGCCCGACCAATACGGAAGCAGTACGGAACTAATACGGAGCTTTGCCTGATGTATATTTAGTGTATCTCCGTATGTAAGCGTACGGCGTCTGCTGCATATAAGCGGCTGCGCATTTCTGTTTTGAGGAAGAGAAGATTAGATTAGATTGGATAGCAATGAAAGCTAATTCGAAGAATAAGGATTTAGCCTCTAGGTGAGCACCGGAGAGAAAGTTATTTATTTTGCCGCTTCTTCTTTCACGAACGATTATATCTCAGGTGTGTACCTGAAAGTAGAATAAAAGTAATTATTGTTGATTTCACCGCGCCTACCACTCGGCTACCTATTACATTGGTGGCAGCGGTGGGATCGGCTACCCATTACATTGGTGGCAGCGGTGTAGTTTTAAATAAAACAACGTGATTCGACCCCAGACTCCGATGCCTCAACCCGCTACAGCTCCGTGCGACGAATCAAGATGAGAATCATGTTTCTTGCCTTCCTGGGCTTGGCCCTGATTGTTAATATTACTATTAGCCTGCAGTACAGTCAGGGTGCTAGCGTAGATCACCCTTCTCTCCGCGCGGCACTCACTGGAGACTCCGATGGCGATTCCAAGCGACCCGCTACCTACATGTATACTACCGGTGGTGATGGCGAAGCTGATGAGGACGACGACATGCAGGCTGCTGACCAAGACAAGGAGGGTATTCCCCAAGACCAGCAGCGTTTGATTTTTGCCGGCGCGTAGTTGGCAGACGGCCGAACCCTGAGTGACTAGAACGTTCAGCAGGAGTCCACTATTCACTTGGTACTTCGTCTCCGTGGTGGAATGCAGAATTTCGTCAACACTCTTCCTGGCTAGACCATCACCCTTTACGTCGCGCAAAGCGATGCTATCGACAATGTGAAGACCACGATTCAAGACGAGGAGGGAGGTCAATCAGGTCATTTGTCTGACGCCGAGCTAGCCGCTCTGGGTGTCCCGGCTCAACCAAGATGAAGATAAAACCTGGCTTGCCCTCGGCCGTAGCTCCAGCCGCCGCCGTGGTTACTAACGCTGATTCCAGGTATGGCATTTTCTTTCCTGTCTTCCTTCAGTCTCCCTGTTCTCTTCAGTCTTCCTTTATGCGAGTGTGTGAATCCAGTTTAGTTTGGTAGGCGTCTGATCATGGTGAGCCACGGCTTACCCAGCTAACGTGGGACAATGTGGGTGACAACGCCCCTTATAGTTATAGTGTATTCAGTTCGGTTTTTGAACTCCGATGTTCCTGGCGGGTTGTGCCAGCGTTGTGCAGCAAGAGTGCTGTGGATTTTCAGGTCCTATTTGGATAACAGTTCTTTCCCCTTTTGACCCCGTGAGATCGTGTGAACCTGGTGTGCTTCTACTTTATGATTTGTTATCGGTTCATTTCTTCTGTCTACTCTAAACGTTATCATTTCCGATATAATTTGCCATCTTCCGGTTGACGCTGTGTTCGTAACTCTTCACTAATTTTTTGAAAATCACGAGGGCGTGATAATCTGTAGGAAGGGAGGGTGTAGTATCCCTGCCCGACCAATACGGAAGCAGTACGGAACTAATACGGAGCTTTGCCTGATGTATATTTAGTGTATCTCCGTATGTAAGCGTACGGCGTCTGCTGCATATAAGCGGCTGCGCATTTCTGTTTTGAGGAAGAGAAGATTAGATTAGATTGGATAGCAATGAAAGCTAATTCGAAGAATAAGGATTCAGCCTCTAGGTGAGCACCGGAGAGAAAGTTATTTATTTTGCCGCTTCTTCTTTCACGAACGATTATATCTCAGGTGTGTACCTGAAAGTAGAATAAAAGTAATTATTGTTGATTTCACCGCGCCTACCACTCGGCTACCTATTACACTTAGGAAATCTCTCCCCCCACTGCTCCTACCTCCCACTTTCTTGCAAGCTTCTTTTTTATTTCGCCTACCTTCGCCCAATATTTCATTATGCAGATACGTCTTGGGTTGGGTTATCCTCTTCCGCTGCTGCAAAGCTTGAAATACATCACAAGAAAATCCTTAAAATTCTCCTCCGTCAACCCCGCATGCTCTCATCATCCGCCCTTTATAAAATCGCTCACACAACCCCGTTATCACATGGACGCAGTGCACACCTGGCTTCTCTTGTCCATTCTATTAAGCTTGAGTTGTGCCCACCTCATCTCATGTGTTTTAATTGGTTCTCTTCTCTAAGAACTAGAAACTCACTCTTACTCCCTAAGTGTAACTCATCCACTCTTTTGCGCTCCCCTCTCTTTATTGCTTATTCTGTTTGGCTCACTCTACCCAGAGAAGTTAAGGACCTGACCTCACTCCGCCTGTTTAAGATCCGTGCCGCCCCTTATTTACTACGACATGCATAGCTCATTATCCACATGTCCTTTGCGTCTCTGTGTTTTTCACTGTTTTTATTTGACATTATCTTTCTCTTTCTTTACGGAGTTGTTGCTGTTCATTTTGCTACTCTTTCTTTTTCCCTCCCCTTACTTTTATTTATCGCCGTGGTTGGCAATCACCCACTCTCTTTAACATTGGCCGGTGTTTCCACCGAGTCTTGAGATGTTGTAATAAATATAAATATAAATATAATAATACCTGAAAAATGAGGGAATGAAATAATCAAATTTTTTCGGGCAAGCAGCCCATCTTCAGGAAGGAGAACATACATTAGAACCTCATTGGGAAGAACACTGCATGATAAGACAAATGTTTGCCTAAGAGGAACTAGTATTCGTAACTGTATTAGATAAAAACCTGTGTATTCACTGGGTAAAACATAATATGGATAAGAAGAACTCCCGCTATTGCGAACAAATATCAATGGTCCCTTGATGTTCGTCCTGAAGAAGTTTGACGGCACTAATACACCTTTACACGAATGGACAACAGAATCCTCTTGTCGATTCACTCGCAGACACCCGCTGGGTGGCGCCTGTGGGTAGATCTCTAGCAGTGAGATCACACTCAGCACTAGTATCGCAGAGGCTTTCTGGAAGTGGAAGTGGGCAGGAGAATCCGAGAGAGGAAAACACACCCGCAACCCCGTTTGAGAAATACAATACAGGCTTGTTGTTTTTTTGCTGCTCATTCTTGCAGATTGCCGAGTGATAATGTATGCCTTTTATGATGTAAAAGCCGTGCACCAACACTGCAATGGCTAATGGCCGTGATCTCTGGTGCATAGTCTCATTTGTTCTGTGCAAATAATTTCTTGGTGGTGGTGGTGTGTGTGTGTGTGTGTGTGTGTGTGTGTGCGTGCGTGCGTGCGTGCGTGTGTGTGATCTTCTATTCAGTCCCATCCCAGTGCATCACATCTAAGAAATTAGCACCCAATGCAAGACTTATGTCGATTGTCACCAAGATAGCCATGCAGATCAATGTCAAAATGGGCGGAGAGCTCTGGTGCCACGCGGCGGCGCAAAGTGCATTCGACAGTACCATGACCATCGGGCTCGACGTCTTCCACCAGAGGGGCCAGAGCTCCGTTGGTGCCTTCGTGGCGTCTCTCAACAAGACTAATTCCAGGTAAGCCCGGTGCCTCCCACCCCCTGGCCTCCCCGTGGAGACTCGTGCTGGGTTGATTGCCTCTCAACCTAGGTGATACAATGATTCAGTTAGCGGGGAACCCGTCGACCCGCTTCTACTGCTAGGATGTCAATGTTGTAAGGGGGTCGGTTACTATGGGTTACTGGTCAAATCCCGCCACACTCCCAGCTCCTTGCCCAAGACAATTGGAGTATTCCACACGACAGCAAGGGCAAGTATTCATACTACTGTATTCTTGATCTCTCTCCCCGCTGCCTCAGGTACTTTTCGCGAGCTATGATCCATGAACAGAGGCAAGAGAATATGGATCAGCTGGAAAGTCCTACTGCAGGTATGTACACTTCCCTCATCTACATATGCGCTGTTGCACTCCTTAGCCACCCCACACAGGCAGGACAACACTGCGCTGCTCACTGAAATCCAGTTGCGACACTTAAGTGCGCGCCGGGCGTTGCGCGGCCCTAGACCTGCGAACACTGGGCTGCGAAATGGTACAAGGCGCAATCCTGAGTGATGCAGCTTTTTAATTTTTTTAATGTTTTTGTTAACTGAACGTCATGCAGCACTCCTGTAGTGCATGCATGGTGTTATGTTGTTTTTTTAAATTTATTATTTTTCTACAAGATACACAGCTCCCCGGCAGGCACATGCATGGGGCTAGCATGGGGTGAGGCAGGCACATGCATGGGGCTAGCATGGGGTGAGGCAGGCACATGCATGGGGCTAGCATGGGGTGAGGCAGGCACATGCATGGGGCTAGCATGGGCTGAGATGGTGCTGGTGGGGCCTGCCATGCTCCACCGGCCAGAGGTCTCGGCATCTTCACATGGCAGGTGCACCAAATTAGGGAGGAAAGCATAAGCATGAGGGGAGAAGAGCACGGAAGAAAATGGAAGATAATGCTTATACATGTAGCATGTGCCATTCCCCGGGCGCGTGAAACGGACTTGGCGGTTTTTAGTTGCTGTACTTCGAAGTACATGAGTTGAGTCGGCGCTCTTGTTGTTTTGGATCGAAGGAATAAAGAATACTGTGGCCATAAGAGATCTGCAATCGAACTAACCCTCGTACGCAACATTTGTATAAATAGAGACACTCAATGATGCAGACAGCCAGACTGTTTCAGCCAATGAGGCCTCATCAGTGCAACTCCGAGCTTAAAATAGAGACATAATTAACGGGTGTCCACGTTTTGGCCTTTGTGCTCAAACCTCGATTGCACATCGGACCCAAGTTCTCGGTCACAGCACGCAGGGAGTGGAGTTCACGCAAGCCAAAAATCCAATCGTGGCCCTCAATGGCGGCCGTATTTATATACGTTGTATTTCTCGCCGGCCGAGCGCAGCGCGATAGGCAACAAATGATTTCTCGCGCAACATTTTCGGCTGCAAATATGGCATCTGGTGTGCTCTTTGTGGTCACAGCTGGCTGCGGCCAACTACCCTTCACTTTGTGTGTTTTCGCTGTTGCTGTCTATGCCTCTGTGTGTGCCAGTATTTGTGGAGCAAGAAAATGTGCACACAACACTATCTTCTTAATTACACCTCTAACTCTCGCAAAACACAAAGTCCTCGGCGACACCACGTAGACCGATTGTTTCCAAATGTTCACCCAGGACGGCGACATCAGATCATGATCTGATGTCGCCGTCCTGGGTGAACATTTGGAAACAATCCGTCCACGTGGTGTCGGCGAAGACTTTGTGTTTTTGCGAGAGTTAGAGGTATACAGTCAACTTTGCGTATAACGACACTCGGCGGCGGGGCATCAAAAAAGTTTCCTTATTCGCGAAGTGTCGTTATACCCGAAGTCTCATTATATGTATTACAGTTGGAAGGGACTTTGCTCTGGGCATGGAAATGCTGTCGTTCGTTATATCCGCAGTTGTTATTAGCGAAGTTGATTGTACTGAAGAAGATAACAAGGCTGCAATGACGCTTAAAAGTTCTGAAAAAAACTCCCACAAGGCCGTACAGAAAGGAAGGTACCAGTTGACCCCTGGACACAGCATTCCTGGGTACTGTCCACCCACCTCGCACTAAAACTATCCAACTCCACTTAGGAGGCCGAAAGAAGCACACAGCGGCTAGTATGGACACTGCATGTGGACTTGTTCTTGCTGTGGTGGTCTTGTGCTGTGGTGGTCTTGTGCTGTGGTGGTCTTGTGCTGTTGTGGTCTTGTGCTGTGGTGGTCTTGTGCTGTGCTGGTCTTGTGCTGTTCTGGTCTTGTGCTGTGGTGGTCTTGTGCTGTGGTGGTCTTGTGCTGTGGTGGTCTTGTGCTGTGGTGGTCTTGTGCTGTGGTGGTCTTGTGCTGTGGTGGTCTTGTGCTGTGGTGGTCTTGTGCTGTGCTGGTCTTGTGCTGTTCTGGTCTTGTGCTGTGCTGGTCTTGTGCTGTGCTGGTCTTGTGCTGTGCTGTGCTGGTCTTGTTCTGTGCTGGTCTTGTTCTGTGCTGGTCTTGCGCTGTGCTGGTCTTGTGCTGTGCTGGTCTTGTGGTGTGGCGGTTGAGAAGGGGCATGGTGTGGCAGTTGAGAAGGGGCATGGTGTGCAGTGTTGACTTGTGGTTAACTAGCAGTTTGGATGAGAAAATAGACTGACATGGATTGACTGGTGCTAATATTTACACGCACACACACACACACACACACACACACACACACACACACACACACACACACACACACACACACACACACACACAATCTCTCACATATACCCACAAACATACGTGCACGCGCACACGTTTCGCACACATACGCAACCACGTCAATCTCTCTGCATCCCTTGTAACTGTAATAATCTCTTAGATGCTCTACGTGCATACTGGAACCAAACTCGAAGCTACCCAAAGAACATAGTCGTCTTCCGCGATGGTGTTGGAGATGGACAGGTAAGGTTGGTTGTGTGTTTGTGCAGCCCAACTCGTGCCAAAGTGACCTCAGATAAACAAATAAGAGCCGTGGAGACAGCAGTTTGAAGGCTATGAGTAAGATTAAACGTGTGGTCATCACCAACCACACATCATCACAAGGAAGTCTAATATCGAGTAACCATAACGTTTTCTCGTGACAATCATCAGTGGTTTCCGTCACTAAAAGGCCAGTACCGAATGAAAGAGTATTTATCCGCCAGCCTAAGGTGGTATACTATGCTAATAATATTACTACTCAGTATAATTTACTATAGTTACAGTTCGCATGTCGCGCATGGAAGCGCATCTGTTAATGAAATCCGGCAGAAAAGCCGACGAAAGGCACTTCAATATTCCCATAATGTATAGCAGTGAAGAACAACTACGCCAGCGCAGCACTTTTTCTACAAGCATCAGCCATCTGCTAAAGAGTGATATGATTTAATTGCCGTGTTATGAGTCACCGTGCCACGAGTGGGAACGCGCACTGCAAGAAGAGGGGAAACGAGTCGGCCAAACAAAGGCCTGGCTTTACACTGCTTCAGGTGGGGGAATGAATAGTGTATTATCATCTGCGAACATATGGCCTAGCGAAATTTGTGCAAGCTTTTTGTCAAATCTCGACGGAAAAGGAGCTGAAAAACGAAAATTACTTGCTAAGTTGAAGTTGCTATCACTGTACTGGTGCCCAGTGCTGTACGACACCGGTGCAATGTCGTATACTTAGCGACACCGGTGTAATGTCGTATACTTAGCGCTTGCATGTCTGATTGTCAACTACATGCACTCGGAAAAAACTTGGTGTTTTGCGCAACCTCCGAATCGACCGATTTTCGTAGCCTTTTTCGAGGTTACTTATGTCGAACGCCACGAAACATGGCTTTCCGCAAACTCTCAATTGTTTGAAAAGGTAGTAGAAGTGGCGGTCAGCTTTCCTGCAACTTCATACATGAAAATCGACCTCTTCCCCTTTCCTCTATAACTCAAATAGTTTTCTATCGTACGGCCAGTTTTTGTCCCAGAGACGACAGTTTCGTCCTGCACCAGTTGCTGTGAAATACTAGTGAGTAGTAGCTGGTATCTGCTTTTTAGCCTGATGTGTAACACCTTTGCTGGGGAAAGTGTGATGCAAGGATCACAGTCCGGTTCCTGTGGAAGTGGTTCCTTGGCCGTCTCCACTCTAAATGCCCAGATACTGGTCTACATTCGTTAGTACGATGTTGGTTACAGGACAAACCTCATTGGTAGACAATCATCAAAAATCCGCTGACGCCTGAAACGCGTACATTCAAGTTTGGATGGTAGATAATACTAAGAGTATATACCCCCCCCCCCCCCCCCTAAAGAGTGCATGGGGTCTCCGACGGCGAAAACTCACATCATATGTCTCAGATACGTTCGTACTAAGTAAAAACAAAGGATAGCGTGCGCGCAATCCGAATATCTGCCATGATCATGCTGAGGATTTGCATACCCGCAGTGAGTTTCTGTCACAGAGTGCTTTTTTATTACTCCGCTACTCGCTAAAAACGGGCTGGACAGTGGAAGCGTACAACTGCAATGCTGCACCGCGTGATGTGAGTTTTCCCCGTCGGCGTACCCCATGGAAAGGGTATCAGGAGTTGCACACTCTTCGGGGGTTATATACGTCCTGTTTGATGATCACCTGGCTTAGTTTCTCTCCACCTCTATCCTTATTACATCCCTCCCCAATTTCATTAATTACTGCTTTCTATCTGCATTCGCCACCTTTTCATTGGGCAGATCTGCCCGTTTGGTTTGCGAATTAAAATTAAGACAAAAAAATTGAACCCCCGGCTTGTCTTCTAAGGAGGGTATCTCTGTCTGTATTGGCTTAAGGTCATAAAACATCGCTTGCTAGGAAGCCAATCTTTCCAAAAAAACACAAGGATCCATGTGTGGGATTCAAACGCAGCGTACGGTGTCCTACCAATGAGGTTTAACGCCCGCATGCCCACACGCACGTATGCGCCCACACAGGCATATGGGGCCCTTTCCTTCCACACTGTGAGGAGAAGGAAAGATATGATTGTTGTTGCCCTGGCAACTAGTCTCGGTGATGTAAAGTAGATGTGATAGGTGAAGTTTGTGCACATTGTCAAGTGTGTTTTGAAATATGATACACATCTACGGCCATAGCGATTTTAAAAGCTGTGTGTTGTGGCGACGTTCTCTCAGACTACATGCACTAGACATGGTTAGCATTTTACCATTCACGCTAAGTCCAACGGCAATCGCACCCAATACCCAAAATACCGTCGGTTCGGTATCGTTTTGGGGCTTTTTCGACTCCCTGGTTTCAACGATAGAAAGCTCTGTTTAGCGGGAGAACGAAACGATAAGATTACAACCAGGGTTACGTCACAAGTCGATCGTTGTGGCAGAAATCGAAGTGCTAACCTCTCTCTCAACACCCAAGAAAAAACAGTACAGGCTGACGGTCATGGTTAGCGTGAATGATAAAATGCTAGCCACGTCTACTGTGTGTTCCTCCGGTGCATGGTCACATTGCCGTCCCTTGGCATCTGTGCTTCTTTGGTGCACTGTGTACACATGTGTGTGTGTGTGTGTGTGTGTGTGTCTGTGCGTGTGTTTGTGTGTGTGTGTGTGCGTGGGTGTGTGTGTGTGTGTGTGTGTGTGTGTGTGTGTGTGTGTGTGTGTCACACTAGTAGCAAGTATTACCTTCACTGGGGGCAGGGGTAACTGCAGTTGGATCCCGGGACGGATACCCTGATGCCGTCAATCCTTTTTCTGCACCTTGTCCTCACCCACTTACTGAGGTGTGGTGAGCCCATAAAGGAAGGTTCAAGGTTATGGAAAGACCAAAGAGGGGAATTGCGTTCCCCTCTTTGGTCTTTCCATAACCTTGAACCTTCCAAGTTGGAAGGCTGTCGGTTAGCGCTACGGAGATGTGTTGAAGCTAGGTGTCAGGACGTCGAATGTCTCAGTACTCTTGTCAGTTTTGTGCCTAGTTATTGCACTTTCTGACTGTATAGTATCCAGTTACAGTGATGGATAGTTACTCTTAACTCGTATCCATATGTCCTTTTCCTTTCTACAATAATAATAATAATGATTTTTAATTTGGGGATCACGAGACATACAGAGCATGCATACATGCGGAAGGAGTGTAAATAATTACGACGAAATGAGAATGGAAAGCCAACGGGAATGGGTGAAGCAGTCTCTAAGACCATTCCCGTCACTGAATGATGCCTCCAAAATCCGGTTCCCCCATGCGGATTTTGGCACTGAAAATTGTACCCTGGAACCTCTCTAATATGGCTTCCGTACTTCGTGTGGTAGTTCCGCTTCCCTCCAACCAGGAATCTATTGCTTCAGAAATGCTGTAACATCGTGTGGGCCCCTTGTATTCTTTTGCGTTTTTCACTTAGCTGGCTTATGTTCGTGACAATGAGTGCGACCAGATCATACGTGGCATAGAACGTATTGTGCCTGAAGGACAGACGTAAGTTGAAGACGTTGTTGTCACTTCGCACTGTGTCTGTATGTAACCGTGGAGCACATCTATTCGATGACGACGTTGGCTATAGAGGATTGTTAATTACAAGACCTTTCCAGAAAGCCTACTTGTCGAAACTGATGAAGGGAAACGAAAGTTGTAATCCGAACAGCTTGCACAATATGTAGTGCATTCAGCCATTTCACTAAAAATCAAGTTAGCACTGAAAGGGTCAATGTGAGCATATCATAAGGAATAGGCTACAAGGAGCCGAAAACCTCATCATCTTTCAGTCTTTACCGGCATAGATGATTTTGCAAACACATTTTGCTGTTTTGTGACCCGGCACTTCAATAACAGGGGCGTAGGAAGGTAATTAGTGTGGCACGGTCAGCCATCTTAAGTACAACTTACTGGTGGGGCAGGGGACCTGGGGTGGCTGAGGCGAAAAGTTTGGAAAATTAGAGCCCAAATCAGCGCATTTTATTGATTCACGGGGTACTTGGGGCAAATAGTGGTACGGTCAATACCGTAGTGACCATACCGTGTGCGACGCCCCCTGAATAAGGATGTGTATGCTGAGATGCTGTGCAATTTTACCATCTCTCCTCTGCAGCGTTGGCGTGTGCTTCGTTGTTGTTCAGAAGCGGATCAACCACCGCTTCTATAGGACGAGAGGTCGTTACAAGGAAAACCCATTGCCCGGAACAGTCATTGACGATGTCGTTACGCGCGAAAAATGGTATGTACTCTGCATACAACTTGCTACAATGTGTCAACTTACAGCCTGTTTGGGTTCGTTCCTGTCACTTGAGTTGAACCTTTGAACCTTTGAGTTGAACCTTGGTCTGAAAATTGTAGCCTGCAGGCATGGTGACCAGGTGACTGGTGTACGCACGAGCACGTGGCAGCTTGCCCGGCCGTGTTCGATTGGCGGAGAGGACCGAACGCTGCATCGCAGCCCTTTCGGACCAAAACCAGTCGACTCAGCATCCAAAAGACTACAACATATGGGCCAATTGCCGTCATCCATCCTTTTTATAAGAATGAAATGGCGCTTTTAGTTACACTTTGCATTCAAATCCCCATCTAGTAGGGCGCAGTTGCAGTTTCGGTGGAAGTGGGCAGTTCGATTAGGAGTAAAGGAGGAAGACTGCTTCCTCGAACCAAGACCATTCGACTCAGCACCCGAAGACTACAACTGGTGAAAAATTGATTTTGGGATATACTTCCGGTTGGAGACCTCACTGAGGAGGGGATATGTTAACCGTTGGAGATCCCACTGAGGAGGGATATGTTAACCATTGGAGACCCCACTGGGGAGGGATATGTTAACCGTTGGCGATCTCACTCACCTGCTCACAATCCTTGGGCACGCTGTAAGAAGGCCATAGGCCTGTTGGGTATACCCAAGTAAAATAATAATACATACTACTACTACTACTACTACTGCTGCTGCTGCTGCTGCTGCTGCTGCTGCTGCTGCTGCTGCTGCTGCTGCTGCTGCTGCTGCTGCTGCTGCTGCTGCTGCTGCTGCTACTACTACTACTACAATATGATGGCTGACTTGTGATCAGTTGTTTCCA